>NC_047670.1:75332807-75632807 GCF_011762505.2 Arvicanthis niloticus | reverse complement strand
TTTTTGTTGCTGCAGACTTTTTTTTTTTTTTTTTTTAATTCTGTCTAGTTCCCATGACATTTTCTTCAGTTGGTGGCAGGTTGTCTGATAGGTCCTGCTGGGGTCCTCCTCCTTCTGACTGGAGCAAATGGATAAGTAAGTGGGACCCTCTTGTCTGAAGAAGGAAGAGAGCTTCTGTGCTGCCTCCGGTATCAATAGAAAAGGGCAAGCAGAGTGAGTCCCTTCCTGGGAAGCTGACAGCAGCATATCCCACGCTTAAGACCTTTTGCAGAGTGGCCCTTCCTGGTTTTGAAGAAGGGGATTTGCCAGTCTAATCAGGGGTGTCTCGCCTCACCTTCCTGGGGTTCTAAGAATCCTAAGCCGCTCCTGCATCTTCTCTGGGCTGCAGCAAGCAGCTGAGCTTCCCCACCTGCTCTCAAAGTCGGTTTAGTGTTCCAGCAGGACAACAAAGTAGAAATGTCCTTCTCCACTTCGCTCACCATTTTTATAAGTTCCCAGATAGATACAGACAGACAGATATATCGCTACAAATTCTTGCCAAAGTAATGCATAAATATGATTTAGAGGCAAATGTAAAGCTTATAATGCAGGCTAAGGAGATGGTGCATTTGGTAAAGTGCTTGTCTTATAAGCCGAAGGATCTGAGTTCAATCCCCAGAACCTATATAAAAACATCCAAGCAAGCATGGTAGTTGTTATGAAATATAATGCAGCGGTGGAGGGGGTGCAGTAAGAAGATACCTGGCAGGCCCATAGAAAGGTGTGCCCCCAAGAAATCACGCCATGAAACAGACCTGGTATAAGGGAAGTTTTTTGGTTGGTTGGTTGGGTTTTTTTGTTTTTTGGGTTTCTTTTTTTTTTGGTTTTTTGGTTTTTTGGTTTTTTGTTTTTTCTGGGTTTGTTTTGTTTTGTTTGTTTGTTTGTTTGTTTTGCAGGAAGTAAAGATCTGGAGGAGTAGAGGCGGAGAAGAGTGGACAGAGAAGGATAAAAAGAGAGATGGGCACACATGAGAACAGAGAGAGAGAGAGAGAGGGAGAGAGAGAGAGAGGAAGAGGAGGTGAAGGAGAGAGGGGGAGCTGGGGTATCCTTATAGCTGCTGCTGCCACACGTGGCTCAGGTGGGCAATGGTGGCAGATGATGCAAGCTTTTTCTAGGTCCCTGTTGCTAGGTCCCTGTTGCTAGGTCCCTGTTGCTAGGTCCCTGTTGCTAGGTCCCTGGGAGGAGCCTAAAGGAATCACTTGTAAACCAACAGTAGTGTGCTCAGAATCCCAAGGTTTGGGATAAGGCAGCAGAAAAGTCCCTGGGGCTCAGGGGCTAGCCATCCTAGTTACCTGGGGCTCAGGGGCTAGCCATCCTAGTTACCTGGGGCTCAGGGGCTAGCCATTCTAGTTACCTGGCATATCTCAGGCCAGTGAGAGATGCTGTCTCAAAAAGAAAGGTGAATTATCACTGAAGAATGATACCCAAGCTTGTTCTCTGGTGCACGTACTCATCACACACACACACACACATCACAAGTTTCTGTTGAGAATTTCTACTCTCCAAAGGCAACCACATTCAACTTTTAGCTCGATTTTATGGTCAATGCATATTCATATTTCCATACACGTGTGTTTCTGCTTCCTGCTTCATGAAGTACCATCTGAACTGTAATATCTCTCCAACATAGTAATAAAAGAGAGGAACTTTCTGATCAGTATTTCCATCTCTGATTACTAGCTGCTTCCTTCATGTTTAATCTGGGGGGGGGTGTTTTGTTTTGTTTTGTTTTGTTTTATGGAGTTTATTGCTTGTCTTCCTATCTGTACCTTACGCTCTAGCTTTTGTCTGAGTGACCCTTCTCAGGTGACCAGTGACCAGTGGATGCCTCACATTTCAGGGTTATCACTAAAGGCTGGCTGGACACTCTGGTGCATAGAGGCAGAATGTCAAGCCAAGGTGAGCTGCTGGCACTGTCTGCCTAGTTCCGGCATTCTGGAAGCCAGAGAAAAGACAGGGACTAGAGGACTCAGCCTTCTGTTTCCACCTGTCACTTCCCCATCTTTTCTGCAGGCACTGTGCCGCAGCAGAGTTTACTGCCCCTGTAATAAAGACTCCATCTAACTCTCTCCAGAGAATATGCTTACTGGCCTGTGCTGAAATATGAAGGGACAGAATCTGGCTGTTCTGTGTGGGCTAGGATGTCCCAAAGTCCAATCGCTTTCTAAGTAGACCAGTCTCAACAGGTTGTAAACATCAACCTATTGAGGTACAAGTTACATGCAATTCAACTACACAGTTGAACAAATTCTAATAAATGTGTTGCTGTTAGCAAAATAAAGACAAATAGCATACCTGTCACCCCGAGATTCTCTTGTGCCTCTTTACGGGCGATGCCTACAACCCAAGCCATAAGCATACCCTCACCAACTGCTATGTATAAATTTGTCATTTCGAGACTATCATACCAACAGACTTATACAATAAGTGCTATTTACTGTCTGGATTTTTAATTCATGTTAAATTTTTGGAGACTCAACTATATTGTGGCCTGTATCAATTATTACTATTTATAATTGCTGAATAGCATCCATGCATGTATAGCACATGCTGTTTACAAGCAGACCTTGGTAGCGTTTCCCGTTCTCGTCAGCTATAATTGGAGTCGATAGATAGACATCTGTATGAGCATTTCTATGTATCAATGTTCTGAAACAGAAACTTCTGGTTTGTTTGGAAAGTCAGTTATGTCAAATGATGTTTTTCTGGGGCACACAGGTGAAAGGATATCTTGCTAAAACAGACATATGAAAGAATGTTTCCCTGAAGCAGACGCAGGTGAAAAGATATTCTTCTGTGGCAAACATGTGAAAGGACACATGTGAGGGGTATGACTATGACCCCACAGACAGTGAGGGCTGAGCATGGGTTTGGTTTGCTCCACCTCACCATTCTTCACTGACGACACACGTGTATCGGTTTGCCTTACATAGCATTGTTGAGCTCCATTTGTGGTAACACTGCCTTTGAAAGAAACTTGCCAAAGAACTGCTCATGACATTCCTGTGGCAGCTTACCACTTCCACAGCCTCACCTCAGGCCAGTTAGTGAGCCTTACAGTTTCTTCGAGATTGAACTACAGCTGCTGGTTCCTATTTGGTGTTTGCTATGAGACTAACTGCTGACAAAGGAGATCAAGCTTGCCCCCAAAAAACTATTGCAAAACAGGTCCACTTCCCCCATATCTCAATAACTTTTCTCTTCCAATACCTTTGTTGGGTAGTGGGCTAAAGGAGAGGTTGAACCGTTATTAAAAAGATGTTGCAAAAAAAAAAAGTGTATGCCTACAGTGTTCATTTCTCCTTGGTAAGTACCTAAAGGTAGAATTTCTGAATTGTAGTGTTTAATTTAAAAAAAGAATATCTAGCAAGGCAGTGTGCATCTGTAATCTCAGTACTTGGAGGCTAAGACAAGAGAAGTCCAAAATAGAGACCAGCTGAGCTTCATGGCAAGTTCAAGGTCAGCCCTAGATAAAAAATTTTTTAAAAAGTAGCCGTATCATTTACTATCCGCCCAGCAAGATATGAACAGTCTGGTTGCTCAACACAGTGACATATACTTGATATTATCAGTACTTCTCATAGAAGTATAGTCACAGATGGTGACAGTTGTATTTTGACTTTCAAGTAATTATTAACAAACCTATCTATGCACTTATTGGCCATTAATGTCTTATTCTATGATGCATATCATGAACATTTCATCCATTTTTAAATTGAACTATTTGTCTTCTTATTGAAGTGTATCCTGTATATATTGTGCAGTTAGGTCTATAATCAGATATATTAAATTATGATTATTTTTACTCAGTCAAACCCAGAGCCTTGGGGGTGCTATTCAGCTGTCCTTCCTACCACTGAACTGTGTCCCCATCTTTTGATTTTCTGATGGCAGCTTTCAAAAATCACAGGGTTTTAAGTCCAAGTCATCCAATCTTTACATGCTCCATGTTTTTGCGTTTTATCTAAGAAATTTCTCTCTACCTCAAATTACAAAGTTGTTTTCTCATTCTATTATGGAAGTTTTATAGTTTTAGTTGTTTTTTATTAGAATCTATAATTTATAATTGGGCAATTTGTTTAAAACATATTAAATTATTTTTTAAATCTGAATATCCAGTTCATTTTTTGAAAGGCTGTTCCTTCTCTATAAGATTGTCTTGTGATTTTACCAGATATCAATTGACCATGACTTTGTCTAGAGTCTAATCTATTCCAGGGAGTTGTGTATATTCTTCTGCCTGGTCTCTCCAGCTGTACAACTACCTGGGTCTCTCCAGATGTGCAAACACCTGGGTCTCTCCAGATGTACAACCACCTGGGTTTCTCCAGCTGTGCAAACACCTGGGTCTCTCCAGCTTTTCAAACACTTGGGTCTCTCCAGTTGTTCAACCACCTGGGTCTCTCCAGCTGTGCACAGCTTTGCTAAAGGCCTCCGACTACCATCTCTGAGCTCTATCGAGTACATTCAGGTGAGTCTGTCTTCTGGGTGACCCTGGTGCCTCCTGTTAAAGCACAACCCTTCAGGGGTCTCTGCCCTGGCTATTCAATAAGGACTCTTCCCACAGCTGAGGGGAACTTGAAGCATCTTTTCACCCAGTTTGAGCTCTGAAGGTTGTCAGACTTTGTAGCAGCCATTCTTCTTTGCCTGACACCTCATTACTCAGCAGTAGACTAGGAGGCCCAGGACCTACACTGGAGCTCACTCAGTCCTCTCCCATAGATGCCTCCAGAGTCAGCATTCTCAGACCTAAGTTGCAACTTGTCCTACTTTCTCCTTTCCAAGCATTCTGCAACCATCTGCTTTGTTGCTTTCTTTGTCCGCTGTACACACTGACAGCTGTTGCTGTGTTCAGCCGGTGAAGCCATAAAATTACAGCTGTGCTGCTATAAAACCACAGATGTGTTCCTAAAAAGCACCAAACTGCACAAACCCAGGCAATTTCTGAACCACTGGGCTTAGAGAGGAAATGTAAGGTTGGAACACGAGTCTTCAAAAACTCCATCAGTTACACCCAAAAAAGACAGGAGCCAATCAAAACAGCAGCTACTTTACTAAATGATTAAGAAGTCATATAGGTTTTTTCTTGGGAAAAAAAAAGTTCAAGTTTTTGTAGCAGTGGATGTGATAAAGTGTGCAAGGACTTTTGAGGTGCTCCCCAGCAGTGACAGGAGAGTGGCCTGAGACCCAGCAACAGAAGACTTTAATACCCATGTAGACAGATGTGGGTAGTGAGTGGAAGCCGTTGGCAGATGTTCAAAGCATGTGTTTTATAGTTTCTACCTGGCTCGGTAGTATTAGGTGCAGCTTCCAGAGTTACCCGGGTTTCTCACAGACAAAACTGTCCATAAGCAAATATGAAACTCATTTCATGCTCATGTATGTTGTTCTGTAAGTCGGTCCTGTAAAACCAGGCCCCACTTTCAAAACAACCAATTGATGTGGAATTTGTGCGTGAATGAAACAAACATCGCTGCCTCGTTTGCAGAATTCAGAAGGGAACATAAGTGAGGGTGTGTGCTTAGCTGTTTCATGGGAAGTTGTTCGTGTCTTTCCCAGTTAGACAGCAGGCTCTCCAGGTAAGGACTAACACCTCCTCCCACACATCCCCACACCTGACCCTTGCTAAATGATCACTAATTGCTAATGAACAAGGGTGGCCATTTAATGTATCAAATCAATAAGATATTTGTGTGCATTTATCAAGAGAGACTATTCGAAATAAACTCTCTTCTTTAGAACATATCTTTGACTTTATGAAATGGGTAGCTGCCAAAAACATCCTGGTTGGAATTTCTCAGGACAGCTGGATATTATTTTGACCTAGCTAGAACAATCTAGAGAACTCTTGAACAAGCCACATCCAACAAGGAACAGGTCCACTGGCGTGTCTCTGGCATAAAAGGCATGTGCTTGTGATCCTATTACTCTGAAGACAGGATGAGGATCAAGAGTTCCAGGTAAACCTAAGTTATACAATGATATTGTGTCTCAATAAATCAATAAAAAAAGGAATCATGTGGTCCCAAGGGCCTCAACATCTCGGGGTCTCCAGTCTGACCTTATTCATAAGGCTCCCCTGAGAGACAACGGCTGCTCAGCTTAGGAGAACAGAGATGTCAGTGTAAAGAATTAAGTAACTAAAGAGCTGCTGGCTGCAGGCATGAAGGGACACAGGGATACTATGGCAGGACTAGTAGGAGAAGTAGCCACAGCTAAGTTCAGGCATCAAAGGGGTTAGAGGGTGTCAAAACTGAGACCTGTGGGAGAAGCTGAAGCACAGATATCCTGGTATGTCTGAGTGGGCAGACACTCTCAGGGTGACTTTCTTTGGGTGCTGGAAAACTGCCAATTGGATGTCAGACCAGGCAAGGCACCCAGCAAACTAGTGGTCAGGAAGCCCACAAAGAGCAAGCACCTGGGCTCCCTCTCATGCCCCCTATTGGCAGGCCTCCGTGAAGGCCCTGAGAACACAGATGTGTGAATTAGCATCCGAACTCTAGCAGCTGGTCACTCACCCCTGTACCCCCAGCATTTTCTCTTTGTTTGACACATGGTTTCATTCTGTAGCACAGGCTGACATGGATCTTTCAGTTCTCCTGCCTGTGCCTGGCTCTGTGGGGGTCTTCTAGCTATGTGCCTGGGAAGTTACTGAGTTCCTTGGAGAATCATAGAGAGAAGGGCATGAGAAGCCTAAGAAGGAGGAGGTGGCCCTCCAGCTGTGTTCATCCAAGATGTTGGTCCCTTGAGCCACTTCCATGCTGTTCTCCAGTGGTCAGCTTTATAGCTTCCCTACTGTCACAGATGCCAAAGGTACCCAAGCGAGGCAGCAACTTAGTATCTACAGTATCCCTAACATCCACCCCGGCAAGCACAGCTGCAACTTAGTATCCTCAGTGAGTCCGCCAGGGTCTGAATGCCTCCCACTTGCCTTCCTCCTGTCACAGTCCCAGCAATGAACTTCAGAAGCTTCACCTTTGGCCTAAAGTCTTCACTTTTCAGGATCTCGTGCCCTTAAGTCCAGACAACTAGAAGCCACTGCCCTGAGCAAAATATTTTCAACATCAAGAAATTAAGAATTCATTGACCAACATTCTATGTAAAGGATGAACATATCCTGGATTTCAATGTCCGGGGTCGGGGAGGGGAACTTCTGGAACCAGTCCCCTGGGAGCACGAAAAGATAACCATGATTCATATTCTTCCATTAAAATTCCCATTATTCCCATACTGCTTTTCAACTGAACAAGTTTTAGAACCACTTCTTTGAAATGGTAAAGCTTGAAGCAATATCCTTTTTCCTGAATCAAGGATCCATCAGCAAAACCTCAAAGGCAATGAGCACCGTCAGTGTCTGCATCTTGGCACCTGTGCTGGTTACATTTTGCTACCTTGACACAAACAGGGTTTTTCTGGGAAGAGGGCTTCTCAGCTTAGAGGATCCCTCTGTCAGATTGGCCTGTAGGCAAATCCGTGGGACATTTTCTTGATGGATGATCAATGTAAGAGAACCAAACCCATTGTGACCAGTGCTCCCACTTGCTGGCCCTGGGTTGTATAAGAAAGAAGGCTGAGCTAGTCATGAAAAGCAAGCCTGTGGGCAGTGTTACTCTGTGGCCTCGGCTTCCGTTCCTGCCTCCAGGTTCCCAGCCTGACTTCTCTTCATGATGCACCATGATGTGGAAGTGCAAGCTAAATAAACCCTTTCTTCCCCGGGTTGCTTTTTGTCATGCCATTTCTCACAGCAACAG
The DNA here is from genome assembly GCF_011762505.2 of Arvicanthis niloticus. Classification (NCBI taxonomy): domain Eukaryota; kingdom Metazoa; phylum Chordata; class Mammalia; order Rodentia; family Muridae; genus Arvicanthis; species Arvicanthis niloticus. Next base: position 75,625,017 of record NC_047670.1, on the reverse strand, counting down.
AAAGCAAATCATGACAGTATCGAAATACACTACCCACTCTGTGGAGAAATGGCTTTCAAGGACTGGTGCAGAAACACCTTGTTCCAGAGAGTTAGGAAATACTTAAAGCCAACCTGAAGGCACCCGGTTCTCAGTGCTGAGAGGACACAAACATCAAAATAACAGGTGCAGCAGCTAGCATGTAAAGTAAGAATCCCATCAGTCACATGATGTAAAGAATCGAATAAACACACACAGGAGAGTTTTTCCATACAGATGACGCCTACCAGTAACTGTCACAGGAATAATGGACTTGGCTACTACCATAGTATTCATTAAGCCAAGAAATACCAATGACGCTGAAACTGGACAGAGGAAGTTTGATGAGGATCGGGGTGTTTACATGGACACAGAGTCTCTCCCCACATTTTCTAATTACATGGAGGAAAAAAGTGATTTACCATGGAGACACCTGGCAGACACTATCTTAACCAAGGGACAAAGGTTAACATTGCCAGTAATTGAACAAACTGGAGTCACTACTGCCTACCAGGCCAATGTAGGAAGAGCATAGCACTGACTCTGGTTTTCTACCCAAAACCCATGAGTGGAGTATGATCAGGAGGAAATATCAGACAAACCCAGGCTGGGGAGCCTTCTACAATCCTCAAGGAAATGTCAAAGTCACTACTGTCAAGACGGAGAAACTTTCCCTGGTTAAAAAATTTCTAACAACACCCAGTAACTGTGAGCTAGAAGTGCAGGTTAGTCAAAGAGCACTTGTCTAGTATGCATAAGGCCCTTGGTTCAATCCCAGTACCAAAAGAAATAAAGGAAGGCAGAGGAGAGGGAGGAAGAGAGGGAGGGTGGAGGTTAGGAAGAAGAAAGAGCTTATATAGACAAGCCCCGCCCAAGTGTGGTCCCCAGCAGAGTGGTGGGAAGAGGAAGAGAAGTGGAAGGAGGAAGGGGAAGTAAGGAGAGGAGAGGAGAGGACGGGAGGGGAAGGAAGGGAAGGGGAGGGGAGGGGAGGAGAGGGGAGGGAAAGGGAAGAGAGGACAGGACAGAAGAGAGGTAAGGGGACAGGAAGGGTAGGGAGGAGAGGAGAGGAGAGGCAGAAGAGAAGAGACAGACAAATGCAGTAACACATGACTGTATCCAGTTCCTCTTGCTATGTACAAGGCATTGTTGGGCCGACTGGTAAAACTTGACTGAGGTCTGACAATGAGGTGGCAGTAATGCATTGATAGTAAATTCCTGAATCTAATGGTTGTGCTGTAACACACATAAGAGAATGTCTGCTTACCAGAAATGCACATGGAGTCCTGGGGAGAAGGACCGTCAGGCCCCAACTTCTCCACATGTTACAAAGGACTCCAAAGACAGGCTTCAAAAGGTTTTCATCAGCTGCCACCAAAAGCTCCAACTTCATTTATCTCACCAAAAGCAAAGGCTACAGCCAACTCAGGCAGCCAAACCTGTTCACCCTGACTGTCAGGGACAGGGTGCCAGGCATGGGCTGGGCACACACCTCTGTGTCCAGAGGTTCAGACCCAAGGCTTGGATGAGGAGGGCCAGACCAAGGCCACAGTCAGGCTTAAGAGAGGAATTTCAGCTTTAAACATTCAAGAAGCCCATGGCCTCTGGGGCCCAGAGGAGGAGAAGCAAACTGGTTCTTCCCACACCCTACCATGGCCAAGACCTTCCCTCCGGCCCAGAGGCTCAGAGAAGGTGAAGGTTGGGAGGAGATGGAAAACAGGAAGCAGAGCCTTTGCCCGCTGGCGTGGCCACATCAGGTTGATAATAATAAGTACATATTTGTTGATTTAAGTCTCCATATCTCATTGTCTTTGGACCCATCAGCCATGTCCCAAGTGTTACTGTCCAAACAAGAGCAGGCCGGGATCAAATACGGCTGGATACCAAGGGTTAGCGAAGTCAGGGACAGTCCTCCCCAGCCAGCCAAGCTGCTGGTCCACATTTTGCAGTTTAACAGACTTGATTTTTCTCTGGGATAGTTTTACAAAAGTCAAGAAAAGAAAAATGGCCTAGGCTAGTGGTATATCTCATAATCTCAGCAACCAGAAGGCCAGGACAGAAAGATCAAGAGTTCAAGGCCAGCCTGGGTTACATAGTGAGCCTCTTCCTCTCAAACAAACCAACAAGGATGGAAAAGAACTAAATGCCTTTCTATGTGTATCCTCCCTGCAAGTCTGAGAGCTGCTGCTCATAGGTCTGGGTAACTTCGGCTTCACGCCTCCCCAAGAGTTCGCTACCTCCTAGCGCCTGTCAAGGGCTGAGTCATAGAGAATGACCAACAGATGCAGAGCTTCTCTGTGGGTTTATGTGTCTTTTGTTTTGTTGGAGAAGGAGGTTTGTACAGTTTCTGTTCATTTCTGTTTTGTTTTTAGACTGAGACCAGCCTGGCCTCTGACCCTATGCCGGCTCCTGCCCCAGCCTGTCTACTGCTATGATTACAGGAACTGATCACTCTCGCATCTTGTTTGTCTGATGGCTTTGTTCTACTCTGTTCTGCTCTCTTTGCTTTCTTTTGTTTTTGAGATAGAGTCTTACCATATAACCTAAGCTGACCTGGAACTTACAATCCTCCTGCCTCAGCTCAGGACCATAAATGTGAACCACCACTCCCTGCTTGTATGTTCCTGTGTGGGTGTTTGCTCAGAGCCTTTGTCTGCATGCCTGCAAGGCAAAGAGAGGTGACAAGCATCTTACTTCATCCTCCCTTCCTCAGCCTGCACAGCCTCTCCAAGGCATTTGATCCTTTAGTATGTGCTCCTCCAAAAGGACAAGGTCGAGTGACATCAGAAGACCTAACGAGCTCTTGGCCCCATACGAATGATGGCTCCCAGGATGAGAAGCCAAGCACTAAAGAGACACAAAATGGCAGCTAAAATGGTGGCGGTCACTAGGCACAGAGATGGGGTCAGCAGCCCGCCCTCAGGCACTGTCCATTGTACTGAACAAGCATCGTTTGCTGCAGCTGGTTGGGTCCCTGTCAGAGAGGTTGGCAGTTAGACAAAAGGGTTAACAGGAATTCACTCCCTACAAATGTTCACCAAACCCTAGGCAGTTGTGCATCTGGACCCTGATGGGACAGGCTAGACCTCAACAAAGCATGAAACACTAAGGTGTCAGGCAAGGCTGAGCCCAGGCTGAGCTCTGGAACTCAGTGAGAAGCTCTTCAGGCTGAACCAGCCCAGGGATGGAACAGCAGCTGACACAGGGATCCCTTCGGCTTGTAAGACCTTCTCCCAGCTGTTCTGTCTAAGAGGCATGTGCACATCACAGAACCCCTGAACACACACCGATAGAATACTCAGAGATCCAGGAACTGGCAATGGGTATTATGATAAAATGGCAGTGTGTGTTTGTTCCTGCCTGGGTCCAGCATCTGACCCCACAGTGACCTCCCGCCTCCCCAACCTGGGCTGACTCATGCTTCCAGAATGGAAACCTGAGTGTTCTGGCTACCTAGCCACAAGTGACTCACATCTCATCCAGGGGATGCTGTAGAAAGGGCTTGTGGCAGCTGTCAGCTCTCAAAACAGACTCACTTATCACTTCCCTAGCACTTCCTGTGCACTGCCACATGGCCACGGGTATGATGACCCTGGGGAGATAAAACCATCTTCCACTTTTTATAAAGGAGGGAAGTGAGAACCAAAGAGGAAGCCCACCCAGCTCTCCTGAAGGAGCCAGGCATGACTGCTCTTGGAGGGACATCCAACATCATGATAAGATCCTTCCAGCCCCAGCTCAGCCACTGGGTGGGGCTAGCATGGTCCACAGTCAGTCTGACAGCACAGGCTGTACACGGAAGGAGCTTCACAGGGAGGTGTCCTTGCTCTCTTTGGCCCCAGCCCTGATGGAGTGGGTGGGTGGGTGAGGCATGGGGGCAACGTAGCCTCTTTCTCATTCCTGTGGTTTCAAGTGGCCACTGAGTCAGACTTAAGTGACTGGAGACTCATAGTGTCCTAGGTTGATCTTGTATTTCTTTAAAAGCTCGCAAATATCTAAGTGCTTACCATCTCATCCCATGCCCAGAACCACAGGGCACACAGTGCTTTCCCCAACACAGAGCTCACAGAGTTCACAGGGCAACAAAGGCCTTAGGTTTATCTCCATCATGGGCGTATGAAAACACAGGTGTGTACATCTGCCTAACTCAGGCAAACAACCAGGCCCTCACAGGTATATAAACCCTGTACAAGCCCTAGCTATCCTCAGTTCTCAGGCACCTATGTGTCCCAATGTTGCTCCTGTGTCCCAAATCCCCAGGAGCTTACAATGCACATCAGCAGGAACCCACATGCATGCACACACATGCATGAGTGCATGAACACACCTACTTCAGACAAGTGCATACACAAGTGTTCACACAGAAAACTGGGGTGAGTCTACAAACAGGAAGGAGCTGCCGCTGGCCAGAACCAAAGAGGAAGCCCACCCAGCTCTCCAATCCCCAGCCTCATCTCTAGGAGTCACTGTTAAGTTCTCTGCCCCAAACCTGGACTCTGAGGCAGGAAGGATGAAGGAGACCTGAGGAACAATCTATACACACACACACACACACACACACACACACACACACACACACACACACACCTGGCCCTACCACCTGCCAGGTGGGCAGCAGGTGGCACCACTGGGCTGTAGATTAGGACCCAGCTTTCCTTGTGGTGGCAGGAGAGGGACACGCTGGTGGCTAGATTCATGTAGGATGTGGGATCTCCTACCCAGGCAGGCAGCTTGAACTCAGAGAGACTGAACCCCAGGGGGAGCTGAACAAACTGAAGAGCACTGAAGGGGGTGGGAAAGAGAAGGGAGGAGGGGGAGGGCACTGGGCAAGGAGATGAGGAGGATGAAACAGGAGAGGCTGAGAGAGGTGAGGAAGAGAAGAGGGACCAGAAAGGGACAGAGCAGAGCAGAAAGACACGGGGAGGGGACAACATGGCCGTCATGTAGGCACGTATCACCAGCCATGGCTCCCTAGCCTGCCAGCCCAGGCCTGGGTCAGGACAGACAGACAGAGCTTGGGCTATGCCTCCTTGGTTCCTCCTTTCTTTCTTCAGAGCAGTGATCCGAGCATGCCTGGATCAGAGGGCACTGCAGGCAAGAAGAGTTCACCACCTCACGTGAAGTACAGGGAGCCTGTAACTGAGCCTGCTAGAGCCAGAACTCCAGAAGCAGGGACCCCAGTGTATGACATATATATATATATATCCCAGGGCTGGCTCCCTGTATCAGTCTCCCCCTGTATCAGAGCCTGGCACCAAAACCTCCACCCCATGCAAGTAGGTGACCTCACTGTTCCACTTCACTCCCTTCCCCCACCTCCCATCATCCTCCTTGGTGACACCAGAAGGCAACCCCCACACACACAGCACTCTAGCCCATACCCTGCTCAAAGATTCCTTCCACGGCTACCCACTTCCACCCAGGAAGGAGGCACCCACCTCTGCCTGCTTCTACATCTTTGTAGCTTTATCTGCAGATGACAAGAGGCCTACCTGCTCCCAGATCACAGGACTGTTCTCAGGTCTCTGACTGTGCTGGTGTCTCTCCTGTACAACCACACCCCACCATTGTGAGTGGGTTGGGTGTGCACCTCAGAGCCTACAGCCCCCGAAAGCCCTTCCTAGAGCAGACTGCCCCTGACTATTTATCTGAATTTCTCCTACTCTGCAATCCCCCTGCTGTGAGGATTCAGGGTATCTCTGCCAAATTAGTATCTCTGGCACCTCACATGACACTCAACACCTCAGAGGTGTTGATAGATGTTACCAAAGATTATCAAATACCAGTAATTTCATCATGTTGTGATTCTGGCTCCTCTTGCCCAGAGGGCAGCTGGGGTAAGCAACTGGAAGCCACTACACAAACCTCCACTAAAGTCACTCTCTCTCTCTCTGGTACTAGACCTGTCTTTGCTATGGGGTTCCCAGGCCTCAGCAGAACCATCACAGACTTGGGGCCTAAAGACCGTACCAGGGACTTCTAGCTAAATAGTCCTTAAGAAGAACAGTCACACTGCATCCCCACCAGGCTCTGAAATCACTTGGATAGTACAAAGCCTGTGGGTGCACCTGAGGGCCTATGACTCCCCCACAACCTGCCAAAATCCTTGGGGCTTCCGCAGAGCAGCCCAGAGGCTCCGAGGAATGACATCATCTCTTCACAACAGTAGCAAGAGCAAGAAGATGATACTGTGAGCCCTGCCCTTGGGAAGCTTCCAGGTTAGAAAATGAGGAGCAACACCCAGGACCAGGAAGACCCAGGTACACAGGCCAGGCCACCACTCAGACAGACACACACAAAGTGGAGATGACAGCCACAATAGTGAGAATGGTGGCCCCTGTTCAGCCTCTAAGCTAAGCCATTTAACCCTTGAGGCTGTGGGGTAGGCCGAGTGCTAGCTTCAGAGATCTAGCTCCACTCTTCCCCAGGGTTTGGGGGGGGGCAGGCAAGAATCCAAGATCCACCAGTGCCCACACACTTGCCCTTTCTTCTCACTCCTTGGCCACCCTAAGCTCCGGGTAGGGGCTTGTCACTTCCCTTTCAGAAAAGCCTCTCGGGCTCCCCACTAGCAATAACATAGCACTTCCCAGTGAGTCTCCCCTTAAACCACAACCGATGTCTTCCACCCACACCCACCACATCTTAAGTTTCACCCTGGAGTTTCCCAAGTCTCCTCTGTGCTCCGAATGAACCGAGTGTCCTATTTTACAGATAAGAAACCAGAGGGTTAAGAATGTTAAGTAACTAGCCCAAGGTCACACAGCTGGGAAACAAATGAGCCTGGTTGGAACTCGGGTCATTAGTGCACACATTTGTGTTCCAGGCAATTAGGGAAGGGGAATTAACAACCCGTGCTGCTAATGGACCCAGGGAGAAAGGTTCCAGAGTTGACTAAGGCAACCAGGCCTTGAGAAACAGACGGGTCTGCATGGTCAGAGCAGGAAGAGTGAGAAGGATATGGAGAAGGATAGAGAGGGAGGTGGTGAGGGGTTTGTTCAAACTAGGGAGACATTGGAACACAGCAGGAGAAGCTGTGGAATGGACTCACTTCGTGTGTGCCCCTAACTTGTTGTGTGACATTAAGTGAGCCCCTTCCCTCTCATGATGCCCTGTCTACATAAAGACTAAATAAACCTGGGCGGCTTCTGAGGTCCCATCTGACCCTGACATCCTGGGTTGCCACTGAGCCAAGAAATGACGACTCTGAGAGCAGATGCTTTAACATGGCAGGGGATAGTATAGCACTGGCTGGCAAGGATCACCAGCTAATACAGCATCAAAATGGAAGCTGGCACACACGGCAGTGGCTCCAGCACCCCTCCTCACCATCTTAGAAACATGCGTGAACTCACTACGGAGTTCTAGCCTGCAGCCGCTGGAACATGAAGGCAAGAAGTCCAAACAGGATGTGGGCTCAAAGGGAGGAAATGGAACATGCCCACCACTACCTAATGTCTGGGATACTTGGTCACCCTCAGGAAGAGGAGAGGGTCCTTGGACAAAAATCCCTAGAAGGATGGAGACTTTAGAAAAGAAGCAAGTGGTCTGCAAACTGAAGGGTATTTGAAGATTAAGTTAGTCCCCAATCAAAACTGTGTGGCACCGTTTAAATAGATTCCAAACTATCTGCAAAGGGCAACTGTCCCAAGGGCCTGCAGTTCAACAGCCCAGACCCATCAGAGTAGAACACAGTGGACATGTATGTGTACGCAGACACACAGAGAGACTGCTACTCAGAACTCCAACAAAACCCATTTTGGGTCACTCATCTCTTCTAAGCATAAGCTTTCAAACAGCCTCCACCAGACACTTCCATCTAGGAAGTCAGTCTTGCTGTCTTGCCTTGGTCCATCTTGCTGCTTTTCCTTTCAGACTCAAGAGGCGCCTGACAAAAACAATCCACCCACTCCACAAGGCTGCTTCCACCTCTTGGAAGGCAAATGTAGTCCTTTTCTCTCCTGCCTGTTTGGCCTCTTGCTTTCCTGTCTCCTTCACCACTGAAGGAGGGAATGGGTGTTCAGGAGCCCTGAGGTCTGCTCCTGATGATAACAGCCCTGCCCCTTACCCCCAACCCATCCCATCTGCCCAGTGGGAAATCCTTTCTCTAGTTTAATCTTAAGGCCTCTCACCATCTATCTGGAGTCTGAGGTGGCAGAGTTTTAGCCAGCTAGTTGGAAGAGTTGCCTCCTCACAGGGGAGAAGGCCAAAAGAGAGATTACTAAGGCGCCGGGCCCAGGGCTGTGACATGCACCTGCCACAGCTCCAGGGAGATCAGGGACCTGCCAACTTACCCCGCCCCATGAGCTCATGGTTACATCTGCCAGGCGCTGGCCCGGGGGAGCAGGTGCTGACAACTGAGCCTGGGCACCCGGCCGAGGACGAGAAGGCGGGAAAGCTGCTGAGGGCCAACAGCAAAACCATCCTACAAGACTCGGATGCAGCAGCTCTCTGGTCTCCATGTGTGACCTCTGGCAACATGTGACCTCTGACCTCTGACCATGTGTGACCTCTGGCCATCACCTGTGACCCACCATCTCTGTTCCTTCTCAGGTCCCTGACACTGGGCACAGCCTCTTTCTCATAGTCCTCTCTCTGGAGACCATGGATGGGAGGCGGGTAGGTCACTCCACTTCCCAGGTGATATTCTCCCTACTGTGTCTCCCCGGGGACTCTGGACAATTGCCCTGCATTAAGAGTTTGCTGGGCAGGAGATGGTCACCAAATGCTGTCATTTCTGAGGTTGTTGTAGGTACACACCTAAACACCAGTTGTAAAGTGACTACAAATCCCCAAATAGATGCCTCTGTCCCAGTACAAGCACACCCCTAGAGGTTGGACAAAATGGAAGTCAAGTCCAGCCCAGGTACAACCAAGTCACTGGGGTCAAGGACCTTCTCCACTAATCCTTGGTAAGACAGGCTGCAGCTTTCAGATCACAGGACAAGTGACCTACCCAGAAATGCCAGGAGCTAGACCACCAGGAACAACATCCACATCTTGGTTTGTGTGCCCAGGTCCTGAGAGCTATCATACACAAATGCTTCCCAGAGCCTTTTTCACCAGAGAGCCCCAGGCAAGCCTGGAACCTTTCAGCTCTCCAGCCCTGCCTCATCCTGCTACCCAAGGGACCCCCTCTCCCTCTTCCCCATCCTTTGCCCCCACTTGAAATTCCCGTACAGGTGTGTAAATGCCCAGGCTGCAGCCCAGTCAAGTCTGGAGGAAGGCCATTGGGGGATAGGAGGGACTCTGACTCTGAGGAGACAGTCAACTGACTCTCCAACTATCTCTAGCTCCTCTCAGACTCTCTTGGTTTCATCACAGGAAGCCACTGTTCCTCCTTTTTCCTCAAGTCTCATGGAGAAGACACTTAGGTGATCCATTTCCCACATTTTCCAGAGAGGAGGACCTGGCTTAAAGCCATACCACATTTTCATGTCACCAAGAGGGCTGGGCAGGATTGTTGCTGGACAGTCCCCACCCGGGAGGCAGGGTAAATTCCCAGAGTAGCCAGTCACTGAGTCGGGTCTTGGGTGTGGGGTCCCTCAGGACTGGAGGGTTCCACAATGATGCTGTTGAGAAACCAGTTGCCTATTGCCTCCTGCCACCCACCACAGAGACAGCCTGGTCTTTCCCAGCTTATCCCACGCTGTCCTGGGAAGCTTTCCTCGGCAGACCCCACCCAGCTCTAACCATGGCTTACTCCGCGTCCCCTCTGCAGGTAGATGCAAAGTTTACTGTGTGCTCAGACATCTTACTTATGTGTTACTTTGCGAATGTTCTCATAGATCTCTGCTGGCTGCAGGAGTCTCCAGCGAGAGTTAATTAAGTCCATTTTGCTAGAGGATTAGTCCCTGCCCTTAAGGAGTGCCAGAGAACACTCTGGAATCGAAGCCACATCTCTCTTGCTGCAATTTTTTCCTCGTGATAATCAAGCAATCTCCCTGACGAAACTCCCCTCAATAAGCAGCTTCTCCAAACTTCTCCTGCTTGGACTCTCAGGCCCCAGATAAGGTAGTATGGGAGTAGGAATCTCTCCAGAGTACCTGGGAGAGGTCAGTTTCTCTTCAAACGAAAGCAGTGCCCTTCCGTGTCCCGCAAACCCTTCCGAGACCAGGTCCACTCTTCCGAGCCCCAGAAACCAAGCTGTCTGCAGGTGCTGCATCTTCACCAGAATCCAGCAGGCTACCAGCAAGGCCGCAGGAGGTTATGGGGAGAGACTAACCTGGGAAGAAACCTTGGTCCTAGCACTTCCTGCCTGTGTGAACTTGACCTCTCTGCACCTTTATTTCACTATCTGTGGGGTGAGCACAGTTGTCGTCGGAGCCCTGTGAGGAAATGGGTAGCCGAGCATGGAGCTGAGAAAGACACATTTGTCTGTGCTGCCTGCGTAGTAGGGAGTGGTGCAGGGCAGGTGGAGGGCAAAGGTGACACACACACACACACACACACACACACACACACACACACACTTGCCTCATCTCCCTGCACCTGGGCCAGGGACCCTGCTTCTGCTCCTACGACCTCAATCCCTTAACCAACATGGTTTACAGGGAGTTGGGCATCAGGAAATGCTTTTTATAAAAGCAGATCAACGGGCCTGAGGAGTTGGCTTCTTGGGTAAGAGTGCTTGCCGTTTAAGCATGAGGATGTGAGTTCAAACCCCAAGCACCCATGCAAACCCCTGGCTGTGACTACGTGCTCCTGTAACCCAGCACTGTTAGAGGTGGACAGGAGGGTCCCTGGGGCTTGCTGGCTACCAGCCTCACTCCAGGTTCAGTGAGAGGCTCTCCCTCAAGGCAGTGAGTCTCAAAGGAGTAAGGTAGGAAATGAGAGCAGGACACTCAAGTCTCTCTCACCTCTGTGTGTATGCACATAAGTCTGTGTGCTCACACATAACACCACACAGCGTTCACACCCCACCAATCAGACCCATGTGGGAGGTATTTATGAGAAGACACCAAATCCCCGAAACCAAGTCCTTTCCCTCGCTTACTCTGAGCATGGGTCTTATTGGGGGCCCGTGGCGAGCTGGGGGTGAGGTCTGCTAGAACCTCCTCTTACCATCGAGCCCACTGGTCTGCTTTTATGGAAAGCATTTTCTGATGCCCTCGCCCCAGCCATGAGTTGGTTGGCTAAGGGCTCAGGACTGAAGGAGAAGGAGCAATGGTCCATGGGGCAGGTGTGCCTTTCTTCATACTGTGTCTGCTTAGTGCATTCTAGCTACTCCCTGATGCCAAACCAAACCTTCTCCAGGAAAATGCAGAGAAAGGGCTTCTGAGAGCTGGGGTGAGAAGGGGTGAGCCTCTGTTGAAGGTACCACACCAGGACAGACTACAGAGTACAGGCTTCCCAGAGACTCTGGAGGGAAGTCCCAGGAAGTCCCCGCTGTCCTGGTCCTGCCGTCAGATGGCAGATTGTCTGTCATAGGTTATTTTGTGTCAGCCCTCAGTACAGAATATACTTTACACAGAGGCCAGCACAAACGTGTTGTCATGAAACTGCACTGTCGTGATGCATTATCAGCTCTCCATCCTCGTGACCCTCCAGTGAGTCACAAACAAACATCTGAGAAATCCTGTTGCAAGTAATGTAAGCAAGGTTCAGCTCAAGGGAGTGAGTGCTCCCACCAGGACAGGGAGTTGAGTGCTCCCACCAGGATGGGGACACCGAGTCAGCAGGTGAAAGAGCCAGCACATCGCCTCTGCTCCTTCCTCCCTCCCTTACTTATACGGTCTCAGAAGTGGAGAGACAAGGCTACAGATGAGGATGCAGAGAGAAAGTCACCCTGACTGTCCCTCTGTGCCAGCCTCTCAACACGGAGTCTCCCTCCTCCCAGTAGCTAGAGCACCAGAGCCCCTCACAGTGGGTCAAGATCTAAGGAGGCTTTGTAAAAACGTAAGATGAGTTTGTCACTCAGTTCAGGACCCACATCTACAGGCAGGTGTGCATCTCCCGAACTGGGAAAACGTTTAGTGACTGTCTATGAGCAAAGCATGGTTCTGGGCTCCTCTGCCCATCGGAGTAAACTTCAAGTGGAGGAAGCAAACCTGTAAGAAAGGATATGAAGAAGATGGAATCGGTTCCAAGCCTTGAGATTTCCAACAAGAAGAGGCTGTAAGTTCACTGAAGGGGCGGCAAGCACAGGAGCCCTCCTGCCTCCTCTGTCAGAATCCAGAGGCCCTTTTAACATAATTTCAGTCACGACAGAGATAAGACGAGAAGTGTTGGCGGCCTTCTTACAAGGGAACTCGCCCAGGGCCTCAAGAACTCCCTGGCAGTTCCTCATTCCCTTGGTCTTCAGAGGGCTCAGAGAGGCCTTCTCAGAAGGGACATCCCAAGCTCATGTTGCCAGGCACTGTCTATGGTGACTGAGGGAGATCGGGCTGCCTGCTAGGGTCCAGGGAACCTTGACGGGAGGGGCAACAGAGAATATCCTCAGCTCAGCAGCAGACACCCAGCCCTGCCCAGAAAGAAGGCAGAGCCCACACCCGGGGCTCTCTGCCCAGGAATGCTACTTGCCAGCTGAAATCCTGGCCCACACGTGCACCCTAAGGGCTGTGGGAGGGGGTGGAATCGGTGCTCCCCCCCACCCCCACAGACACCCAGCAGGAAATGTGTGGAGCTCGCCAACATCTCTCTAGCCACCAGGCCAGTGGCCCTATGGCTGCCAAATAATGGGGCAGAAGCCAGGTCATTAGGCAGGGAGACTGTCATTAGGGCAGATGATGCCACCATGTACAGACAATACCAAATAGTCATTAGCGGCTGTGTCACGGGGTGAGGCAATGCTGTGTGGGGGAGGGGACGGCCCTGGGTCCAGGGAGCCTACACACACAAATACACACACGCACACAAAAAGAGACGTGCACACTCACTCAAGTACTCACAAGCAGAAGTGTGAGTGGAGACAACTCCCACCCTCACGTCCACTCAGGGCGTAAAGACACACTTGTGTCTCTATACATCCAAACACATGTTTTATGTCCACATACGCAAATGGTCACACACACTCCCACACAGGGTATCAACAGACATTTGCACATTCACACACAGAGGTGGGCTGTAGCAGATGCAGAGAAGTGTCTACCCCGTGAGGGTACATGACCAGACACACATCCAGAGGACAAGCTCGTGTTCACACAGAGGAGAGAACACATACACATCCATACACACAGGCATTCGAGGTACATGTTCCCAAGGTGGTGTGGGAACTGGTGTTCACAAGCTCAGGCATGTACTTTTTCACACACAAGGAGTGTGGGTGGGTATACTCACACGGTCACACGAATGAAGGCCGTGACAAAAGATATATATGCACTCTCACATGTGAGCTAACTAGACACGTTGTCCAAGAGGTCTCCAGTATCTGAAGATCCCTGTTTCACTAGAGAAGCCCTAAAGTCCTCCCACAAGTAGGCACTCTTTTGCCCTGAGATACACACACACACACACACACACACACACACACACACACGTGCACATATGCATAATCCAAGAGGAGCTCCCACATGCCTCCCTCCACTACCTCTATTACAAATAGCTTAGAATCCAAGCAAAGGAAGACACAGCCCTCCACACAGCAGCCTGAAGCCCAGCTCCTACCCTTCCCGCTAAAACTCCTGTGAAATCAAAATGGGTGACCATGGCCGGTTTTCAGGGCCTCCTGACCTCCATGGCAGGCAACTGGCAAGAAGATGGGACCCAGAGGAGTGGGAGCTCTCTCCCCCAGTGTGTGGCCCTCTCCCTGTCCTCTTTTCTCGTAGCTCTTCTCCATCCCCTGTGGACTGCAGAGAGGACAGACCGCTAGGCAGAGCTTGTCTGACCAAATCCATGGTCAATCTCTTCCTGTGCCACTTACACGGTCTGGGCTGCTCATATTTCCTGATGTCTTTATAAAAATCACTGAGAGATTCATGGCTTTACAGGTGTTGTACTTATTATTTTACACAAATTGTATTCATTTCTACAGCCCTGAAAGTCAGAAATCTGAGATGGATCTCAATGGGCTAAAGTCAGGATGTCAGCTAGCCAGGCTCTTTCATGACCCTGCAAAGTACCTGCCAGCCACAGTCCTTAGCTTCCTCCAGCCTCAAGAGCCAGATGTTCACCACATCTGCATTTAAAGGGCTCAAGAAATGACCCTGGGTCCACCCAGATAAGCCAGGCTTGCCTCCCCAACTCACTGGATGGGGTAAGGAGTGGGGTTACTATTATTCCATCCATATCTACCAGGTTGGCTAACCTTGGGCAAGTGGTTTGAGATGCAGTGCCCTGGCATCTCCAATGGCTAACATACCCACCCTGTAGATGGTCACAGGGATGGGGAAAACCTGTAAGCCTCACACACGGGCCACCTCAGTCTTCAGCTCCCTAAGCCTGGAAAGGACAGAGGAGGTAAGGGCCCTCAGGGACTAGAAGGTCACATGCAGGCCTGGGCAGTGAGGACTGTGAGGGAGTGTGGGTATCTCTAGGGCTGTTCCCTGTGAGACTGAGCACACGACAGAGATCTGAGACAGAGTGGTACATGATGCTCCTTGTGTTACTGTATTCCTCTCCCCATCTGTTACCATCAGTTTGCAGGGCCCTGGGGCCAGTAGGTGGGTAGGAAGCCCAGCCTGGGCTACTATTACATGAGTATATACAGACTGCAGAGAGATAGCCTGACAATACAGACACCATGTGAAGAAGTAGCCCACTGCAAACAGTCATTAGATTCCAGCCTTACCAGGTACTGTTTGTCCTCTCTGAACACAGCCGAACAAGGCACATCAGAGAAGAGCTGAGGTCACCAGATTCCTGCTGCCCAGTCTTGCAGGACATTTCTGAAGCTCAGTTGCACCCATAGGCCACGCCCTATCGCCTGCATCATCCCAGGACCCTTCAGCACTTCTCTGTCTAAGCCAAGCTCATATCTTATCTCCTGACTCCAGAAACTCCTAACATGAGGGGGGCTGGGGTATGGGCAGAAGACCTAGGCGAAAACCCCAAACTTCAAAGTGGGGTGCAGTAGCTCTGGGCCTTCCTGGTGACGGCATGCCTGAATACTGGCATACGGACATACGGAAAGACTTCTTCCTGACACAGTGAGCGGGCCATGTGCAGACTGGCATTTTACATACCAGCTCCCATGGGGATTCCCACATTTCCCTGTATTAGGGGACCCCCAACCGATGTCAATAGGGAGACACTGGGGAATGAAAAGGAGGCTGTACAGATGCCTAGTGACAGCAGGGCACTGCAAAGCAGGTGTCATAAATGCTTGATGGCAGACCACAGACATGTGAATGTCGGGAACACAGAGACCCAAGAACTGGAGTTGAGGCTGCTTCAGGTTCCAGATCTCGGCAAGTCTCCTACATGGGCACTGAGGACTATTGCCCGGGTGTGAGCTACCTGGAGCCTGGTGGCTCCCCACCTGGCTGCTCTTTACCAGATCTGGCCAGCTCGTCAGCTGGAGCAGAGTCTATTGTCACTGTAGGCTGCTGCCACCTGGCAGGTGGACAGATCTCTCCACAGGAACATGGTTTCGGTCTATTATCAGGCCAGATAAAGGCAGTAGTCTCTAGAGCTTGGGGAAGAGATTGGGGTTACAAATAAGCATCTCCAACATGCCCCACCACTCCCCCAGTCTCCTTTGTCAGCTGTCCACCTCCCAATGACTCTTTGTTCCTCTCTAAAAGCAGCCCCAGGGAGACGGACAGCTCCTAAACAGCTGTGTCTGTGCAGGGGGCGGGGAAGAGTAAGGAGGCTGGAACCAGCCAGACAGGGGCGGCTGCAAGTTGAGGCTAGATAGAAACTGGAACTCAGAAAGCCTTGGTCTTGGGGGCTATGCAGTCTGCTCACTCCTGGGGTTAGAGGTTGCATCTCCAGGCACAAACTCTGCCTGACTTCTCTCGTCCCATGGCTTGACACAGGGCTTGCACCAAGGAAGAAGTCACAAAACCGTTTCCTGAATAGATGACCAAAGATCAGGGAGAGACAGGACTGATACTTTCCCCAGTGGTCCAGATTCCAGGAGAGCTTGGAGGAGGGAAGTGGGGTCCTTATAGAGGGAAGGAAGAGACCATTGCCTGAGAGAGTCATAGAAACCGATACCAACCCACAAGTGCTCACCCACTGTACCCATGGCTACAGAGCCATGACCGGAGAAACACCCCTGCTGTAGCAAAGGCTGCATCAAGATCTCTCCCTCAAAGCAGGGGAAGGGAGTCTCAGAGAAGCCTTCCTGCAGGAAGGAAGAGGTGGTACAAGGTGAAGGCCAGCACAGAGGCTCTGAGGAGACAAAAGGAGCAAGTTTGTGTGTATGTGTTTGAGGCCTGCAGGAGCCATCCTCCAGGCTGGAAGTGAGCTGGTCATAGTGGGTGGCACACAGGATGGACATGGGGGACACTGTTTCTCAGACTGTCATTTCCTCCTGACTGGCAGCAGATGAAAGGATGCTGTTGGGGAGATGTTGGGGAGCTAAGCTGCCCTGCAGCCCCTCATCCCTCCCCTGAAGGCACCAACAGTAAGCGGAAGCAGGGGCCCTCTGCCAGTTTCCCCTTGTGCAATCCTTCCTGCTCCTCTCCACCCAGAGGCAGGCCTGACAACTATGCCAAGAGGCCTCTGGCATGAGCCCAGCACCTGAAGAACTGGCCACAGGCTGGTTTTCCCAAGGGAGGGCTGGGCAGCTGAAGCTTGGACCCAGGAAAACTAAATATTCCATGCTGGGTTCTATCTGCAAAAAAGAGCCTGGAACTTCTGAGTTGTCCCTGCTCTACCCCAAGTCTGAGTTTCTCTATATTCTAGACCCACTGAGGCTTATAGTCACCTGAGGAAACTTACAAGGATACCTTCCCTGACTCAACCACAAATCTTTTCTTTTAATTTGTCTCTATTTATTGAGATAGTATGCTACTATGTTACCTTAGTTAGCCTGTTACTACCTTAGTTAGCTACGTAGCCCTGGCTGGCCCCAAACTCACAGAGATCCTCCCAAGTGCTGGGATTAAAGGAGTGAGCTACTACACTCAGCCAATCACCAAGATTTCAGCTATGACAGGAAGATATCAGGGTCTCACAGGTACTGGATGAAAAATACAAGGAATAGTATATTTAGGACTCAGTATCCACAGGCCTCTGGGAGTTGGTTGCTTGTGTTGTTCATGAGACTCCAGGACAAGGACCCTATGTCGACATGGGATTTATCCAGCTCAGCCCAGGCAAGCAGACAACCGGATCCTGCAAAGCAGGGCCAACCCCTTACCATCTACGTCCACACACAGACTCCTGCACAGACCACTCAGGGTCTGTGACTCCGAGATATCCCACAACTCTTGGTGGTAAGTCCTCTGTCCCGGTATGCAGAACAAACGCTCTGTGTACAATGTGTACAAGTGACCTTTTATTTGGAAATGGCTAGCACCAAGACCTACTGTGTGCCCGATTCTATGTGAGGAAGTGTGGCATCAAAGGAACTGAGCCCTCACCCACCCTTGCATTTGCAGAACTCAACTCAGCCGAAAGGCAGACACAAACATGTCAACAGCCAACAATAAGTAACTACAAATTGGACTAAGTGGGCTGAGATCGGGAAAGCGCAATTAGCCTTGCGGCCTCCCCAGCCCTTAAGGTCTGCCCTCATTACACAGCTGGGCATGCCCGCCCTTCCCAGGGTTCCCTGGCTAAGGGCCTGGTTCACACTGCAGCCTGAGAACCTGGCAGTGCAGGGGGCAATGACAACTGGCTAAGGAGCCCTCATTGAACCAAACTATGAAAAAAATTAAAAATGAATGTTCAGTGTAGCCTAATATGAATCTAGAGAGACCAAGCGTCTGGCTAAATAATACAAGTGCTAAGCAGCAGAGAACCAGACGAGAAGTCAGATGTCCCAACTCTGGGCCAAATGGTACCCATAACACCCACCCATCCGCCTGTCTTGCTATCCTCACAGCCTGTCTTGAACTAGGATGTAGCCTCCAGGGATCGACAGCACCTGACTCATCTCAGAGGCTCTGAACACTGTCTCGTCAAGCTGCGTGATGTCAATGTTTCATGTCTGAGATATCCCACATCGAACATGGCGTGGCTACACGCCACTGTCCAGGTGTGGCTACAGAGGGTGGACTGTCACAGGAAGAAAACTGTGAAGAGATGGGAAAATGGAGGGGTTACATGGGGAGGCACCAAAGAAGGACTTTTGCCCAGTAGTAAAATGCTTAGATTGCAGCCTCTGGGCTCCTGAGAAGTCAGGATTCCTCTGAGTTCCACAGAACCTGTGACACTCTAATGATACCAGCTCCCGTCACCACGGTCACCATCCCACACGGATCTGCCCCGCCCAGCTTGTACTTGGAGCACCCTTCCTCTGCTCTACCCCCACAACTCTTCCTCTTCCTCCAGGCCTCAGGCCCCTCCCGGAAGGTATCTCAGAGCTCCTTACCCAGACTGGTGCTTCTGCCAAGGGTATATGAAGCTTGCCTGGCACACGGAAGGGGCCTCATCTCTCCACCCTTTCTATACCCTACACTTTTCCCAAAGCCACCCTCTGCTCCCCACTCCCCACTCTGGAATTCCTTAGATTCCACAGCTACAGATGCTCAGAAGCTAGAGAGCCACACACCCCCGTCCCTGCCTCCCTGTGACCTCAGCTTAGCCCCAGTTCCAGGGAAGACCCCGAGAAAAGGAATAGGCACTGAGCAGGCAGTGTCCTCTGTCATGGACAACATGGGAATACATTTGAAAGGAACCAAGATGAAGACAGAACCTGAGCCCATCTTGCCTTCAAGCAGCTCTGAGGCACTCTTTCTCCCCACGTTCTCCTGACTCCCTGATGCTGACTCGAAGGCTGGCCAGTACTCCTACCAATGTTCACACAACAAACACTTGCCACTCTCTTGCAGGGAGAAGCTGCCAGTGCACGGGCCTGCCTTGGGCCGTCCCAAAGAGAACAAGACAGAGAAGAGACACTGAAACTATGACATAGACATGAATGCCATTCCTATAAGACCATCCAGCCAGACGCCTCTCCTCCTTAACCATGAGGGACAGGCCAGGGAAGACCAGAGAGAACAACAGGAAATTATGGAAGAGAAGCAGATAAGAGTAAAGGAGACAGGTCAGAGGTCACTGGGAATGATAAAGGACATCTCCACAGTCCCAGACGGCCAGAAAGAGCCTTATATCCTTGCCAGCTGGCATTGTCCAGACCCAAGCGTGCATGGAGCGTATCCAGGAAGGACCTGGGAAGTCTCCAGTGAAAACCTCAATATTCCCTGTCTCCTGCCCTTAGTACCACAAACTTTGATTTGATAGGTACTCAAGTCCCTGAGGTCCTAGCTCCTAACAAGGCCTGGAGAGGGTCCTATCTGACCTCAGCAAAGGTAGATGCCCTCCCTGGATAAGAGGAAAAGCCTCTGGTCAACCTGTTCAAAGGGTCTCAGGGGTGCTGAGGAAAGGGAAGTAGACTCAGTGGAGCACAGGGGTCATGGGAGGACTTACTCAGGAGGACCAAGGAGTAGATGGGGCAGAGCTGGAGAGAGTTTGTTTATTTGGGGCTTTTTTTTTTTCTGCTGTTCCTGTTTGACAATCACAGCTGTGGCAGTCAAAGACACTTCTACAGATAGCACCCAAAGAGATCGTGGAACTGAGAGGAGACACCAGATAGCTCCCATGTCCCACCCCATAGCTATCATGTTCCCCATTCTTCTAGGGAGGCAAGAGCACTCCCAAGGAAAGCCGCCAGAGACAAACGCCTCAATGCCGGCCGGGACAACTGACTGTAACTTACCAAGAACCTACTTGTCAAATTCTGAAGGACATAACAGGCTGAACTGAGTGTTAAGAGGAACTGACCTGACCGAAGTCAGCAATAAGGAGACAAAACCAGCTTCGTTCTTGGTCTCCAGCCCTTCCCGTGGCTTCCAAAGTCACCATGGACAACCAGTGTCCTGAGACCAGGCACATCACCCCACCCTCTGTACTGAGGACGGTGAATTCGGCATGTACCTTAAATGGAGACTGTGGTGAGGAATGAGAGAGCACTCAGGTCGTACTGAGTGCAGATGCCACCGGCTGACTCCTCAGAGCACTCCGGGCTGACCAGGAAGGGTATGCCACTAGATATGATCACATGCCATTCAGATACCAAGCCAGGGGAAGATGGTGGGAGGCTGGGGTGGCCATACCAGACACACAGGGTTGCTGAGAGGGACACATAGCATACCAGGGTACATAGCATACTGGGGTACATAGCATACGGGGTATATAGCATGCCACAGAAGTAGGGCATACACTGTCCTGGGGACCCAGTCACCCACAGCAGATCCTGGAATCCAGGACCAGGATGGACTCCTGACATAGAGTTCTGTGTCCAAGTGAACCAGAAGTGACCATGAATGGGAACCAGGCCTGGACCCCAGGCAGGTGTAGGTCATGTGGCTCAGCCAGCATGCCTGGTTAAGACTTGTGACTGCCTCAGTCTCCTCAGGGGCCAAGTCCCCTGGGTTTTTACAGACACACTTTTCTCTAGACTCAAGGAGGTTGTGCTGGACCTAGCAGAGTGGGTAAGAGGAGGCCATCCCTGGACAAGGAGGAGCAGGTCCTGGCTGAGCCTGGGCTGAGGGCCTCTGAAGTTTCTGGAAGTTCCTTGGATGCTTTGATACCTGTTTCTGCACCAGACTTCCCATGAAGAAGGTAGAAGGTGTGCAGGTAGCCAGCAAGGAGGAATGGGATGAAGAGTGAGGAGCCTGACACTTGAGACAGAACTACATCTAATCAGAGACCATCTCGGCCCCCCGGGAGAACTCTGAACCCAGGCCAGATGTTTGGAGTGGGTCCTCTACTCTGATTGTGACTAAAACCTTCAGCCCATTTTTCAGGTGAGGGTAAAAATCCAGCCACATAGCTGAGGCTTTCTTTCAGTGGTAACACCAAGCTGACTCCACACGCAACCCAATGTCACATTTCCAAAACCAAGAGCTCTTGGCCTTGGTCACGTGCTGCCTGCAGGCCTTGAGTTAGGGGGGTGCACTCAGCTGGTTCTCAGTAAGGGAGAGAAAGAAGGCAAGAGGGAAGTGGAAATTATCAGGGGACACTGACAGATGGAAGATAAATAATAAAAGGGCTGTTTTCCAACACCAGCCTGGCACGGTGCCCAGGGCAGTCATCTTACCCTTGGAGCTCAGGGCTACACTTGCCTCATCTTTTCCAGAAGTATGCGAGGCCAGATACGTCAGCCTTCCGGTATGCAGTGATCTGTGGCTGGCTGCCCGCCTTTCTCCCTGCTTCTGCCTTCGGAACTTTGCCTTCTTGGCACTGACCACCCGGCCCCACCCTGCCCCACCTAGCCAGCCCAGCCTCAGCCCCCTCCTCAGTCAGGTCCCCCTTGCAGTGGACTGTGACAAGCCCCTTCAACAAGACAGAGCCCCTGTAGGGCAGGCAGAAAGCTGTGGTACCAGCGGAGGGGCGGGATCCACATCATCCAACTAACAGGTTGGTCTGGCTTGGAAGAGTCCCGCCCTCCTAAAGCTAATGAACACTATGCAACAGGTGTTTTCGCCTCAGTCCCCAGCCGGCCCTGGATGTGACAGGAGGCAGCTGCCAGCCACCAACTCCAAAGCTCCCTAGCTCACTGGTGAGCCCTCCGGCTCCCAGGCCCAGGGAGGACACCATGGCCTACCGCTCCTGCGTTGTTGGCTTCAGCAGCCACAGTGGCTGTGACATGACCCCTGCAGGCAGTCTCCAGCCTGGGACCTCAGGATGGGGCAGCTGTGGGCTCCCTGGGCCTGGCTTCAGCTCTCGAAGCCTCACAAGCTGCAGGCCAGCTGGCGTCATCCCCAAGGTGACTGTGAATCCCAGCCTGCTGGTGCCTCTGGACCTCAAGGTGGATCCAGCTGTTCAACAGCAGAAGAACCAAGAGAAGGAGGAGATGAAGGTCCTCAATGATAAATTTGCCTCCCTGATTGGCAAGGTGAGCTGAGTGGGAGAGGGCATCAAAACAGAAGGGCCCCAGGCTTTCCAGGTGACCTGGCTGGCGGTTCCCTGAGCATCGGTCATCATGCCCCGCCCCCCCATACCAGCCAATGGGGATGCAGCATGGTTAAACCTGCAGAGATGGGCCAGGAAATCCTGATACATCCTGGTGTCTAGGGTGAAAGGAACCTCAGGATGGCTCTGAAGAGTATTGGATAAGGGCACCCCCCCTGGCTATGGGTGGGAGGGGTCAGTGTACCCCTGTAGCAGTCAAAGGATGCTTCTCAGGAAGGCCTATGGAGGTATGGCCTGCTGACCTTTGCCCAGGTGGCTGGACGGGATATACTGCTAAGATACCTTCCTGACCCCAAGCCTCTGTTCCAGAAGCATCTCCCTCCCACCCTGCTGGTTCTCCCCATTCATCCAAAGAGCTACTGTTGCTGGCAGGTCCTAAGGTGGGGGGTGGGGGCAGAAGGAGGCTGCCACAGAGTTTGTATGAGTAAAGACATAACTTTGTCTCGTCAGGAGAAAGGAATGTAGAGGACTGTGTCAGAACCCAGCCAGCAGCCAACAGCTGGCCTGCTTTGCACTCACCTAGGTGGAAGGAACAGGCCCCTAGCAACATGGCCCCCACACTTCCTAGACACACTGCCTGCAGCTAGCCTAGGGCTTCAGGAAGTCCTGTCTACCTCCCAAGCCTGTGCCCACTCAACCACTCCAAGAAGCCTC
The DNA here is from genome assembly GCF_011762505.2 of Arvicanthis niloticus. Taxonomy (NCBI): domain Eukaryota; kingdom Metazoa; phylum Chordata; class Mammalia; order Rodentia; family Muridae; genus Arvicanthis; species Arvicanthis niloticus. The sequence continues at coordinate 75,602,322 of NC_047670.1, read as the reverse complement.
TGTGAGCAATCCTCCCAGCCCTGCTTCCTCCTGTGTCAGATTCGCACTGACTGAACTGCATGCAGGTATTCTAGGTACCACAGGGCACCTCACGGGTCACCTCAAATCCCCTTAACTGTAAAGAAAGACATTTCATGACATTGCACAGAACAGGGAACCTGGCCAGTTCTTTTCTGCCTCTTGGTTTCTGATTCTGCAAACCCTTGCACATTTCTGGAGTCCCGAGCTGTGGGAATGTACAGACAGGCAGTGAGAAGAGAGTGTCACATGTGGCCTGGATGCCCCAAGGAATTTAGCAAGGCGGCAGTGGGCCAGGGCTAACATCACTACAGCTGATGTTTTCCCAGCTGTGCAGATGAGGCAATAGGACCAGAGAGGCTCATTGTGTTGCCCACAGTCACAGAGCCAACAACTGATACGGTTTATATTTGAACTCAGGTCTGCATGTATGGTGTGTATGTGTGTGTATGTGTGTGTGTGTGTGTGTGTGTGTGTGTGTATGTGTGTGTGTGTGTGTGTGTGAAAGAGAGAGACAGACAGACAGAGACAGAGAGAGACAGACAGAGACAGAGACAGAAAGATAGAAAGAGACAGAGAGACAGAGAGACAGCGTGAGACAGAGACATAGAGAGACGGAGACAGAGCGAGAGATCTGAGGCAGAAATGGTGTCTTTCCCTGTCTCATCTGACTAGTTCAGAGTCTCCTCATTTACACCCGAGGTGCCCAGATTGGGGGAGGAGCAAGCAGCCCTTCCCACGGCTGCACAGATGGAACCCACGGCCCAGGAGGTAGGCCCTGCAGAGGTGCTCCTTGACAAGCCTGGCTAATCCCTTAAAAGGAGTGCTTCGCTGAACTATGTAATTTGGCTCCCATGGGTGGCTTTTCTCCTTCGAACGATTGCCAATGCTGATGTCACTCTGTGCCACTGCCGTGGGCACTGGCTGGGAACCGTGGGTGTGGGCCCAGGAAAGGGGCCCTCACCGTTGGGGTCCTGGGCTCAGGCCTTTGAGTAGCAGATCTCAAGAGCCTCTCAGATCTCAAATTTGGCCTTGAGGTAGGCTGCCATTCACTGTAGGGTACAGGGAACTATGGGTTCCAGCCCTGTTTATTAGAGCCCTGTGCTAAGTAGGGGCTGTGAGAGACCTCAAGAGACTAAAAAAGCATTAGAACCCTAGTTCTGAGTTTAAATCCTGGACCCACCACCAGCCTGCTGTTTAACCTCTGGCGAACTGCTGAACCTCTCTGGGCCTCAGTGTACATCTGTGAAATGGGCTTGTCGATCAAATGGGACAATTTTTGAGAAGTAGTTAGAACACATCTAGCAGATAGTGCAAGCTTTCTGAACAAGAAAGTAAATAAGTCTGGTTCAGGGAGCTACCAGACCTAGCTACCCTCTTACAACCACACACACCCCAGGCCGGAAGAGTAAGGGGAAGGGTGGAAAGAGGCCTGTAGGGCAGAGCACAGCCCAGGCTTCAGAGAGAGGTACAGGCAGGGAAAGCACAGGAGATGGATTCCTGGCCCAGAGCAAGGCTGGGGCTCTGGGCGGAGAAGAGGAAGAAGGATTCCACTCCTCTCCCCCTTCAGAGTCATCTGCCGCCCTGAGAAACCAGTGTGTGTGTGTGTGTGTGTGTGTGTGTGTGTGTGTGGTGTGTGGTGTGTGTCTGTGTGTGTGTCTGTGTGTGAGGAAAGGGAGCAGTTCCTCTAGAGCCCAGCAGAAAGGCCTACCGCTGTGAGGTTTGATTCCCTTATAGTCTGTGTTTCCTTAAGTAAGCCGCTTACCCTCTCTGTGCCTCACATTCTGGGGCTCATCGGCCTGCGTTCCTGACAGTGGGGGACTAACAAGGCCACAGCCACAGGGAAAGATGACAGAGGCCTCGGGGGGGGGGGGGGGGGAGGCAGCACCTTCTCTATCAGGGCTGCTGCAGGGATCTCCAACACACAGACAGCCTGGGCACTGGGGCTCTGCGTAAGAACTGCCCAAGCTCAGAGGACAGTCCAGGAACAACAGAGGTGAACAGGGGAGGCAAGAGTGGGTCATGCCAGTTCTAAAGGTCTCGGATGTCCCTGTTGTCAGCCCTGCTGGCATCAGACGCTGGCCAGCTTTTCTGCGGGTCTCTGAGGCTGGGATTTGACATCTTCCCAGCACCTCGGGGATCCCTGTCAATGTCTCCCTGCAGACTCAGTGGCTGGACCCTCCCCAAGGTACCAGATCCAGCCAAGAGCTCAAAAGGTGACTTGGAGTCCCCTGTTTAAAAAAAAAAAAAAAAGTCTCACACCAAAAGTCTTGTCCAGCTTGACCTGGCTCCCTGCAGCTCCCAGTCTCAGTCCTACCTACAGAGTAAGGAGGTAAGCAAACCAGGACTTTGCTCTGGAAGCCACCCTCAAAGCTGCCACTGTGCCCTGATAGGGCAGGGCCCCCAGAGCTGCCACTGTGCCCCATAGGGCAGTGGGACCGGCTAGAGGAGAGTGCAGTGGCTCCTCTGGGGACCAGGGATTACTGGCTCTCCCTAGGTCTTTGTTCCCACAGGGAGGAGCCTCTCTGCCTTTAGCAGGCCATGGTTAAAGACGACTTTTCATTCCCACCACTGAGACAAGAGACTCTCCAAAGGCTAGTGGAAGCCAGAGGGTATATCCTTGGTCCCCCAAGAACACATGCTCTTTACCAATACTGGCTGGCCCAATTTACAGCATCTTCCCACAGAGGTTAGACTAAAGGAAGAACTTCCTGGTATCAAGGTTTTTCTGTTGCTCATGGGTGGAGGTAAGAGCCCCATGTCTCTCCTCTCACCGCACCCTCAGTGTAAACACGGACTCCTGCATGTCAAAACGGAGGGAAGGTGGGGTGAGCTGATACACACACACACACACACACACACACTACACAAAGCAAGGCAGAACCTTCTTGACCTCCAGCCTGACTGAACCAGTTTGCTGTGGCACAGGTTTAAGGCAGTGTCATGCAGAAACTTCCCAGCAAGATGGGTGAGAGGCAGGGGAATGACGGCTCACCCAAGTCACAGTCCATGCCTCTCTCCAGTGCTCCTGCTCCCCTCCCTTCCAGAAACAAAAGTGCCAAAGCTCTGTCTTGCTGTGGTCCTGGGAGCAAGGCCAGCACTCTCAGCACAGCACCATCTGGTTAGCACCGAATCCTCATGGCCAGAACAGCACCTGCTATTCAGGAATGACCTAACCATACCTCAGCTCTGTGGCCACCCAGGGATCCTAGGCTAAAAGGGGGGTGCGTAAGAAGCTGGGGTGGGAGTGGGGGCTTCCAGGCTGAGTCTGGGGGCATCCTTCAGGGGGAACAGAGAGAATACATGCAATGGAGGAAGGGAGGGAACCTCGAAAGAACAGGCAGGGTGAGGAAAAAGCCAGGAAGTCTCCATCATCCTGGGGTACACTCCAGTGGGAACTGAAGCTAGAACAGAAGTAGGCAGCCTTCTGGGGGCCTAGGTGTGATCCAGAGGTTGTGGGTGCCTCTGTAGAAATGGCAGGGAAGAGCCTTTCTGCCTTTAGCAGGCCATGGTTAAAGATGACTTTAACCCTACCCGCTGAAACAAGAGACTCCAAGGCAAATGGGAGAGGGAGAGGAGGTGAGGGGCAGCCAGACCACGGGGCTCAGAGTCCTCCAGGTCCTTATTCTCAAAGCCACCCTGACTGCCTGGAGAGAAAGCCCACTTCAGAAGGACCCTGAGCCTCAGGGCAGCAATGCCCACAGGAGGCTCATCACAATGGTTAAAGATCTCAGTACAGGACTGGGGACACAGCTCAGCGGCAGAGTGCTTGCCTTGCATGCACGAAGGCCCAGGTTAGATCCCCAGCAGTGCACAAACCAGGAGCTGTGGTTTCAACACTTGAGGTAGAGGTGGGAGAACCAGCAATGGAAGGCCACCCTCACCTGTGTAACGAGCTTCAAGGCTGGTAACACGTGAGACCTCCCTGTCCCAAAACAAACAAACAAAACTCCAGGTGCCAGGCCTGCCTCTGCTGCCTGCTAATTCGGTGACCTCAGGCGATTCTCACGGCTCTGTGGGCTGGATGCCCCCCTCTGGAAACTGTGCCGATAGCAATACCCACTCCACAGGGTGTTGCCTCAAAGCAGTTGGAACACGAAGCACTTGGAACCAGTCTGGTGCACAGTACTTGGCAGCTCATACACGTCAGGGTCTACCTCTCTCCCGAGCTCCTTCCCACCTTCTGCCCCTGACAGCATTTTTAGACAGGCAGTATCATCAACCACAACTTCTATCTGGGGAAACTGAGATTCAAAGGATCTGCAAGTCTGGGTCAGGAGGACTAATACTAAAAGACAAAGCAAGCCTACCTTGCTGGGTCTCAAGGCCAGATTAGATCAGGCTTGCAATACAGGAGAGGCAGGTAGGACCCTGATGTCTCCCATGCCTCTATTTTTGGGCTCTCCCAGTCCTTCACCAGCCTGTGACAGACAGGCGTTCCACACCCTGCTCCCTTCCCTCATTGGATGGAAGCCCTGCCCAGGTTAGGAAGCCTTCAGTCTCTTGTCTCCACCTTCATCCTGTCCTTATCTCCATGTCTTCGACCCAACAGCCAAGAGCCAGTGTCGGTGAACGTGTGCAGATGAGCTGTTCTGTGACGGGGAGCCCCACCTCGGGGTCCCCTAGCCTGTCCAGGGAACCCAGTGTGGCACCCGACGACCTACTCAGTACCCTCCTGCTCTTGCAGGTCCAAGCTCTGGAGCAACGCAACCAACTGCTGGAGACCCGATGGAGCTTCCTGCAGGGGCAGGGATCAGCCACCTTCGACCTCAGCCACCACTACGAGACATTCCAGGGCCAGCTTCAGGAGGAGCTGCGTAAAGTGAGCCAGGAGCGGGGACAGCTGGAGGCCAACCTGTTGCAGGTGCTAGAGAAGGTGGAGGAGTTCCGAGTCAGGTAGGTCTCACTCTGGGAACCAGAGGTAGAGGCTAGGAGTGGGGACCAGGCTGGACTCTGGCGGGGTGCACCCAAGGTGAAGAAAGAGGAAGTGTGGTGCAGAATACTCTTCTCTAGATATAATTCTTGAGAACATCGCATGTGTAAATACTGCAGGTGCGGGGTGAACCTGTAGCCCTCACCCTTACGATCCACCAAGCTTCAGTCTCACTGGCTTACAGCTAAGCCCTTGGGTGCTGGCACACACAGGCCTGGCTCCAGCAGCCTCTCCTGAGCCTGTATGCATGCCAACTCCTGTGTACTACCCTGGGACAGGACATCTTGCCTCTGGCAAAGCAACATAAGGTCTCTGCTGCACACTTTGGATGCGATCTTGGTCTCAGAAAAGAAGCAGGAACACTGAAGTGCTGGCAGGGGACAGACAGGACAGGGCTTATTTTCTTCATAAAGCAGCAACCCCCTGTAGGGAACGCTGCTCAGTATCAAGGTAGCTGGAGAACTAGAAAGATGATGAAAATATAGCCCTGGATCACACAATGCTCTTACAGCTACTGGGGTAGAGGGACAGATGGACAGGAGGTGGGCAAGCGCTACCCAGTAGTCACAGGTCCAGCCTACACATTGAAATAGAAAGTATTCATCTTGGTCCCAGGCCCCTAGCTTTGTGGCTTCAGGCAAGCATAGCTTACTGACTGGCCTCTGAGTGAGTGAACATGCTGACTGACACTAATCTCAGATGCCATGAGCAAGAAACTGAGACTTCAGGTTGGGGCCAGGCAGTGGCTTTCCTGTCCCCTCAAAGGTTGAAGTTGATCCAAACTGGCTAAACTGAACTGGCTAGCCCAGGAAGGCAGAATAAACACTTGGGACGATAAGGGCAAGTGACCCTCTGAGATCAAGTAGTAGGCAAGCCCTCCAGGATAAGGCAGCTGAGGCTGAGCAGATAAACATCGCATACCCTGAGTCCCTCCTCAGGTCTGGGTTTCCTTCTGAGGGGCCTCTACCCTGGATGGGGTGGGGGCAGGCATGGGGAACGAAGCATGGCTGATCCCTGTCCTGCAGCGTGGTCCACACCCTACCAACCAGAGGTAGGACCAGCATTCTAGGAGCAGCCAGGCAGAGGAGAGGGTAGGATGGCTTGCCTAGGAACCCAGGCTCTGAGCTGAAGCCGCATAAAGGCCACCCCTCCCAAAGAGTCCTGCCCTCCCAAATCCTAGGAAACCCACATGGGCATCTGATCACTCAGAACTGCCCGACACTTGATCACCAGGGTCTGAGTGCCTCATAGGAGTCACAAGGCAGGAAATACTAGATAAAATTGCCACCTTCAATGGCCATGACAAAGCACCATGGCATCCCTGGGGACCTGCAACTGAGTCCCTCGCAGGCACCACTGGTTGCTGTCAACTAGCCGCTGACCTGCTTCCTGTCTGCCTTGCTGTTTAGGCTCAGGCTGATCTCTGGGGAGGGGAAGAAGAGAATAAGTCTTATCATAGGGTTTCAGGAGTTTTGGGTCTGCAGGCTAGAGCCAAAGCTGTCGGTGTGGGGCGGAGCCCGGACAGGGAGGAGCTGTGCCTTGCCTCTGCAGGGTGATGAGCTCAGTCTTGCTTCTAGAAATAAACAAAGGGGGGGGGGAGCAGAATGTGACAGCCTAAAAAGGGCCTGAGAACAGGTTCGGGAGCTGGTGACGGATTGGAGGTGGCACAGAACATAGGCATCACCTGAGCTTCAGTGGGTGGAGACTTGCAGAGGTCCCCAAGGTCTGGCTAGTCTAACTCCTTGTTACTAAGAACAACGTAACAATGTTGAGGCCCAGCGAGAGGAAGCGAGGTGCCCAAGCTCACGCAGCAGGAGCCTCAAGGACAGCGCAGAGCTGCTGCGCTGATGAGAAGTGTGTAGTTGAGGAACAGCTAGAGGCTGAATCTAGCTAAGCATCAGACAGCAGACTGGGGCAGACTCAAGGCAGGATGTACACCCTTTGAGGAAGAGGCTCTTACAGCTCACACGAAAACTGGGAACAAATACCAAGAGACTCAGGGAGACTGGGTACCAGCTCCAGGCTGGGACCCATGGTAAGCACCAGACCTCATGCTGGACCAGTAGCCTAGGCTCCAGACATTGGCCCTCCTGGGAGGCTCTCAAGGTCCTAGGCAGGATGCCTAGGCAGACTCCCTCTAGCCGCAACTCTCCTGCTATTTTTCCCTACTGGGGGCAGGCCATTTGACTGTCCTTAAAATGTGTGTGTGGGGGGGTCTCCAGTGGGTCTTTCTTGGTGGGTCTGTCTGAAACACTCTAGAAGCCCCTTGTCCCCAGTGAAGTTCTCATTCATAGGGTAGGCAGCACCACAGCGCTCAGTCAGGACCAGGCACCTCCTAAGCCTTCTGGGGGACACAGTCACCAAGGAGGTGGCTCTAAGCCATTAAGAACAAGTAGGACAGTGATGGAGGCAGGATGATATGACCATCCAAGGGGGGAGCAGACAAGGAGGCTACCCAGGGGATGGGAGGGGCAGAAGGGGCTGAGTGGAGACCTGGCACCCAAGGGGTCCTGCCAGATGCCTCCTCAAGGCTGGTGGATCCTGTTACCTGGAGGAAATGTGGGTACTAACCAGCTGCCTGCATTTAGAGGGCAGTAGGATAAGGGGCTCACTGACTTCAGCCCCTAGATGGGGGAATTTCACAAGGGCTCCCAGATTCCAGCAAGAAGCATAGCTCACTCAGAAAACCCTAAAGGGTGGTAATGATGCTCGGAGAGCCAGCCCCACTCTCCCCAGGGCCACCAGAGGCTTGATTGTAGAGGCACTAGAGGCCATGATAGAGGTCCAAGCAATGTTAGGTGTCAGATCTGCAGCAAACACTGGGACCTCATGACATGTCCATGGTCACAGACAAAGCACACATGTAAGTGATGTAACTAAGCACTTGATCCCTCTGCTCAGCCAGCACTCCTGAGAAGCCTCTGTCACAGGACCCTGAGGTCCTCCCCTGCTGGAAGCTCTGAGGGTCACAGGAGAGGGTGTCAGGGAGCACCGGGGGAGGGAGCCTGTGGTACCTGTTGCACACGTACACACACCTGTAGTCAGAACTTCGGAGCACTTTGTTCTCCCTGATGCATGACCCCTGTCCAGCCCCACCGTGACCTTCAGAGACCCTCACAGATTCCTGGAAGACAAGGCCAAGTGCAGCCCATTTCCCAATTTAGAGACATCAGTGCCCTGTGATCACTGACATCCTTAGGTCCACTCCCATCCAGAAGACATGTGGGTCTAGTCAGCTGCCAGGGCCACTGTGACACTGCCCTACTGGGAGGTCAAAGACTGGGGCAGCAGGCGCCTGTAATTAGAGCCCTGAGTCAGGCATTCCTGGAAAGGAGAGAAGAAACTAACCCACTTCCATGTACATCCACTGGGGCTGTCCCTGAGGGCTGGAATAGAAGATCTGAGGCTGGCAGATGCCATCCACCAGATGAGGCCAAGACTACCATTTAACTAGAAGAGGGTAAAGTGAGGGACCAAAGGACCCTGCCCCCATTCAACAGTATCCTTTTACAAACCCAGGGTGAGCCCGTGCAGGAGGGAAGCAATATGGAAGAGAGTTAAGCTTTGTGGAGTACCTTTGACAGGCAGGACAGGCCACGGATTGATGTAATTGCAACAGGCAGGCTCTGTCAGCCCACACACACACAAGCACACTCATACCCAAATCACAGAGAGAGAGAGAGAGAGAGAGAGAGAGAGAGAGAGAGAGAGAGACAGAGACAGAGACAGAGACAGAGAGACAGAGAGACAGAGAGACAGAGACAGAGACAGACAGAGACAGACAGAGACACAGGCAGAGACAGACAGACAGAGACACAGAGACAGACAGACAGACAGACAGACAGACAGACAGAGCTTCAGAAACAGGAAGTAAGGGAGGCTGGAAGAAATTAGCTGCCACCAAGCACACTGCTCTCCCTGCCTCCCTTTGGAGGTCACAAAATAAGATGATGTCTCACTCTCCAGTGAAGCCAAGGAGCAAGAATAGGCTGCAGGGAAGAGGCCAACCTGGGAAAGAGTGGGAGCAAACAGGAACAGCACACCTTGTAGGTTGCTGAAAGACCAAAACAGGAATAATAGACCTTGCAGGTTAAGGGTTCTGTTTGCAGTTAAGACAGTTAAGTCTAAGTCCCTGTTTGTCCTGTGGTAAGTCCTTGCAAGTTAAGGTGTCTATTTGTAATTAAGAACAAGGTCCCGTTTCTTAGATCTGATGTAAACTGCTTGGGACTCCATTCACATGATGTGTGTGCTTACCCCTCCTCCTTCCCTTCCATTGTCTCTTCTGCTTAGCTTCTAAAAACAACTCTCTCTCTCTCTCTCTCTCTCTCTCTCCCCTGTGAACACCTTCTCTCTCCGATAAAAGGGACTTTAAGTCACGGGGCTGCTCTCAAAACCTGACTTAGGATGAGACAGACAGCTGGCCAGTCCTGGGTGTAGCTTGCTTTAAATGGACAATCATGGATTTGGTCTTTTCCCCTTGAGACTCTCGGGTTTAACAAGAGGAATGCACTGGGTACTGAAAGAGGGCTGACCACAGGCAGGGCCCACCTGCATTGTGATTCTGGGAGGCCGGTAGAGAATGCAGCCACCATGAAAGGTGTGCACAGTCAAGAGGGCTTCCAGGGGAATGTGCAGGAGACTCGGGCAGCCACTGTTGGGAGGTTACAGGCGAGGGACAGCGTGTCTCAGAAGACCTGAGACTGTGTCCACCAATGGAAGAGCCCAGTTTTCTTGTTTGTCTTTGTTTTGTTTTTTGACCTAACAGGGCATCACTATGTAGCCCTGAATAGCCTAGAACTTGCAGTCCAGGTTGGCCTCAAGCTTGTAGAATCCTGTCTCTGCCTCCCGTGTGCTAGAATTAGAGGCATATGTCTCCACATCCAGAATGGCCCCCTTCTCTAATCGTCACAAAGCATGGAGGTCTAACAGATACCTGGACCCCTCAAGGGAAGTTAACCAAACCCCAAGTTCTACAACATTGCTAAAGAACATCTCTCCCCACAGGTACGAGGATGAGATCTCCAAGCGCACAGACCTGGAGTTTACCTTTGTCCAACTAAAGAAGGTAACACCCAGCACCCAGGGCCCTCCATCATGACTCTCCCTCCATCATGACCCCCTGCCCTTGTCACCAGCATCATCCACTTACCTTGATACCTAAGCAAAGCCCTCAGGAACCTGGGCTATGGGACCAAGAGATAGAAAGGCCCAGTAGCAGCCTGCCTCTTTCTCCAGGCTCAGAGGCAGACTCCCACTGGGTAACATTCCCCTCCCCAATTCCACCCAACTCCCTCCCTGAGCCCTGACTTCCTGGGTCTCTAACTCTCACCTCCACTCTCAACTCCAGGACCTAGATACTGAATGTCTCCGACGAACTGAACTGGAAACCAAACTCAAGGGTCTGCAGGGCTTCATAGAGCTGATGAGAACAGTCTATGAGCAGGTGAGAAAACACAAGGGGTGGTTTGGGGATGTTTAACAGTCACTATCTCCAGCCAATGACATCGCAGCTTCCCAAGTGCTCTCTGGGTATCCATGGTCCTTACATTTCCCTTTGTCACACAGCCTACTTGGTTTGAGCTCCCTTTGGGCCCTGTGGTCCAGTCCATAGCTCTTCTGGCTCTGGTGGACAGGGAGCTTCATCCTCTCCTACTCTTGGCTAATTTTAATTTTAAAAATGATATGGCAAATGCAGACAGAGGAGCTTCTAGAACATAGCCCCATCTATCTCCTAGGTCCTTAGCTGAGCCTGGGAAACTCAAGAACTTGACTCTTCAGGAACACTATACCTTCCTGGACATCCTACCATGATCTGTCTATCTGTCTGTCTACCTATCTACCTACCTATTTATCCATCGATCTATCTCTTTCCATATCACCTGTCTCATGCCTAAGGGGTACAGGCATGGTCTTTGACAATCATCTATAGTCTAGTAAGAAGTAGACAGAGCCACTTCTGGGGCTGACAGGCTCCAAAGCCAAATGCTGCCAGCAGGTGGTGCCAAGCGGTAGCAAAGAAGCCAAGGTTGGAGCAGAGGTCAGTGTCACGGCTACAGTGCAAGCAGAGTTCTGCCATTGGCCCCCCAGACTTCTGAGCACAGCTTCCCAGCCTGGTAGGGGAGATTGAGCCTTTCATCAGACGCAGCATCCCAGAACCCCTATGGAACTCACAGTCATCTGTGGCTGTGGGATGGAGTGTAACAGAGAGAACCCCCACTCTCAGGAGCAATAAGAAAGCCAGCTCCCAGCTGCCCACACCAGCAGCCCTGGAAAGCATGTTGCGCACCACAGTCATCTAGCCCCAGGCCACATCCATATGGGTTGATTGCTCTTCCCTAGCTCCCTTTGGCTTGGTGTGGGCCAGGCAGGTATCGGGGACCAATGCTTCAGATTCTGCACTCCACTATACTCACCAATGCCAGGCAAACTCAGAGCTCTAAGGCAAAGTGGAGAGCCTGCAGCTGAGACCCAGGCAGAAGGAGGCTGGCCATAAGCAAACATTGCCAGAGATATGCCTAAAAAAATTGTTTGGCTCCCGTGTCAATATCCAGGCCTGTGAATTCCATTTGGACAGAGCCACGGTTCTTGGCTCTGTTTTGACTGCTCCTTTTTAGAGTTTCTGTAACTCTGGCCAAGCTCTGTTCTGCCTCTCTGTGCTTTAGTTTTCACATTTGTAAGTTGAGAACAACAGAAAAGATTCCATGACCGAGGAAATGCTTGCAGAAGAGAGCATTTAACTAGGGCCAGGTTTAAAGTTTCAGAAGTTAGCCCATTATCATGATGGCTTCCAACAAGGCCACGCCCACTCCAACTAGGCCACACCTCCTAATCCTTCTCAAATAGTGTCACTCCCTGATGACTAAACATTCAAATATATGAGCCCATGGGGGGGCATTCTTATTTAAACCACCACAGCATCTTTGGCCATCAGTTGAAGAGTCCTACATATACCCAAATCACCTGATGTTCAAGTCTCTCACATAAAGTGACACATTGTTTGTGTGTAACCTTGGCACCTTTCCCCCTATATTGTAGAGATGCTCACACTACCAAATACAATGTAAACAGTTCTCACACCATATTGTTTGAGGAACCAGCGGCCAGAGAAACTGCCTGCACATGTCAGTAGAGGGGTAATTTTACCCTATCTGTGTTTGGCTGAATCCTCTGAGAAGCAGGTGACCACGGAGGCCAGCTGTACACGGTTGCTTCTACTTTTGTGAGTACTAAGGTGGCCAGTGAGCTGGGCACCAGGATGAGGGCTTATTGATCCAATCTGTCTCTCTGTTGAGAAGAAACCTATTGATCTTTGTCAAAGAGATGCCAGTGAGTCCCTAAGCCAGGGTTGCTTGTGAGAAATAAAATCCAAGACATGAAGGTGTTTTCTAGAACCCACATTTTAAAACAGGAATCTGGGATAGGCTATAACTTTTTGGTAGGCTGCTTCCCTAGCTCCAGGAGACCCCAGGACTCAACCTCTAGTACTGCCCTTCCCCAAAAAGGGAGACAAAATTATTTTAATAACATATTTCCCTTAACCCAATGTATCCAAAATATGAGTATTTCGATTTTTAATGAATATAAATATTAGTGGACTGTTATACCTTTCTTTCTATTAAATGTTCAGAGTCAGGTGTAATCTGAACACTGAGGAGAGAGGCAGGAGGATCGAGAGTTCAAGGCCCCAGACTCTATACAGTGAGTTCCAGGCCAGAAGGTTACACAAGAGCTGTCTCAAAAACAAACAAACAAAAAAACAAAAAACACACACTCAAAAACATGTAAAGTCTGAAGCTGTACACTCACAGTCACTCATCTCAGTCAGATGAGTCATGTCCTATGTGCTCCTCAGTCACTGATAACGACTGGCTCCCTTCCTGGACAGAGCAGGCCTGAGCAAAGGGAGGTAGAGGTCACAGCTCTCTCTCATAATAGGAAAACACAGTGGACTATGGGTAGCTCTTGGAGGCTTGGACACTTGAGTTTCAACTTTGGGTTTGATCAGCAAAGCCTTGTGTTATAGACCTATATCCTATCGATTTCAAAAAAAAGGGGGGGAGGGGAAGCTCTCCTCTCTCTCCAACACCAGGGAGCACATAGCTGGGTGCTTACAAGGCCATTTCCAGACAGCTGGGTGGAACCCACTGGTCACCTCTGCAGTATGCATGGGATCTGCATGTATGTAGTCTCAATACTTCTTCCTACCACACCCAGAAGCTCTGGGTCCTGGGAGCTTTGGGCAGAATCAGCTGAAAGCCCCCTGCAGCCAGTCTCCTGGGGTGCTACAGAGGTGCCAGCACCATCTAAATGGCTTTGGCAGGGAGACAGGTCCAGAACAGGCTGCTCTGCCCTAAAATCTATATCCCAGTCTTATTACCAATCACAGCAACTGTGGTATTAGCTACTGTGTATTGATCACTTAGTATGGTCTAGGTACTGTGCCGGGTGTCCTCCAGACTAAGTCTCAATTAGTGCTCCTGAAAACTCTGTGGATTTAGATAACACCAGAGTGAGTACAGATTTTACAGCAGCCAGATTTAAAACCTGGCTCAGTAACTATGGGAGCTGGCTGGAGCAGGTTGCTTTACTCTCTCTCTCTCTCTCTCTCTCTCTCTCTCTCTCTCTCTCTCCATGCTTCTATCTCCCCATCTGTAAAATAGGAAGCACAATACTAGTGCACTGTGCTGTTGGGAGAGTGAGTGTGTGTGTGTGTGTGTGTGTGTGTGTGTATGACAGAGTTCATGCATGCATGTGTATGCGTACATGTGCCTGTGTGTGCATGTGTGTGTATGCTTGTGAGTATGTGAGTACATGCATGCATGTATGCATTTATGTGTGCCTTTGTGCATGTACGTGCATGCATGGGTATGTGCCTATGTGTTCCTCTGTGTGTGCACGTGGGTATGTGCATGTGTGAGTACATGGATTCGTGTATGTGTGCCTGTGTGCATGTGTGTACATGTGTATGTGAGTGGGTGTGTGCTCACGTGTGCATGTGTGTGTGTGTGTGTGTGTGTGTAGGTATGTGCTTGCAGTGGTCACATGAGAGCCTCTGCTGTCAGTTCTCCCCCTTCACCTTGTTTGAGTCCAGTGTTATTTTGTTATTCAAAGTGGAATATGATGGTCTAAGTGGCCCTCAGTCTTCCAGGGACACGCTTGTCTCTGTCTCCATCTCAAAGGTTTTAGGAACAGGAAGATTACAGATACACACTACGGTGCCCAGCTTTACATGGGCTCTGGGGATCCAAACTCAGGTCTCAGTTCTGCCTAGCACTTAGCCACCTCCCAACCCAGACATTATTTCTTAACAGATCCTAAAGCACTTAGAATAATGTCTTCCATGGAGTAAACATTTAAAAAGCGTTAGCTGCTTTTAGTTCTGTCTGACACCAATTTTAAAGATGGGAAATGGAGGCTTGAAGGGCTTTAAACACTTGACCGGAGTCACCTAATGAATCCAAGGTGGTTGCATTTAGAATACAGTGCCCCTGAGAGTGGTTTGACCAAGCAACACTCGGTTACCCTGGGAGAGCCACTGTCTTCTCAGAGCCCCCAGGGGGTAACACTGTGAGACAGACATATATACGCAACAGTCTTCTCCAACTCCGGCTCCCTGGGGAAACTCTACACTGTGGCACAATTCTTGCCAACTTGGGGTGTCAGGGGCCCACCCCAAGGTGGCACCTCACCACACAAGTAAGCATTGTTATACCCTCCTTCCCGGAGAGACAGCGTGTCCTGACAGGCACACAGCTATTCCAAACGCCACTTCCTACTTCTGTTTATCTCTCTTTGCCTCGCCTGCCTCTTTCCAGAAAGGTCTGAGGTGGTGCCGTCAGTGTCAGACACCCCTCGGCCCTGGGCTTTTGTGGGCCAGATGCCAAGTCAGGTCTGAGATGGAGGGTATGGGGCTATATCTGTGATCCTCACTCACTGATTTCCACAATGTGCCCACTGGGGGATTCCCAGAACCTCATCTCTAAAACTGTCGTACAGATGTCCATTTGCAGGGAGCCATGTTGGTGGTGACAATGGGGCTGTGGTGACTGTTGGCCTGATTCCAGTCAGTGCCTTCAGCCTGCCTTTACCCAGAGACTTATATTCCATTCATCTGAAGATCAAAGATCCCCACAGCTCCTAGAACCTAAGCTGGGGTCCTGCCAGCTGAAAAGGCCTCTAGAATTCTTTTTTTGTTTTGTTTTGTTTTGTTTGTTTGTTTGTTTTTGTTTTTCAAGACAGTGTTTCTCTGTGTAGCCCTGGCTGTCCTGGAACTCACTCTGTAGACCAGGCTGGCCTTGAACTCAGAAATCTGCCTGCCTCTGCCTCTGCCTCTCAAGTGCTGAGATTAAAAGCGTGCGCCGCCACCACCACCCGGCGGCCTCCAGAATTCTTACAGCCCCTCCTGAGCTTCCTTTCCAGGAGGTGCTGGTGTTCAAGGCTGCAGGCAAGCAAACAGGAAAGGCATCCGTTGTTCAGAGAGCCCATCTGTCCCCACCTTGTCTCTAAATTTCTACTCTAGAACACAAGCCACCAGTAAGAAGTCCCAGTCCCTGCCAGGGGCAAAAGCTAGAGGCACCACCATGAGCTCTCTAGTCGAAGTGAAGGGGCCCTGAAAGTGACGAAGGTCAAGGTATATGGCCTGAGTGAACCAGCTGAATCAGGACCTAAGCAGGCCTCCAGATCCAAGGGCCAGCTGTGCTAGGGAGCCGGGGAGAAACTGACAGGTGACAGGTGTGTTGTGTGTACATCAGCACAGGATAAAAGTCAGACCCTGGGGGATTCTGCATTTTCTATAAGAAAATTGTAAGGAAAAAAAATTAAATGGGCAGCTGAAGACTTCTAGGGATACCCACCAGCTTCCACTCACCCCTCTTGTTTGGATCCTGCCTGGGGATGAGGTTGTCAGAAACCAGAAACACCAGTTGGAAAGTCGGGACTGAAACAAGGTCAGGGGTCTGTGAATGCCAGAAGAGGCAGAGGTTCAGGCCGTACACCCACAGAGTGAGTCGCAGACACACACAGCCACCTCTGCTGGCTCCCTGCCTGCTCCCTGTGGGCACCTGTCTGTGGGGAGTGCTGGCAGCCATGTTCTGATGACACACAGTCTGCTCCGTCTCCCACCCTGAGGCCCCCAGGCCTGGGTAGTTAGTTAGCACCTCCAAAGGAAGCAGTCCAGGCTCTTGACAACACTTTGCAGGCCCTGAGAGACCCCTGTTCCCACAGGTCTCACTATTTAGTCCTGAGGTTTCCCGTGGGAAAGCCAGCTGGGACGGAAGAAAGCTGGCCCAGGCACTACAGATATATAGATAGCTTAGCTACTCTGTGCTAGGCTATGCTAACACAGAGCTCCACAGAGTGGAACTCCACTCCCCTGCAGTTGCCTCCACCTCCCCACATGATCAAGGAAAGATAAACTGTGGGCATTTGTGGTGAGCACACTGTTGGCCCTGGAGTCTGGCCTGGGGGAGGGAGGCATTATTACTTCCAGCTGGTTCTGGGGACTAATGATTCTCATAGCAGAGGTGCCTCTGGGCCCAGAGTATTTTGTACCCTCCAGCCCCACCCTCTCCGGCCCAACATCCACCCAGTAAATTTATATGTTCCATCAACAAATGTGGGGGCCCATGGCTGAAGATGACCCTGCCATGCTTCTTGGGGATGCCTACCCAATGAAGAAGCAGGAGGCAATAGAGAGCAGGGGAGCCTGGAGGAGGGGTCCCAGCCTGAGTATGAAAGCCAGAGCCACCCCTGACCTTTGCCCTCACTCAGAAGGAGAACATGGGGAGTCAGAGGGGGCATTAAGAGCCACCTGACTCCCTGGGAAGTCACAGGAGGTAGCACCTCCTGAGGGGACAAAGGGACTGTGTGTGAGAGAGACCTTGAGTCCTCTGCAGCAGCTCTGAGCCTCCCACTTCTGCTCTGCCCAGGAGCTGAAAGACCTTACAGCCCAAGTGAAGGATGTGTCGGTGACCGTGGGCCTGGACAGCCGCTGCCACATTGACCTGAGCGGCATCGTGGAGGAAGTGAAGGCCCAGTATGATGCCATCGCTGCTCGAAGTCTGGAGGAGGCTGAAGCCTATTCACGGAGCCAGGTTAGAGACCATGTGCAGGGAGAGACGAAAAGGACTAGACAGAAGGTGACTGAGGTCTTGTGGCTCTGGGACCTGAGACTTTCTGAGGAGTAGCAGGGAGCATATGCAGGGAGTGTTGGAGCATCCAGTCCACAGGCAGCACGGAAAATGTAAGAGGCAGTTCCTGCAGGCCTCCGGGGCTGCGGGGCTGCGGGGCTGCGGGGCTGCGGGGCTGCGGGGCTGCGGGGCTGCGGGGCTGCGGGGCTGCGGGGCTGCGGGGCTGCGGGGCTGCGGGGCTGCGGGGCTGCGGGGCTGCGGGGCTGCGGGGCTGCGGGGCTGCGGGGCTGCCGGGCTGCGGGGCTGCGGGGCTGCCGGGCTGCCGGGCTGCGGGGCCGCGGGGCTGAGACCTCCGGGGCTCCAGGGGCGGTGGGAGGGGAAACCACATGGGACCTTCCTGGAGTCACAATGTGGCCAGGTGTAGGTGTAGCTTACCAGGGCAGCCAGAAGAATGACACCAGGAAAACATGGTGCTGGAGGGGAGGGGGAATGAACCACAGATGTGAGGCCCGGAGGGATGCTGAGTAGGCTGCAGCAGGCCACCCTTACCATCCCTCTTCCAAACCCTTTCAGCTTGAGGAGCGAGCTGCCCGCTCAGCGGAGTTCGGGAACAGCCTCCAAAGCAGCCGCTGTGAGATCGCGGACCTCAACGTGCGCATCCAGAAGCTTCGGTCTCAGATCGTCTCAGTCAAGAGCCATGTGAGAAAACTTCCGAAGGGCCAGTGGGGACTTCGGGGCCAGGAAACACGATCGGTCACACTGGGTACACACAAGACCTGGCCAAATGGCCCTGAGTAGGTCTATGTGTGCCTCTGGCCTTAGTTTCCTAACCTGCCAAATGGCCTGCTACGGTGAGCTCTGAGGATCACGTGAGTTCTGTACAGAGCCACCCTCTGTCAAGTGCCCAGAGCTACTAGATGAGAAAGCACTCCTCCACCCGCATGTGAACCAGGGCCCCCATCCTTGCTTCTGGTCTGGACTCCTTGTGCTAGCTTGTGAAACTTCCCAGGTCTAAGCGAGCTCCCTGTAGTTCACCACACCTAGACATGGTGTTGTTTAGCTACACACACACTGGGACAGAGGCAGCCTCAGGCCTGGTCCACTCACTGCTCCTTCTCTTTGGCCTCCTGGCTGCAGTGCCTGAAACTGGAGGAGAACATCAAGGTGGCCGAGGAGCAAGGAGAACTGGCCTTCCAGGACGCCAAGAACAAGATGGCCCAGCTGGAGGCTGCCCTGCAGAAGGCCAAACAGGACATGGCCCGGCATCTGCGCGAGTACCAGGATCTCATGAACATCAAGCTGGCTCTGGACATAGAGATCGCCACCTACCACAAGCTGATGGAAGGAGAAGAAAGCCGGTAAGGAAAGGGGTGAGGGCGGGGCGAGGGCGGGGCGGGAGCGGGAAGGGCGGGGCAGGAGCGGGAAGGGCGGGGCGGGGCGGGGCGAGAGGGGGCAGGGGCGGGGCCGAAATGCCTGCCACCTGACAGGCCTGTGGTCCAGACTCAGTCACTTACTGGAGTTGGAACCTAGTTCTGTATGGCCTGTTTGTCTAGCTGGAAAATGAGCTAATGATAAGCATGGCTCACCTGCGATGGGAAAGCCATAGGAATCTGACCAGAGAGATGGCTCAGCGCTAAGCTTCCCAACCAGTTTTATCACTGAAATCCAAGTGGTGGAACAAGAGAATTAATTCCCACCAGTCTGGCCTTCACATGCACTCTGTGTGCCCACACACACACACACACACAGTTTTTTTAAAAGTTCAAACTGGATATCCTGTTTTTTTAAAAAGTGCTCAGCCATGTTCACCGTGTATGCTCGGCATGGAAAAGACTGTTGCCCCTGGAGCTGACCCTGGGCGAAGGGCAGAGTGCAAGCATCCTGGTTTATCTGAAGTCTGGGTCTGGGTCTAAAACACCAAGACTCTCCTCCCCTCTCCCCTTAACACCATCAAGTATCTAAGGAGCCAAAAGCAAGATGACCATGGTTCCTCAGCTCCCTAACTTCTAGGAACTCCAGAGACAAGGAAAACTGGCTAGTCAGGGTCACAGGACAGGACAAACACAGTCCTGGGAGGGACAGCCAAGAATTCCCCTGCACTAAGCAGACTCAGCTCCCAATCCTAATGGGGTTAAAATCCCAGGTTCCCTTCACACCCTACCATATCCTCCCTCCCACAGGATGGACCTGCCTTCTGCCACCATGGTCAGTGCCATACAATCCCAATGCAGAACCAGTAAGTCCACCCACCCAGAGACCCAAGATGGGGAAATATGGGGTGTGGGGGACTGGGGCCCCAAAGACATCATGTAAGCTGCTTCGATTCCTCCAGCCCTTCCTACCACACCCTTCATTTCCCCTGTAGCTGCCTCCAAGTCTGGCCTCTCTAAGACCCCCTCCCAGAAGAAGAAGACCCAAAGGGGCCCAGTGATCAAGATCACTGAGATGTCAGAGAAGTACCTCTCCCAGGAGTCAGAGGCCTCCGAGTAAGACAGCAACCCCAGGAAAAGCCTCAAGTCATTTCTACTGCAGCTGACTTAAGCTAAACTCAAGAACATAGTCTGGAGCCTCCTGGTTGGAAGGAGAGATGCTGCACGGGGAGATGTGGGTTCCAGCTGAGATTCGGTTCCTCTGGATGGTCAGTGAAGACAGGGAGAACTGGAAGCTCCCTTCATCCCTGTCTCATTCGCCACCTCCAGCCTCCTGGCCACAGCTTGTCCTGGCCAGTAAAGGGGAGCTCGGGGCCTTCCACCTCTCTGCTCCTCTGAAGCTCCACTTCCCACATAGCTCTGACAAGGTGCTTGACTTTTGCCCACTGCTTGCCCTGACTTCTGCCTCAGCCTTGCCTTGCCTCTGCCTCAAAACCGAGGCTGGCATCCTCACCCAATAGCCAGGACATAGACTGGGCTGAAGGATACACTTGGATTTTGTCCCATAAATGGTGTTCCTCGGCCTGGGGGCTGAGGACCCGTAGATTCCCTGCCTTTAGGCTTCCCAGACACCTGACAGTATTGGGGGATGAAGGGGGGAAAGGCCTGATGTGTTAGACAAAAGTCTGAGCCCCAGAGTATCCCAGATGCCTGCATGTACCCTCTTCTAGGGTCTAAGATGTCATAACTGACTTCAAAGCTATTCTGGCCAAGGCCAACACCCTAGGAGCAGAAGCCAGAGATAAAGAGTCTGACAGCAGGCCTTGCCTTCCCCTCCCTGCCACTGTGGGTTGTGACACCGTCCTGAAATCTAGACTCGGGCTCCAGCCCAGGTCTCTCCAACCTCAACACTTGTGTTTGACACAGGAGGCACTAGAGCCCTAGAGCCCTCCCTGCCTGCCAGAAATGCCCATTTCCCCCAAATCTTACTTCCTAGGGCCTTTGTTCTATCCCCTAAGACAGTCTACTCAGTGGGCCAATTCTACCCCCCTCCCATCCTCCAAGCTTACTCCCCCTGCCTCTGGTGGGCCATGAAGAAGGCTAAGCCCGGGAAGATCTGGAAGTTTCTTAGACCTAAATTTGGTCCAGGAAGCCCCAACAAGGGCCTTCAAAGGACTCAACCCAAGAGATTCCTTCTGCATCCACCAAGGGCGTCTGTGTGTTCCAGCCCTAGCTCCGGAGTTTGCAGAGCACAGCAGTGCCAGCCTCCCCATGCCACCAGCCTTCTTCTCGACTCCCTTTATTCCCAAGATCCATGTCCTGGCTCCTGGCTCCTGCCTCACCTCCTCTCCTAGCCCATCTCCCATCCCTGCATCTCATTCTCTCAGACCAGGTATCCTCAAGGCCCCTGACCCTCCAGATCTGCAAGGAGTGTTGATAGGCTACCATCTCTCCCAGGCCAAAAGAACCCAGCAATATATTTAACCCTAGAGTCCCCGAAGTGGGTGTTCATTGCTGCTTTCTCTCGGGCTATTTATCCGTTTCCAAGGGAGCAATCCTCAGTGGGACATGAAATATAGAACATATATATTATTTTTTCATAACTTATGTGGCTTTTAACTTATTGCTTCCCTTCCTGTTTCTGCATGATAAGTGCTGAGCATACTATCAGGATTTTAGAGAACTTATTCCAGCCACCTGCTTGACTGGCTGACTCGGGCAAGGGGTAAATAAAGTACTGAGATTCATCCATGGGTAATGCTGCTGCACACTCACTTTTGTTTGTTGGTTGCTGGCTCGCTTTGTTTTGTTTTGTGTGTTAGAGACAGGAGTGTAGGTTAACCCAGACTGGCCTCAAACTCATATAACCAAGGATGCCCTTGAACCCTTGATGCTTCTGCCTTGGTCTCCCAAAGAGCTGTAATTACAGGTGTACGCCACTATGTCTTGCTTGAGTATCTAATCTCATCTTCCCACTTGGTGGTTTGGTCACACACATGCCAGGTTGACCTCAGAGTGTTACGAACGCTCTGGTTACAGGGAAGTGTCCTATCCACAGAGGGAGCTGTAACTCCAGACCAATAAGGCTTAGATGCAAGAGGTCCCCAACCCTTTTTTGCTACCAGGAGACTATTATAGTGGGGATCCATATTTACGGTGCCATGTCCAGGGACTACATGGGCCGCCTCAGCAGACACAAATGGGGGTTCCCCAGCTGGTGGTAGGGTTCCTTCTCCTGTACTTCTGCCTGACCACAGGGTGGCCCAACCCAGAGTATATTTGGAAGGAACAGGCTTAATCCTGCCAAGTCAAATTCCATATTAAAAAATAAGGATCAAGGACCAACCCCAAGAGCCAGTTACATGGCTCAGTGAGCAAACAGACTAGCAGCCAAGCCTCATGACCTGAATTCAGTCTCCAGGACGTATATGGTCCTGGTGAAAGGAGAGAGCTAACTTCTGCAAGGCATGCACATACCAAATAAATAAATAAATAAATAAATAGCAAACCAGATAGATAGATAGATAGATAGATAGATAGATAGATAGATAGATAGATACATGATAGATACATGATAGATACATGATAGATACATGATAGATAGATAGATAGATAGATAGATAGATAGATAGATAGATAGACAGACAGATGTTCTAAGTGGCCCTCTCTAAGCCCTATCCTAAGAGACCAAGACCACAGTTCCCTTTCTTTCCTACCAAGAGCCCACAGTCAGATTCTCAGGTAAGATGGCAACTCAAAATAACTAACCTAGACTTCTCTGCAAAGTCCGGAAGTGACTCCTTTGGGGTGGGTCAGGGAAAGGTCACGAACTAGCACACTGTAGCCCAGCTATTCCCTAGCTCACTAGGCCTTGGACAAACTGAGCCTCCATTTCCCTGTCAGTGTCAGGGACCACATAGCTCTCCTCACTGCCTCACAGGGGTGTCTGGGGATCTGATGGCAGGGCTGTGTTCACTCCTGTCAGGAATGCTACATCATCTTTTGCTGCCACACTCTGCCCTGTGACAGTTCAGCCAATGAGAAAGGTTATTGATGACATCACTACTGTTGATAGGGTAGATATGAAGAGTTACAGATGACTGACTAAGCCTGAGGTTCAAAGCCAGGCAAGGAGATCGCATCGTGGCACACAGAGAGCACAGCACAGCCAGGCCATAGGACTCGACTCTGTCCCTTCCCCTCAGGACCTTGACAGAAAGAATCTGCTCTCAGGACACAGGACAGATAAACAGAGAAGCTCTTCATCCTCTCCAGAGATCCAGGTGGTTCTTTGTTTTCTATTTTACCCACCTCTGAATGCCTGTTTGAATTTCCAAACATGAATAGGAATTTCACGCTTCAAGGTTCCGTGACGTATTTATTCTTCTACTTTCTCTAGATTGTTTTTTACCAGCTTCCAGCTGCATGGACTGAACACTAATTTTCAGCCATCTTTTCAATATAACTTTCTTTGAAGATCATTTACTTCCTGATCCATACCATTCTGGCTGCACCCTGGACTTCTCATCTGCAGCATCTTTATCCCTGCAGAGTTAAAACAGTGTTATTATTTGACTCATGAGTTCTTTAGAGATCTATGATGCACAGCCAAGTCACTCATTTAAAAGCATTTTTTTAAAAGATTTACTTATTTTATGTATGTGAGTTCACTGTAGCTGTCTTCAGACACACTAGAAGAGGGCATCAGATCCCATTACAGATGGCTGTGAGTCACCACGTGGTTGCTGGGAATTAAACTCAGGACCTCTGGAAGAGCAGTCAGTGCTCTTAACTGCTGAGCCATCATTTCTCCAGCCCTACAAGCATTTTTTAAACACAAACTTAAAAATGTTGGTGTGAGGCTTTTTCCAGATGTGCACAGGAGCATGTTAAATTCCCCCAGCCTTTATCTCTAGAAACATCAGTCTTAGAACCTTAACTAAGCAGGCAGGGGGTGGATACCTTGCACTCTTTGTCCCTGGCTAACTCTAAGCATCTTGAGGGCAGAAGTTTTGGCCCACTCCATCTCCAGGGTCTTCAAACCCTAGGCAACATAACTCTTGCCATGAGCCACCATGTCACAGAATTACATGTCAGACTGCAGCACAGGAAAAACCAGCCATCCTTCCCATAGTTGGACAACGAGGCCAAAACCAGCAGAAACTTTGATAAAGATGGACATCTAACTTCTCCACAGTCTAGGTCTGCCTATGCCTCGTGAAGGCTGAGTCTGTAGTCATCTCTGCAGATTGAATGTTAGGGAGCACCCAGAGCCAGGTTTGCACCCAGTCTGCTATGGCCTTATACTCTAGGAGGCTGGTACGCAGAGGTGGCATGGGGTGGGGTGGAGACTTCAGGAAAATACAGCTGTCCCTAGTCATCCACTGATCCACAAGTAGCCCTTAGTAAACCCATTTTACTCATCAAAATTAGCATGGGTAAGTCATCCTTTGAGCTGTGGGTAAAATTATTACCAGTCTGGGAGCAGGTAATAATTTTATTCTCGTTCCCTCTGAAGACACCACAGTCTGAAGGCCTCCCAGGAGCTCTGCTGCACACAGGGCAATAGACAGGAACCTAGCATGGCTGTCCTCCCAGAGGCCCAACAAGCAGCTGAAAGAGTCAGATGCAGACACTTACACCCAACCAATGGACAGAAACCAGGATCCCTGTGATTGATTAGGGAAAGGCTGGAAGAAGTCAAGGAAGAAGGCAAACCCATAGGAAGACCAGCAATCTCAACTAACCTGAACCACCCCCCAAAATCTCTCAGACACTGAGTCACCAGCCAGGCAGCATACAGTAGCTGGTACAAGGCCCCCAACACATATACAGCAGAGATATATATGATCTGGCCTCAGTGAGAGGAGATACACCTAACCCTCGAGAGACTCGAGGCCCCAGGGGGTGAGGAGGTCTGGTAGGATAGAAGTAAGGGGTGGGGACATCCTCTGGGAGATGGGGGGAGAAGGAATGGAATGAGGAACAGTCAGAGGGTGGACCAAGAGGGGAATAACAACTAGACTGTAAAAAGAAAAGATTAAAGAATAATAAAAATAATAATAATTTTATTCTCCCTAAAGAAATCACATAATAAAAGATCTCCAATAAGTGTAGAAATGACCACCCCTCCCACAGCCACCATCCCCAAGCCCCACAGTTGCATGAAGGCATGGCATATCTTCTCTGATGCCCCAGAGTTAAAATAGTGCCTTACACATAAAAGGGTACAGGTGGGAGGGTGGACTAAGTCACAAAAGGTGGGTGGAGCTGGACAGGTACCACAATCTGAGTCCTCTGGTCAGCCTGATGGTTAGTGCTCAGAGCCAGTGCTTTCTGCCTGGGGATTGATGTCCTCTCAAATATCCAGAGGAAGTGTCTGCCTGGGTCCTCATTCAGAGCCCGGGCAGGCCCTGCAGGCTGAGGTTTAGTGAGACTGCCTTCCCTTACAACACACATAAAAAGAAGCATGTCCTTAAGTTTGGGGAGCTCTGCCCCTTTTGAAGGAGACCCCCACAGAAACAGAGACAAACCAGAGATGCCTGGACTGACACCTCCATCACTTTGGAGGCTGCAATGCAGTGTGAAGTCTGTCACGGGGTGTAACCAGAAGAGGTCAAGCCAAGTCAAAGGAGCAATAGAGGTAACAGAAGATGGGGAGGGTGGCCTTGCTCTTGCTCAGCCCAGAATGCCCAGCGCCAGGCAGGGTTCCTGGAGATAAGCAAGGAAAAATATATGAGCTTCTATAATGTGTGGAGACCCCTGAAATGCTCACCAGGATACAGCCCTGAAGCACAGGCTGCAGCCTGGTGTCCACTGGGAGTCTAGCATGTTGTTGGCACGTGTCAAATTCTGGAAGAAGGAACAAGCAGATGGTGATAGCAAGGGACCATAGCTGTTGAGAAACGCAGCGAGCACCCATCATGAAGCGTGTTTAGTGGGGAGGAGAGAGAGGAAGAGGGTCTTTGTCTTCAAGGACTCGAGCCCAGAGCAAGTGCCAGGATCCATGCATGTCCCTTACCCTACCTGCCCCCATTGTGTCAGGTTCTCTCTATCATGGATACTTTGTGGGGCCTCAGGCTAGTCACGTTCCTGAGAGTCTTAATGACACTGAAAGTAGAGTCCCTGGCACAGGTATGAGGGGAGAGCTAAAGATGCCCCTACCATCCATCTGGGCTGTTTGTTGGGGCCTTCATCTATTCTAGAAATCACACTGACACAGCAGACTGACAGGGGAAATCCTGGAGGTCTTATAACTCCCTCGGAGATTGATGGGAGCAGGGAGTAAGGGAAAGGAGACTGTTGGGTAAGCTGTTTATTTTGACCCATTGCCACCTCAGTGTCCAGTTACAGGCTGTGACAGGAAAGGATCCTTCACAAAACCCCTTCCCAAATGCCACGCATCAGTATCTAATCTTCTTAAATTTGAAATTTCCAGTGTTTCAGGTATGGTGTCTTCAGCATATCAGTTGGCACTTTGAGCTTTCAGTCATCTGAGTTCCTGGGATGACACACCCCTCCCAAGGGGGCTGCACCCATAGTAACTGAAACGAACACGTCCTGGCACTGGATGGGGGTAGGAGGTTGGGGCATTCTCTGAGAGCTGAGCTACACTTGCATAGTAAATTTGTTGTAAAGCTTTTAAAAATTGAGACAAGGGGGCCAGAGAGATGGTACGGCGATTAGGAGAGTTCGCTGCTGATTCTTAGCAGAGGAGTCAGGTTGGATTCCCACCCAGGTTGAAGCCACCCACAAGGTAGCTCATAACTATCTTTAACTCCATATCTAAAATATGGAACACCCTTCTGGCTTCTGTGGTGCACACACATACATGCAGGCAAGGCACCCACATACATAAAATAAAAATAAATCTTTCTTAAAGATGATGCATGGGAAAAGAATTTAGTATGGTGCCTGGCACAGAACAGTTGCTTAATTCTGCTAACAGCCAACACAAGCCTTTACCAGCTTTCCCAAATCCCCAGTAGAGACGAGATGGGCTTTCTATCAGACCCCAGTGGCCTGTCCTTTGCAGTGATTAAACCTACCTGTTCATTCTTGGAGATATATTTAGAGAAAGCAAGGGTCAGAAAAGTGGCCCGGCTCTTCCTCTTTCCCTCTGGAGCAGTCACCCTGGCTGCTCTCCAGTGGAAAAAGGTTGGCCCTCCCAGACAACCAGCACAGTGGCCACCACTGCCCTCTCCTGGCAGAGGCAAGACCAACACATCTCTGGCGCCTCCAGGAAAGGGGCAGATAGAAAGCAGCTAGGGATGTTTGGAAGAGCTAAATGCCAGCCTCAGAACTACATATTCTTGGCTCCAATTTTAGACCTCAGTTCTGAGAGTCGCTCAGGACCAACTCCCCTATGCTCCCCATGCTACTTCCTCCCCAACACAATCCACTGAATGGCCACCACAGCACCCAGATCTTACAGTGGCAACTCACCTGAAACCCTTCCCCTGAGCATCTGCTCCCTCAGTGTCATCTAGAGTAACATCACCACCCCATCAACACCCCCTTTCCAGGAAACCACCCCCCTCTGTGACTTGACTGTCCCCTGTTCGTCTTTGGGTTGTGCTCCCAGCACACGGCAGCACAGCCTGCACAACCTTGCTGATCCCTTTCTTGTGCTTTGGTTGGTATCCAGACAAAATAAGGGGCCATGCTAGATCAGATATGGTGCCCACTCCACAGGAGAGAATTTACATCTGGTACTGCAAACTCGGTCAGAAGCCTATGGCTGAAGAGGTCAGAGACCCTAATAGGGAAACTTGCTGTTGGTTTGCCAAATGGACTTGGCGTGCCCAAGAATGGCCTTTGAAATAACTACGTCTGTGCCCACAGAACACTGCTCCTGTCGACTCTAGTCAGAGAAGGTCCTTTTTGCAGTGGTCAGTGGTGGCTGTGGAGACGGATACTTAGTGAAGAACAGAAGAAATGACCATCGGATACCCACCCACAAATGGGATGTCTGTATCATCCCTCCCAAAACTCAGGGAGCACCTTGGGGAAAAAGAGGAAGAAAAGAGCCTGGGGAAGGTGGGGAATTGGTGTGAGGTGCTGCTTTCTTGGTGTGATGTGGCTGCTGTACTCATGAACTCACACCAGTTGTGACTATCTGCACAGAGTCAGCATAGGATTGGGTCCCTCGAGACCCCGTCATAAACCTAAACCCGGTGGCACATGCCCTCGATCTCAGCACTAGGGAGGCAGAGGCAGTCTTTGTGTTGAGACCAGCCTGGTCTAGATAGTGAGTTCCAGGCCAATCAAGGCTACACACTGAGACCCTGGCTCAGAAAAAGGGGAAGGGATCTGAAAGTGGAGGGGGAGCTACCTGAGAAGAAAAATAAAATCAAAAGCAATACATGTGTGAAAACGTAATGAAACCCATTGTTATGTATGATTAATATGTGCACTTGGGGTTTCCCACAGAGAGCTGATGAAGAGTTTGCCAAGACACAGGAGAGAAGGGGGAAGACTCTGTCACTTCCTGGGGACTAGAAAGCACAGGAAGTCACCCTAGAACTGAAGGAGGAAGGCTTGAACCAGGAAACCTGTGGTGCTACCTGGATTGAGGGCATGGGACCAGAGAGAGCACAACCTCCTGCTTCTATCTGGGACAGCTGAATATCAAAGGCTAGATGACATTCTGACAAGGCATCCAACCTGGACCTTCAGGGAGGAGTGGGGGCTACACAGCTGCCCCAGGAGGAATGTGGGTCCCTTGCCAGAGCCTCTACTCAGAAATAAAAGATTACCCCTCCTCTGCTGGCTTGCTCCATTTTTTTAAACTTTCAGGGTGTCTACTAAGATCTCTGGTTCTGATGGCTGTCACGATAGCCACTCAGCTTCTGTCCAAAGGAAAGCAAAATAGAGCCAGGGTACGGACACCCCAACTCCCAGACTTTAGGGCCAGCACAGGTGAGACAGAAGTGTCTCTCTCTCTCTCTCTCTCTCTCTCTCTCTCTCTCTCTCTCTCTCTCTCTCTCTGTGTGTGTGTGTGTGTGTGTGTGTGTCTGTGTCTTTCTTTCTCTCACACACATATGCACACACATCTGTGTCCCTCTGTCTCTGTCTCTTTCTTTCTCTGTCTCTGTTTCTCTCTCACACACACAAACACATGTGCACACACATCTGTGTTCCTCTGTCTGTCTCTTTCTATGTCTCTGTCTCTTTGTGTGTCTCTGTCTGTCTCTGTGTCTGTCTGTCTGTCTCTGTCTCTTTCACACACACACACACACACACAACACACACAGAGAGAGAGAGAGAGAGAGAGAGAGAGAGAGAGAGAGAGAGAGAGAGAGTCCTACCCTCCTTTCAACTGCCTGTGTGGCTGTATCTACAATTTGCGGGCTCCGAGCGCCCCCTGCTGCCCATTGACCCATCTGCACCAACACAATGAGCACAGAGCCCATACCTGCCGCCTAGGGACTGGGACAACACCCTTCAACCCTACTTTGTGAACCATAGAGGAGACTTAGCACCATTTGGGGTACCCTTCTCCCCTCCACTCCCTCCAGTACAGAGGGGAATTGTCTGGCTGAGATATGTGCTGGTAGAGCCCACAGGTGCCCTGACTCTGGGCCTCCTGCAGGGTCACAGGAGATTGTCCCAGGTTCTGAGGCTAAACCCTGAGAGAGGTAAAGGGTGTAGGTTCAGGGCTCCTTAATGAAGTCTATGATGGATCTCTGTCCCTGATTTGAGGCTGGGAAATCCCTTTCTTCTTCGCATCTGCCCTTTCTCGGTCAACTTCATTCCCACCAAGCCATGGACTCCCAAAGGCTCCTGTGCCATCTTCAGGGCTGTCACACACCCATGTGGCACCAGCCTCATAGACCTGCCATGAAACATATTAACATATTCCTTTTATGTCCAGAGCCAAGAAGGGAGAGGAGGCATGTGGGCTGACAGGGAGGTCAGCATTTTGAGAGAACCACATGGCACGGTACACACATATCACACACTTGCACGAGAGTGTATGCATTGCATACGTTCTTATACATATATACATATGCATATGCAAACATACACATATGGGTTTTATGGGTCATGTAAGTGTACACGTCTTAATGGAGGCATCCTACAGACACAGACCACCCATCTCTACAATTGTACGCACACGCCCCGTCACTGTTCACATCCTAAAAGTGCTGAGATGATTCCATGGTGACACGGAGCTCAGTTTGAAGCCTGATCTTGCCCTTGCCCTTGCCCTTGCCCTTGCCCTTGCCCTTGCCCTTGCCCTTGTCCTTGCCCTTGCCCTTGCCCTTGGGGTTGTACAACTTTCACAGCCTCAGTTTCTCCACCTGTGAGAATAGGTACTGGGGGTACCAGCATCCAGCGTTACGGGGACTAACGGGGATAATGTGTGTGTGGCTGGCCAGGTACTGAACAAGTGTTATGTGGCTGACAGAACACATCCCAGGCCTGTGTGTGACAGGATTGGAAAGGGACAGGAATGGTCCTCATCTATGATTTGAAACGCTCATTTGAAATGGCCTCAACCCAGGCACACACGTGACCAGGAGCACGCACACACACACACACACACACACACACACACACACGCACTCCGGGACACTTGTGTGTTTCCACTGTTTACTGAGGCTGCTTAGCAACCGCTGTGCTCAGAGCCCATGAAGCCCAACCCTCCAGTGCCTGTTGGGACACAGCCTGGCTGGATTCCGGCATTCCTGCCGTCTCCACTTCCTCTTGGTTGCAGACTCGGGGTGCAAGCTAGGCAGTTTAGGGATCACTTAATCTCAAGGCCACAAAGGCTTTACTTTGATACTTTGTGGCCCTGGCCTGAGACTTGGGAAGACTAGGGTTCTCCTGAGGGCTCTATGGCCTGCTCCCCCACTCCCTGTTTGTACAAGCTACATATGCTAAGACCATAGCTCTGGGGTCCAACCACATCATCCCCTCCCAACACCCCATGACCTATGTCAGAGGGAAAGGAATTCCCTGTCCTGTGTCAAGAGGGAAAGGACCATGGTTCGTGTACTAACTCAAGGCCTCAGAGCCATCAAGCCAGCCACAAGGTCTACAGGGCCTCATGGCCACCCCTGGAGGCTTTCTATCTGTCACAATGTTCCTAACACACCAGGCCCCAAATGACTTATCAAAGACCCTCTCCCCATGTTCTGACAGGCAGTGCCAGAAAATGATGCCTAGCAGATGTCATGCCCAGCACCCCTTTGTCTATCCTCTGAAGTAAACAGGCCACAAGATACCCAGTACCACCCTAGCTGGTCCATCTCCCTCTATAAATGGACAGGACTACCTCACCTTAACTTTGGGGCACAGACCTTCTTCATGGGGTGACAAACCAGAACCATGAGTGTATCTTGTCTGCTCGTCTTAAGAGAGAATCTGAAGACCAAGCAGAGAAAGGACCTGGTTCTAAGTCACACAGCCCACTGGCCAGCAGAAGGACCTCTGACCAATCCCCATTGGCAGATAAGGGTAGACCTCTCCCTCTGAGCTTTGTCAAGTACACGGCCCAGCTGGTGAAATGGGAGAGACCTGGGGAGGGGGCCGTGTACCCTAAATTCATGGAACTCCCTCTGCTGGGAGGAACAGCTACAGGGAGCCTCTCTCCAGGGCCAGCCTGAGAAATAACAGGGCCCCTTCTGGAGCTTCCCAGCAGGTTGGTGGATCAGGGGGAGAGTTATCACAGCCAGGCATGGATCTGGGTAATGATGGCCCTGAAAACATTACACCTGCCTACCAGTGTGAGACAGAGATAGCAAAGAGTACTGGCCCAGGATCTAGTTCAGGCCCCGAGCTAGAGGAACTCCAGCCTCAGTTTACCCAGCTGTCAAATGAAGGTAACATTTGCACTCCCCTCTGGCCACCACACTATGCTACCTGAGACTGCTTTTTGGTTTGAATCTCTACAGCCAAAGGCCCGGTGTGTGCCTGCCCACTGTGGCCCTGCAGGACAAGTGTAAAGAAAGCAAGGGCTGGGGTGGGCACTCTTCAGGCCCGTCTAGCCTGCTCCCAGCTTCCTTTTAGAGCTGCCAGATAGGAGAGGCCAGGCCAGCTTGGCAGCACAGACCAAGGTTTCTGTTTTAACACAGTCCAGTTCTCTACTCCCAACCTGAGAACCCACAACCCACAGAAGGAAGGAGGATTGAGACACTAAGAAAGGACCCTTTGTAAGGAGCTGAGCATGGGCATAAACACATGGTGGCTCATAGCTAACTTTAGTTCCAAGGCATTCAAGGCCCTCTTCTGACTTCCATGGGCACACACGGTGTATATACTTACTACAGGCAAAACATTCGTACGAGTCCATCTATTTTTTTTTTTTAAGTCAGTCAGCTATTCTCTAGCCAAAGACAAGCTTTTTCTACTGATTAGCACAACCACAGCCAGGATCGTGACCCTCTTAACAGAAAAAAACTGAGGCCGGACATATGGGAAGTTTCTGAAGCAGTAAGGGCCAGATATGACTCAAACCGCCAGGATTCCTTCCCATAGAGAAGCCACCAACTGAAGCAGTGACCCTGACAGAGTCCGGTCGCTAAGCCGCAGGTACCCCCTACCCCCATGGGGACGGGGCAGGTGGCGGTCCCGGGGCAGGGCTCACAGCCTCTGTTCCCGCAGACTCCTGGTATCCGCCTGCGGCCCGCGTGCCTGGGCAGGGAGGTTGCTCAGGGCTGCCCAGACTGGGCAAGATGGGACGGGACAGGACGGGACTGGACGCGACGCGGGCGGTGCCGCCACATCTGAGCATTCCAGGGCGCCGCGCCCAGGACGAGGAAGGAGCTTCCCAAAGCTGAGATGGAACCTCCCCTCGCCTGCTGCCTCAGCCTGCTATGGGCCTGAGAGCTTCAGTGAGAGGAGTGGGGGTACTACCTGTACTCCAGCCCCAGGGAGCCTCCCCCAACCCCACCCCCGGTCCCACCGCCATCATCAATCACTCAGACAGTCCCTGCTGGGCGGGAGGTGGGGAGGATGAAGCCAAGGGCTTACAGAGACCTTCCTTGACCTCTACCCTCTTACCTGCTAAAGCTCTTTGTCTCCACTTTCACCACCCCCTACCCACCAACCGCACCAGTCACAATGTCTCCACTACCCTACTATGGCTCAGG
Source organism: Arvicanthis niloticus (assembly GCF_011762505.2). Taxonomy (NCBI): domain Eukaryota; kingdom Metazoa; phylum Chordata; class Mammalia; order Rodentia; family Muridae; genus Arvicanthis; species Arvicanthis niloticus. The sequence continues at coordinate 75,569,774 of NC_047670.1, read as the reverse complement.
GAAATCTTTTGCCCAGGAGGTAGCCAGTACTGATCCCTGACCCTCACCCACTTCAAATTCACTGATCAGGCCACCCTGGGTGCTCCTCCTTCCCCCACCCCCAGCACAACCCTGACAGATCTTCCCCACAGGTCCTGGTCCTAGACCCGCCAACACCTCTCAGATGACCAGAGCCAAACTCTCTGTGAACAAAGAGAACTTTATAAACCTTCGGTCAGCACCTCAACCCTGGGCCTTCCCAGCCTCCCATTCACACACCCAGGCCTACATATTCTCCCATGCATGTGTGCTCAGGTACACACACACACACACACACACACACACACACACACACACACGGTACCTCCCAGTCCTGTGGCCTTGGTTCTCATGGGTTTCTTACCCCCAAACCCTGCTCCCCAAACCCCCCAGCCCTGACATCTGACAACTGTGTGTCAGAATGCTAGGCAGTCTACGACGGCAAGATGGCACCACAAGTTCTATAGCCCATGATGGAAGGAAAAAACAACTCCCAAAGTTTATCCCCTGATCTCTAAATGTGAATACACACATGCACACACACACACTAAAATAATTAATAAAATAATAATAAATATAATAGAAATATTTTAATTTAAAAAGGGAGGGACTAAAAAGGTACCTCAGTGGTTAAAAGCATTTGTTGCTCTTACAGAAGACCCATGTCTGGCTCCCACCACCCACATGGTGGCTCATAACTAACTTTAGCTCCAAGGGATTCAAGGCCTTCTTCTGACTTCCATGGGTACACACAGTGTATATACTAACTGCAGGCAAAACATTCATACAAGTCAATCTATTTATTTTTTAAGTCAGTCAGCTATTCTCTAGCCAAAGCCTCCCTTTTGCTGACACGGCACTATGCTCAGGGCGGTTCCCAGGCTACAGATGCTGGGGAAGCAGCACATATTCTAATCCCAGGCACCGTGTGCTGCTGTGTGACACACCATGTGCCCATGTGCGGCCCTAACCAGAGGTGGCTGACATCAGCCATTGCTAAGGCCCACGCCAGACATGGACTCAGTTCACACATGTGCTCATCTGCCACTGTGTTTGTAAACAGTAAGTGCTTACTAACTGCACACATGGATCATTGTTCACAGACTGACCCTGCTCTCTCTCAGTCCTCCTCTGAGCCTAAGTAAGCCCTACGAGAAGCCATACCAAATATTGCTCATGCCTTGGCACTCTTGGCTTCTAGAACCTTCTAAGTGTTCTTTGTCCAGGGCCAAAGATGCCCCATTAAAGGAAAAGTAACCTGAGGACACATCTTGAGTTCTCCTCTTCCCTCTAATTCTTCAAGCCCTATGGGAGCCTGTAACCAGCCGAGAAAGGCAGGCCAGGCTCATATGTAGCCAGATGCCCCATTTATACCACAGTGACCCAGATGTCCCAGTGAGTTGCAGCTACAGTGTCTGCTTTGGAATATATGACAACAGAGTCAACTTGTTAGTGTCATGCTTGTTAGTGTGTGTGCCTGAAGGGCTGCAGGGTTAGGCGGCTGGGGACTGGAAAACAAATGGATCCAGGACCAGACCACCAGGACTTGGCTCACACATCAAGCTTCCCACCAGAGTGACCATGATAAAGATGTGGTGGGGACTACTCAGCTTTAGTATCCGCTAGTGTCAGGTGCTCTCATGAGGCACTGGGTATCAGACTAGCAGGAGACACAGATGGGGTGCCAGGTGTCAACAAAGATGCTGAGTCAAGAGGAGACTGTGGGCAGCAGAGCCATGAAGGTAGAAAGCTCATGGTCCAGAAAGCTGGAGAAAGAAATAGAAGAGTGGCCCGGTAAGCTCAGAATGGGACCAAGTTATTCCTCAAGCCACACGGATGGGCCCGGGGGAGAAGGCACCTATAAGCCAACCTCCAGTGCACTGTGGCCTGAAGCACCACGCAGCCCATCCTCTACGGCAGTGGTTTTCAACATGTGAGACGTAACCCCTTTGGGGTTAAATGACCCTTTCACAGGGGTCACCTAAGACCATCAGAAAACACAGGTGTCTACATCGTGACTCATAACAGTAGCAAGAATAAAGTTATGAAGTAGCAACAAACGTAACTTCATGGTTGGGCGATCAATCACCACAACATGAGCAACTGTGTTACGTGGTTGCAGCATCAGGAAGTTCTTGAAAACCACTGCTCTAGAGATAGGGGCTTGAGATGAAGAGATTAGAACTAGGCATTGGGCCGGACTACCTGCTTGAATTATCTAACTTCTAAAACTACAAGACATAGGGGAGGGGTCCCTGAGCCCCAAAGCTTGTGGCAGTTATGAGCACAGAAGCTTGGTCCCTTCTGGCCCATGCAGGGGGAACTGGGGAAGGGAGAAGGTGACTGTGCATTAGACACTCATATACTCGGCTTGTCTCCACACAAAAGACCACCCTGCAAAAATCTCAGTAACCAAGGTCCTCAGAGTAGACAAGTTGAGAGGCCAGGGAAGCTGAAGGGACCTAAACAATCATGGCGGGTACAGTAAAATCCACTAGACTCCAGGGCAAGAGGTTAGGGGAGGCGTGACCTAGACTCTGAGTTCCCAGCTGTCTCCAGCTCCTGGGAAATTACACCCACCCTCACTTTCCCACAGACAGTCCAGGCCCTCCTTGTCTGTCAACAGAGTCTCCGTGTGACTGCTGTTAAAGCCCTTTCCAGAGAGTCCTGTGCTAAGACTGCCACAGAAAGCAAAGCAAATCCTGCCCGAAAAGTCCCTGGCATTACAGAGTAGTACTTTTTATCTCTCAGGCCTAACCTATGAGGCTACCCCGGGTACACACAGGCCAGGGCACAGGATGAGGCAGAACTCCATGCACCAAGGACTGGGTGAGCAGGTGGTGGCCTGGGAATTTGCAGAGGCCAGCCTCCCAAAGAGAAGCTGGGGGAGAGCCAGAAAGAGAGTAGCGGGTAGCAGATGAGGAAGACAAGAAGCTGTGCCCAGTGTAACTTAGGCAGAGCCCCTACCCAGCCCTCCTGCTATGAAAAAAGCCTTACTGAAAGCCTTCCACCTCAGACCAGAAAGACCAGGGAGCACCAGCAGGGAAGGAGCACCAGCAGGGAAGATCAAGGAAGGAGCACAAACACGGAGGGAAACCCAACATGGAAGGAGCACCAGCAAGCAGGGAGCACCAGCCTAGCTGCCATGGCATGGGCCTTTGAGGGAGAAGTGAAGGTACCCTCATAGGACAGTGGCCAGGGTGACATAGCCACCTTCCTACTTCCCATGAGCCCCCTCGGGTCTTGAGCAAGACATCAGGGGCTACACTGGCAGATGGGTGTAGGAGAGCTGGGCTCAGGGCCAGGGCCAGCTCGGAGACACCACAGAGGCTGGGCTTTGCCTGGGCCTGGCAGGCAGCCTGTCCTCTCCCCACCTGGCAGAAGACACTTATTACCTAATAAGGTACTTTCTCCTGTGCTGGAACAGCTTCTGACAGATCCTGGAGGGTGAAGGGGGTGGAGCCAGTGCTCAAGCAGGAACTCCACCTGCTTGCCCTCCTACTGGGGACCCTGTAGGGGAAACTCAGCCAGTCTAGGCAACCTCTGAGACCCCGAGTCTGCCTTGGCCACCAAGAGCCCCTCTGAGTGAAATGGAGCCCTTCCTATCAGCCCCTTAACCTGCACTACCTCTCCTTATACCTGGTTTACAGCTGTGCTGGCTCTCCTGACCCCTACTACTTACCCATGAACACACAGTCACCTGTGAAGAAGGGGTGATCCTCTAGAGACCCACATTTTCTGCCTTGCCCCTGTTGAAGAAGGAAAAATTTCCAGAAGGCACCACCTGTAATATCATGGCAGGTCATGCCTGTCCAGACTCTAGAGCAGACCTCAGAGGCAGAAAAGGCAGCCAGAGCAAGACACCCAGCGTGGTGACAACGTCACCTTAGCCAGATGACCTCTCCTATTCAAGACACATTGAAAATGTGAATGATAAACCAGGTTCCCCTCACTGCCTGACACGCAAAGCCCTGGACCACACCAGCCACAGCCAGTCCTTGCTCCCTCAGAGACAGGCATGGCCTTTCTTAGCCTGTGGCATCAGGGCAGCTCTGCTGGCCCCAGTGTTCTTCAGGGAAACCAGCCTCAGATGCCAGGTCCAGCTTAACTCTAAACAAGGCTGTCAAGGGGTCCCAGCAGTGAAGTGGACCAATGGTGGGGGGTGGGGGGGAAAGCAGGGCAGCAGACTGATGTCCGCACATCTGGCTCGGGCCTCACAGGCCACGTGAGTGCACAGCTGCAGCCTCCCACAGCCCAGATACCCTTCTAAGACATGGAAATATGGAAACAACCCCCCCCCCCGAATTATAAAATTGACACCAGAATTGACACCAAAGCAATCAGCGCTTAGTAACCATGGGTGCCCTTTGCAGGGTGCCTAGGAAGACCTGTGTGCCCTTTGAGGTCTCAGCTATACCTGCAGGTGCCAAACCCCAGCCAATTCCTCTCATCCCTGCCATGAGCCCACCTGGTTCTCAGGCAGAGAATGGGGGTGGGGGTGGGGAGGATGAATTCAGATGATGTTGCCCCAGGGGCAGGGGCCCTTATTCACTAAGGGACACCTTGGGAATACTCATAATGCTACCAACAACAATACCACACCACCAGCCAGGCCCCTCTGCAGTCAGGACACAATGCCCTAATCCAGGTGTGTAGCCGTGTGTATCTACTGTGTTCCTAGGTTGCTTGACCACACCCTGATGATTCAGGGCTGGGGCACGAACCTTCCAGGCCAGCGGGAGAAAAAAGCCACCAGCTCAGGGCCTCGGCATCCAGCCTGAATCACTCAGAGACACACCTGTCCCCACCCCTCTCTAATGGTCCCACTTGGAGGATCACAAGCTTCCCCACACCCGACCACCACCACCGCTACTACCCCACCTAAGTCCCTGCAGCAGAGGCAAAAGGGAGACAACCCTTTACTGACCTGGCCTGACTGAGGAACCAGGAGCTGAGCCAGGGAAAACTAAACAGTTTGAGCTTGGGGCAAGATTGCAGCCCACCAGGACACCCAGCCTGGCTTCCATAGGACCTAAACCTGACAGGTAATAAAGGCAAAAGAGAAATTCCCCATGAAGGAATGATCCAGCCCCAGGCCAGACTGCATAGGCATAGCCCTGACCCCCTGACCCTAGCCCCTTAGCCAGGCCCTCGAAATGTGAGAAGCATGACAAGATGGGACAGCCATCTTCAGATAACCCTTCTGGTTAAGGTGAGGTGAGATGCAGACCCAGCTTCACTACCCGGGAAGTGAGGGAAGGACAGGCCTCACTCTGCTGAGCTGAGCATGGCCACCACCAGTCATGGCTCAAAGGGGCTGAAATGCCCAGACACAGTCCAGAGTGAGAGAAGAGACCAACACAGAAGGACAGAGAGCAAGGAGGACAGAGCCACAGCTCTCCCTGGAGAGGAGCCCCGGGCTCACCATGGGCCTTGGTCCCCATGACACTAGATCTAGTCCTTAGGGCCATTTGCAGGGTACCTCCTTCTGCATCCCACCCTGAACTCCAGGGTGGAAAAGACCCAGCTGAAGGGAATCAAAAGGCCCAAAGGGGACCATAGAGGTATCTGATGCTAGCCCAACCCTGCCTACTGTCCCTCATCTAGTGACCTCTGTCACCCAGCACAATGCTAGCCACAACCCAAGTCTGAACTGTAGAAGCTCAGACCAGCAAGCTAGCCCTGTGCCTCTCTCTAAACAGCAGCTGGAAGGGCCTTTAGGATGAAGAGGGGGCTTCTGTAGCAGGAAGAGCTGGACTCTAATGCCCAGGCTGGGTGTCCTTGTGGGCTGCAATCTTGCCCTGAGCTCAAACTGCCCAGTTTTCCCTGGCTCAGCTCCTGGTTCCTCAGTCAGGCCTGGGCAGTGAGGGGTTGTCTCCCTTTTGCCTCTGCTGCAGGGACTTAGGTAGGGTGGTAGTGGTGGTGGTGGTCGGGTGTGGGGAGGCCTGTGATTCTCCTCAAGCGGGACCATTAGAGAGGGGTGGGGACAGGTGTGTCTCTCTAAACATTAATATTTCCCTGTCTGCACATTTCAGATATAAACCCATCCCATCCCAAACCCTGACTCCAGAATGACACACTCACACCTCAAATTCCAATGTTAGCCAAACTCTGACCCTACTCCACAGCCCCTGCCTCCACCATGGTCCCTGTCCATACCCCAGAAGCACAGTGCCTCCAGCCCTGCTCCAAGTTCCAAGCTGCCCATGAACCTGGCTTCTAGCCTGACTGTCCACCTGGACCTACCCCACATCCACTGTCTGGAGCCCTCTTCAGAAAGCAGTTCCTGGGATAGACCAGAGCAGTGGGATAGATGCCCACATGCCCAGGTTGTGAGTCACCAAAGAGAAGCAAGAGCTTGGGACAAGACAATCTTTCCCTAGGGTTCCAAGCAGCTCCATTCCAGGACTCCCGAGAGTCGTGTAGATTTCAGACCTACTGTCCTGTTGCGGCCTGCCATACTCCCACAGTTAGTGCGCTGTGCCACACAGCTAGGAGCCCTCTGTAACAACACCCTCCCATACCCCATCCCTCAGCAGTGGGACAAGTCCAGGCTTCTGGAATAAAGGCCAAGAATTCTTTTCCCAGACCCCAGCTCTTCCTGCTACAGAAACCCCCTCTCCATCCTAAAGCCCTGCCAGCTGCTATCTAAAGAGAGGCACAGGGTTAGCTTGCTGGTCCCAGCCTCTACAGCCTCTAACACTTCCAAACCAGGTCTCCACATAACTAGGGCTCACCCCAGAAATCTAGTCAGGAGTCATGGCCACTTGTAGGCAGTAGGAACCAGGGGGGACAGGAGATTCAGGGACAGGTAAGGCCAGGTCCCAGACCAGGTTGTCCCAAGCAGAGATGCAGGAAGTTTCTGCTGCCAACCCACATGGATTCCTCAGCTCAGTTCAATGAAGAGGTTCTTCCTCCTAGGAAACCTGCTCTGTGCTCCAGCCCAGGCCCCTGTCCTTCTTGCCCTCACCTTCCCTCAACCCACCCCATGATCATCAGAGGGATGATTCTCCCTGTCACAGCGTGGGTCTTCCAGAAGCCCGGGTTGATAGCACAACCCACCCACACCCACCCCCACACCCACCCCCAAACACGTCAGCCTTCACCTAAAGTCCTCATCGTGGAGGACCAGTAGCATCAAAACCCTCAACCCACTGCAGCAACCAAGAATCCACTGCCTGCCACCCACACCTGGCCCAACCCAGCAGGACCCCATGGTGTACAAAATGGTGCTCAGGCCTTCTTCGCAGTGAAAGCTATCTTTCCTCCCAGGCCAGCTCCATAATCCTTCAGCCCACATTAGGCTTCCCTATAGCCCTAATTCCAAAGGCCCTCTTCCCTCCCACCCAGACTCCCAGCAACAGCTTTGGTACTCTTCACACCTGGGCACTCTTCACACCTGGGCACTCTTCACACCTGGGCACTCTTCACACCTGCATACTCTTCACACCTGGGCACTCTTCACACCTGGCCACTCTTCACACCTGGCCACTCTTCACACCTGGCCACTCTTCACACCTGGCCACTCTTCTTCACACCTGCACCTCTGAGTAACAGGTTCTCCAGCCCAGCTCTCTGACCAGCTCTCAGGGATGGCCTATAACTCTCCACCTGACACCCCTTGCCACCCTGACTCAGAGCTAGATCCCCACCCCAACCCCCTGCATGCCCAGTTTATCCTCATGATGGTCCTGTGGCAGGAGTATCATTGCTCAAATCTCACTTATAAGAAGTGATGATCCACGTGGCAGAGTGACATAAGACCCCAAGGCCCTCCTTGAGTGAAAATGTGGAGCCCTGGGGAAGGGGTGGGGTGGGCAGGGCCAGGCCCAGTCTTTTACCTGAGTTCTTACAATGCAACTGTGGGGACCCTAGGCCTGAGGGAGTCAGAGGACATTTCTATACACTGACACCATCACAGACAACCCTTCTCGTATACACACACACCTTTCAAACCATGTGTATATAACCCAGCAGTCCCAGGCCGGTGGCTTCTTCACACCACACCTAGACCTGCTGGGCAGGCTGAACAGCCCCTCTCCCCCTCCTCCTGTAGAAAAGCTGCCACAGCCCTGCCCCCACTGGGAACCAGCAAGTTCCATGGGGCAGGAGCGCCCCCCAGTGGACAATATGGGACTAGCCCTCCTTAAACTCTTGTGACCAAACCAGAGCTGCTGAAGAAAGGCAGGCAGGGGCACCGCTGGGCAGCTGGCAAGAGTGAGCTGGGAAACAGGTAAGCGGTAAGCGGTGCTGAGCTGGAGTCTACCTTCGACTCAATGATGGCTGGACTGGAGCTAAAAGAAGGCAAAATAGTACCCTGAAGCTGATGAGCGCGATTGTGACGTGGGCCTGGGTTGGGAGGCGAGGGAACCGAGGGAAGGATTCAATGTGTCTGTACAGAATGAGGACCTAACCTGAGGAGCCCCTCTAGCCGGCGGAAGTGGGACTTAACCAGACCTTTCTATATAGCCCAGTTACTCAATCCTCCTTCTGGGGGAGCTGCCAGCAGCCCTGTGAGCCACTCAGAAAGAGTCAACCATTCAGCCCGCACACTGACACTGGTGTGCACACACAAGAGAAACCAAGGAACTTGCACCAGAACAGTCCAGAGCAAACCTCCATGTGGGGTCTTCTTCCACCTATGAAACATACATGGCTTAGATCAAAAACCCTGTAGTAGGTTGACCAACGGCCCCACAAAAATATACCTGGGAGGATGACTTCATCTGGAATATGCAAGTGAGACACCCCTCTCCCCTTCCCTCAGTTCCCAAGTGAACTCTGAATCTAATGGCAGGGTCTTTGTGAGAGACAAGGAGAATACACGGACACGTGGAGAGCTCGGAGCAAAGCCATGTGGACTGTGGACTCCTCAAAGCTGCTAAAAGCCAACCAAGGCAGAAGGCGGGTCTGCCCTGAAGCCTTCACCAGGGCCACAGCCCTGCAGACTCCTTGATTTAAACACGAACTCACAGACCTGTGAGGGAATCGATTTCTGGTGTTTTAAGCCACTAAGTTGGTGAATCCTTAGGACAGCCACAGGAAACGAAGACACTCGTGAAAATAAGTATCTCTGCATGAAGGGGCGGAGACTATGGGTTTAGCCCTCCCAGGGGAAGGGGCGGAGACTATGGGTTTAACCCTCTCAGGGGAAAGGGGCGGAGACTGTGGGCCTAGCCCTCCTACGTAGAACCATGAGGGCATCTCCAAGAGGCTCAGGCCCGGCCAGGTACAACACAGCAACAGAACAATTGCCTAGCAGATGTTCTGTGTTCTGTCTTCAGCACCACAAAAGGGATGAAATAAGGAAGACCAGGAGTTCAGGGTCATCTTGGTCCTCAGCCAGCTCCCAGCCCACTTACGTACAGGAAACCGTGTCTCAAAGCCCCCGCCACACCACTACGGAAAAAGTTGAACACTAACGTATTTGCTCACCTGGCAAGCACCTGTTGATAATGTCATTATGTAATGGTCACCTTCACTCTGCAGATGTCCTGAGACTTAACAGTCCTGGGGGCTGTTCTAGTAACTTTCCTATTGCTGGGCTAAGACACCGTGACCAGGACAGCTCATAAAGTATTCATTTAGGCTCGAAGTCCCAGAGGGCTACAGTGTATGACCGTTGTGGTAGGGAACATGGCAGCAGGCAAGCAGACATGTGTTTACATAGAGGCTGAGAGCTTACATCTTGATCCACAAGCATGAAGCAGAGAGAGAGAGAGAGAGAGAGAGAGAGAGAGAGAGAGAGAGAGAGAAGAGGGGGAAGAGGGGGAGGGGGAGAGGAGGGAGAGGAGGGAGGGGGAGGGAGAGAGGGGGAGAGGGAGAGTGAGATAGAGGGGGAGGGGGGAGAGGGGAGAGAGGGGGAGAGGGGGGTAGAGGAAGAGAGGGGGAGGGGGGGAGAGGGAGAGGGAAAGAGTGAGAAAACGAACCAACTGTGATGACTTTCGAATGCTTTTGAAACCTCCAAGTCCACCTTGGCCCCTGAACACACCTCCTCCAACAAGATCACACCTCCTAATCCTTCCCAAATAGTGGCACCAACTGTGGACCAAGTAGCCAAATCTTTGAACCCGAGGAGGCCATTGTCATTCAAACCACCACAGGGACAGTTTCAAGCAACGCACCTGCCCACTTTGCCCCATGAAAACCCTCCTGAACTCTCTCCTGACTGCTGCCCAGTTGATGTTCCTATGCTAATCTCCCAGATGTTGGACAGCTGTGATTGAGTTCCTCCTTGGTCACAGATGTGTTGTCTAAATCCACCTGTCAGGCTCCACCATCTCTCTGCCCATCAGGTTGGTGACTTTAATGAAGATGACCTAGGGATCATGACCCCTGCATTTTTCCAACATCCAAGGGTAGCACTGATATCTGTACTTGCGGGAGGAAATATTGGTTGACATTTGCACTGGTTTTTTTTTTAAGACTTTTTTTATATTCTATTCATTAAATATTAAAGGGTAAGAAAAGCTTTATTCGGGAAATGGGGATGATATACAATTGTGAACAGCTGAGTTCCAGAAAGATCTGAAAGTCCTACTTGTTTTCCAGTGTCTCGGGGTGGGGCATCCATGTGCCTTGGTATGAATGTGGAGGTCAGAAGACAACGTTGTGGACTGGGTTCTCTACTCCTACCTTTATGTGGGTTACAGGAACAAAACTCAGGTCATCAGACTTGCATGGCAAGTGCTTCACCTACTGGATCATCTTCCCCAAGCCTGAGCTTCATTTGTCTAGTTGGTTGACTTTGAGAGAGAGAGAGAGAGAGAGAGAGAGAGAGAGAGAGAGAGAATGATAGATAATTATATAGATAAATAGATAGATGATAGATAGATAGATAGGATGATAGATAATTAGATAGATAGATGATAGATAGATAGATGATATATAGATAGATGATATATAGATAGATAAATAGATAGGATGATAGATAGATAGATGATAGATAGACAGATAGAATGATAGATAATTATATAGATAAATAGATAGATGATAGATAGGTAGATAGATAGATAGATAGATGATAGATAAATGATAGATAGATAGATAGATGATTGATAGATAATAGATAAATAGATAGATAGATAGATAGATGATTGATAGATAATAGATAGATAAATAGATAGATAGATGATTGATAGATAATAGATAGATAGATAGATAGATAGATAGATAGATAGATAGATAGATAACAGACAGACAGACAGATAGATAGATCTGCAGCCCAAACCTGCTCTCTGCCTCACAATCCCTCTGCTTCCTGCTCCCAAGTGCTGGGATTACAGGCATGCAACACCAAGAGTTAACACTCTTTAAAAAAAAAAAAAAAGATTTACTTTGGTTTAGTTTTAATCATGTATCTGTACCTGTGTACCTGTGTCTGGGGAGAGACGTAGCATGTGAGCACAGGGGCCTGTGCAGGCCAGAGGAGGGCACTGGATCTCCTGGCGCTGGAATTACAGGGAGTTGTATTCTGCCCCCCATGTGGGTGCTCAGCAAGCACATGCTCTGAACCACTGAGTCCCCTCTCCAGACCTTCTTGACAAGGGGGTCTCACCTGTCTTTCCCACCCTGGCAGCCTTGAGCCCTGGCTCACTCATCAAAAGGCTGTACTTGCTCTAAGAATGTCAAACCCATCTCAGTATATGGGAAGCAGAGGTGGGTGGGTACCCATGAGTTTGAGGCCAACCTGGTCTACATACAGAATTCCAAGCTAGCCAGGGTAACATAGTGAGATGGTGTCTAAAACACAAAATGAATAAATTCATTTTTAAAAAAAGACTGTCAAAGCCAAGTTCCCATTTAGAGCTCAATGAAAAGGTGCATTAAGTAAAGTATGAAGCACTTGAAGCTGGACCTTGGCTGTTGGGACCTGAGCAAAATGTTGAGAACCGCACTAGTCCCTGTTCAGGCACCAAAAATATTGAGGCCCTCTCCACTCCGCGCTTGGCGGCCACTGTATCCCGGCCCAAGCTGCCACTCCGATCCGAGGGTCGGGGTTCAGCAAGAGAGAGAGTGAGGACGGACTCGAAGAATGGAGACCAGACAGAGTGTGATTCAATCCCATTTACTCTTCAGTCTCTTTTCCTAGTCCAAGTCCCAAGTTCCTAGTTCCTAGTTGTACTCATTCCTGTTCTCTTCCGAGCGTCTAATGTCTACTCCTACTCCTAGTGTCTGAATCTCTGTTACTCCAAATTGTTCTCTCTAGAGCCAAGTGTCTTCTACCTAATGTCAAGTAATCTGTTGCTTTCTCTGTCTGCCTCTCGCCTTTATATGTCTCACTTCTAAGCCACGCCTCTAAGTCACACCTTTAATCATGCCCTTAGGTCTTGTCTCTAAATCTGATCTCTAAGTCACACTCTTAAATTACACACCTTTAATCTCACACAAGGAAAGTCCTGGGTATCTAAAGCAAGATGTTATCAGACTGTGCTCAGCTGTTGTAGGCTATTGTAATACAAGTCTCATGTCAGGATATATGGCTCAAGATGGCTGCAAAGCTGATAGCCGCTTTCTGCTAAAAGTCGGCCCCCAACACTTGGCTAGTACATTCACTTACCTGGCTCTTGCTGGTGCTCCAAACCTTATCCCTTTACTGTGTCACCAAGTATCCCAAAACTTAGCCACCCACCACAATAGACACTTTTCAGTTTCTGTGGCAGGAACTGTGAGCAGCCCAGTTGGTTGGCTTGAGGCTCTGGCTCCCTAGAGGTTATGATCAAGGTGCTGGCCAGGTGGCTGCTGACCACCTGACAGGCACACGGCTGAAAGGACTCTCCATGTGGCCACTAGCATGAGGCGTTGGGTCCTAGGCCTCCCTAAAGCGGGCCATGCCACTGTCTGCCCACACGACCCGGCGTTGTGACAACTAGCTTCCCTCACAGAGAAAGAGGAGATCCTGGGGGGAGCCATAGTGCTTGTATGAACTCAGACCGGAGTCTGATGAACCCTCCCTCAAGCTGTGTCCCCGTGTCCTTCACTCACATCACTGGCACAGCTACACCATCACAGCAGAGGCCATTAGCAAAGCCAAGGATATTGACTCCAGATAATCCCAGAAGGTTTGCTAACTCCTCATTCAGACTTGGAAGTCCTTGTAGTCCTTGGAAGAGAGTTCTGGGATGCCCACACTCTCGGGGAATGGCACTGAAGCTTCACTCCCTACCCCAAGATGTCACAGAGAACCACACACTCTCTCTGGGTTGTAGATGTCTAACGGCAGAAGTTTGTAGAGTGTGTCTGTCAGTTCTGCTGTGTCTCAGATCACTATCTCACCAGTCGCGTCCCCACCCCCACCCCTTCACTCTCCATTCACAGGTTAGAACCTGGTGGAATTACCTGATCTCCTGGGCATCATTCTTGGTCTCTGAATAACACACAGAGTTCCTGCACCTGCTGCTTATTCATCTGCTTGCTTGGGGATACCACATTCTCAGCCATTCTGATCTCTGATCCTTGGATCCTCCTGGCTGCACCCCTGAGCTTGTGAGCTTCATATCACAAGGAGGCTAGACCTACAGCATGGTCCGAGAGCCATTGCTAAGGGTCTCACTAGTGGTGTTTCCTAAACGGGGCCATCCTGGTCCTTTGTAGGTGAGCTGCCTGTGTTAAAATTCCTGGGAGTCAGCCAAGCAGAGAAGGAAGTCAGAAGCAGCAGAACTGAGGGAGGGGGCGTGATCATCTCAAACCCCCCCCCCCCTTCGACACAGCATCCTGAATCCAGGCCTCTCTGGCATCAAAAGGAGGCCAGAGCATGTGCCTACACACACACACACACACACACACCAGCCCTCACTGTGAGCCCTCCCCCTCCCCTTCTCCCTTCGCTCCTTCTCTTCTTCTTCCTCCCTCCCTCTTTCCACCCATTCAGTCACAGCCCAAGATTCTTTCACTACTAAAACGCCAGGCTCTATTCAAACCCCTCAGGTATAGTGATTTAAACACCAAGTTCTCCCAACATCCTGTGTGGCAGTTAATATTGCTAGAAAGGCTGAGTGAGTCACCCAGGGTCACACAGTTTCTGAGTGATAGGTCTGGTCTCAAGGTCCTGTTTCTCATCTGCCCTCTAGCCTGTTCCAGCCCTAAAGCTGTACCTCTCTTGCAATATGGCCATCCCTTGCCTTCCAAGGCTGTCTCCTCTCCCTTTCTGCCCCACCTCTGATAAACTCTGCCCAGCTGATGTGCAAGTACAGCGGTGGTACTCACTGCCACAAGGACACAGATGCTTTCTTTTCAGTTAGGAGGTTCTCATTCTTAATTTTATCATTAATGACAGCCTGCTTCTGTTCAATAATCAAAGTGGGAAGCAATCTGTCTCAGAGTCTCAACCAACACACAGAACTGAAAAGTGTTTGGCCCTGGGAAACAGAGGTGGCAAGGACGTTGTGACTAAGCCTCAAGGCAGCCGGGTGGGGAGGAGAAATCTGACCCCTGATTATCTGCAGGAAGCAGGCTGTTTGCTCCATAGCCACAAAGTCTTTATCTCATTGTAATAAAAATTGCTCACATGGGCCTTGCTAGGAAAAAAGCTGAGGGGTGGGTGGACTGGCTATGCCCTAAGGAAAACAGTTTTAAAGCAAAAGGAAACCATCTTTTATGGGAATATTGGCCCATGCTGGGGACACCACACTCAGGGACACTGAGTACTCCAGAGCCCGCAGTGCTCAAAACAGACTCAAAACAGGCTCAAAACGGGCTGGGATGGTCAGGTCAAGCTCAGGACCCAGAGTGCCCAGAGCTGGCTGGATAACTCAGCCTGACAACCCATGCTAAATGCCTGGCACAGACACTAGACTGCTCTGAGACACTGGCCGGCCCTGGAGCAGAATGAGCTCTTCCAGGTTCTCTAACTCTGCCCGCAGTTTGGCACCTGGACAGCTAGGATGCTGTAAAGAAGGCCATGGAGACCCATGCAGGTCCTCTGGTGAGGATCTTGCCTATGGCCTCTCATCAGATAAAACCAAAATGAGCAAGAGAAGGAGAAAGTGTCTTAGTGGCCGGCCTTTAAACAGAGCTTTCACTGAAGCAGTTTGTGGAAAGGATGTCAGCCTCTCGAAGGGCTGACTGAGAAAGAACAGCCAGTCCTATCCAGACTTTCCAGGCATGATCTCTCTGTGTAGCCCTGGCTGTCCTGGAACTCTGTAGACCAAGCTAGCTTTGAACTCACAGATCCTTCTTGCCTTTGTCTCCCAGGTGCTGAGATTAAAAGTGTGTGCCACCACAGCCCTGCTACCTAAGGCTTTTTGTAGAAGTGGGCATGGGACCCTCATTCTGCATAGGATAGCCTGAGTCTTGGATATGAAAACTGGGCTCTGTTCACCCTCCTGGGTCAACCAAGAACAATAATTAACCACCTTTTATTCCTGATGGTTTATCTTTGCAGTCAGTCAGGGGCTGTGGGTGTCCTAAAACCACAGACAGGTGTTAGATAAAGGAGTTGTTAACCAAATTTATTGGTGTTTACCCTGTTAGCTTTAGTTAGTTTTACACCAGGCGGTCCTAGGTCAGTGTGACCTGCTTCCTCTGGCTTTGTGTCTAGGTAGTTGGGTCAGGATTTTGGTTTTGGGTTTGCAGCACTAGGAATTGAACCGGGGCAGGGGGAGGGGGTGTTGTGCATGCCAGGCAAGCTGCCTGCCGCTGAGCTGTTCTTCCAGCCTGCTTCTGCTTTGTTTTTAACTAAGCACTAACGAGTGACTTGAGACTTGCATGCATACATGTTAGCATTTGCAAGTTTTCTGCCTCCTCTCCTAGTTCCCACCCCTTGCCTACCATAGGCCTTGCAACCTGCCTGGTGTAGCTGACTCTTCTTTTGCCTCTAGTATCCGTTGGGAGCAAGCAAAAGAAACGTTTTCTAATGAAATACTATTTCATTTTCAGACCCCATTTAATCATAGGGAGTAACTAAGTTCAAGGTCCTAGGCCCTAGGGGAGCTGGAGACTTTCCCAATAACTGAGCAGCTCCTATTATAAGGAAATAGCTGCCTGAGTCCAGACATCTCAGGGACAACTTGTAAGGGAACAGTCGCCTGAGTCCAGACATCTCAAGGACAAATCTTCCTTCTTGCTGGCAGGGTCAAACTAAGTTCATGTTCTCAAGACCCATGACTCTACTCCTAACCTGATTGGTGGAAACTCCCTTGCTTGCCCCTTATGTCAAAATATGATTGGACAGTGCTACTACAGCCCACCCGGCTCCCTCTCTCCTCATAGTTAACATCTTTTAAATCTGCTGTAACGTCCCTGTCCCTTCAGGGTCACAGTTCGGCCCCTGGCTCTGTTCTGCAGCCCCCATGGATCAGTAGCAGCTTGGTTACAATAATGTTCTATGTCTGCATTGACCTGGCTTGAGTTATGTTGAGTTTATGTTAGATCTAAAGCAGACCCCACAACAGTATCTACTTGCCTCCTCTTCCTCCCCCCCCCCCTCTCTGTTTGTTTGATGGCTTTGAACTACTGATCTTCCTGTTTCTGATTCCCAGGTGCTAGGAACACAAATATGCCACCAAGCCTAACTGGCTGGCTCTTTGCTTCTGTAAAGGTAATGAGCCTAGCCAGGCCAGGGAGCGCACACCTTACTTGAGAGGTGTGTAGAGGCAGGAGAGTCGGAAACTGAGGCCTGCCCAGGCTACACTAGGCTTTGTTTTAAGATGGAGGGAACATTGTAATGTTTTGTTAAACCTGCAAATCTTGTGGAGAAAACACCAAATCCACGATTGTCCAATTAAAACAAGCTGTATTTTAGGATACACCCAGAACTGGCCAGCTGTTTCTCACCCTAACTCTGGATTGGGAGAGCAGTCCCTGCTGGCCTCTTGAGGTCATTTTAATATGTGATATAAAGTGCTCACAGGAGCGAGAGCCAGGGTTGCACATTGTTAGAAAGAAACAACGAAAGGGAAGGCAGAGGGGGAAGGATACACATCTGTTACAACAGTTACAACTGCTCTAAGAAAGAGGAACTTACTCTTAATTACATATAGAAACCTTAAGTTGCAAGGACTCAACACAGGACCAACAGGGGCTTATTCTACAAACAGAACCCTTAGCCAGCAAGGTATATTGTTCCTGTTTTGGTCTCTCAGTTTCCCAGCAACCCTTGCATCTGGGGCAGTCACCTGACTGAGTGCTGGGCATTAGGATGCTAGAAGACATCATGGATAAAAGCCTTTTTGCCTTGTCCGTCTCTAGAGATGGTGGTAGCTGGTCAGTTTTGTACAAACTTCACATTCAGCCTGTGGGGCCAGGGAGCTACAGTCAAAGACCCTGGCTGGTATAGTCCCTTCTGGGGACGGAAGGAAAACTAAGACTCCATCCTGTTTAGGCCATCATTGTTGTGAAGCTCATGCAGCAGACAAACCCACAGACTCTTGTCTCTGTAGGAGCCCCCTGGGAAATGTCATCCATCGTCCTTCCTCCCAGCAGCCACCTGGGCACAGGGCTCTGTGAGATAAACAGACTTCTGAAATCAGTCTCGACCTTCAAAGAGCACGGTTCTTCACAGAACAATGGGAAAACTGAAGCCCAGGGTGTGGCTGACCTAAGAGCCGAGTGACAAGCTGGAGACTGGATTTCAGAAGGTGAGTCCCCTGCCTGACAGAAACCCTGGGGAGTCAGGAGACAAAAGATGGAAGAGGTCCTGAGCAGCAAGTTCTTCCCCAGATCCTAGCACACCGGGATCCTCGTGCTGGCTTGAGTCAGAATGGCCTCCATAGGTTCATATTTTTTAATATCTGGCTCCCAGTTGATGGAACTGTTTAGGGATGATTAGGAGGTATGGCCTCTGCTGGAGGAGGTGGGTCACTGGTTGTGGGCTTTGAGGGTTTCAAAAGTTCACACCAGGCCCAGTAAACTCTGTCTCCTGCCCGAGGGCCATGATGTAAGCTCTCAGCTCCGGCTCCAGAACCATGCTCCCTGCCATGGTCCAACTGTAAGCAAGCCCCAAGTCACATGCTTTCTATAAGTTGCCTTGGTTATGGTGTCTCTTTACAACCACAGAGCAATATCTAAGACAAGCCTTAGAGTTTCTATTGCTGTAATGAAACACCATGACCAAAAAGCAAGTTGGGAAGAAAAGGGTTTATCTGGCTTACACTTTCATATATGCTATTCATCATTATAGGAGGTCAGAACAGGAACTCAAATGGAGCAGGATCCTGATGCGGGATCTGATGTGTGGAGGGATGCTGTTTATCGGCTTGCTCAGCCTGTCTTCTTATAGAACCTAGGACCACCAACCCAGGGATAGCACCACCATGGGCTGGGCCCTCCCCAACCATCACTAATTGAGAAAATACCCTACAGCTGGATCTCATGGAGGCATTTCCTCAACTGAGGCTCCTTCTCTGATGACTCTCGACTGTAGCAAGTTGACACAAAACCAGCCAGAACACCTTGCATGGTTATTGTGGGTTCAGGTGAATACCTTGAGTCCTGTGCCATAGCCCCAGCAGCCTGTGAAGCTGGCACACCCAGTGCAAGGCTGGACCTACTGTGAGCTAATGACCGTCAGTGTTGCCCGTCAGGTGGCAGAGTTTACAAAGCACACACTGGGGTTTGTGGTTCTGAAGAGTGCGTCCTCACCACAGCTCACCAAAACACGGCGGCAGTCTACAGAGGGTAAGGGCAAGGGAGACATTGGGGGAAAAGGAAAATTTAACTCTACTCAGAACATGGGCAAATTCAAGAGAGGCTCTGTAAGGAGCTACGCCAAGGGAAGGGGCAGAGGTCTGGAAGTACAACTCTTGCAGCTGGACATGACAGCACATGAGCGGAAGAGGCAGGAAGATCTCTGAGTTCAAGGACAGCCAGGTCTGTGACAGCCTGTGCTATCATAGCTCAGGGAGTAAAAGATGTCAACCAGCAAGCCTGAAAACCTGAGGTCTAGCCTAGAGCCTACATAATAGAAGGAGAGAACCTACTACCTCCTGTCTTCTGACCTCTACACATGGGCCATGGGTCACGTGTGAACACACACACACACACCACACACACACAGGCACACACACAAATAGAATGCAATTTTTAAAAACATTAACCTTTTTATTTAAGAAGTAAATCTATAAAATAAGCACGGAAAAACAGCTTTCCTTTAATGGGCCGCAGCAGAGCCCTCCTCCCTCCAGCTCCTTCCTTTCACATAGTATTTTAATGGCAGTTACAATGCTACCCCTTCCTTTAACATTAGTGTTACTAGGAGCACAACAGGGTCCGAAGCTAATTGAGGAGGTGGGCTCCCTCAATGGCCTCCGGGCACGCTAATGGCTGGCTAGCTCCCTAAGAAAGCCGAGCAACTCACTTCAGTGTGACTGGGGAGGGAGAGACGGAAGGGGTGTGTCTTTGAACTGTTTCAGCAAGCTACCCATGGTACCCACTAGAGGGCAGCACTAGCCCTAAGATGCCTCTCCAGCAACCATGCCACTCTCCTCTTTGAAGGGGATGTAACATCTCTCCTTTCATTGCAGGGATGCACGCATGCAAACACACACACACTTGCAGCCTATGTGTTTTTTGCTGAGGTCTTTGTCTGTTCTAGGCTGTACGGGCAAGATCATCGCTATGCTTGCCTGCTTCAGCTAGACTGTGGGTCAGCAAACTCAAAATGGATCTAGGATTTCATCGGGGCCAAGAGAGTTTTGCTGCAGACATCTTAGAAAGCCATTTCCAGGGTCTCCTAGAAGTCTCCAGAAGCCCCTCCCACTCTCTAGACACCAGGAAACAGTGGCCCCAGGAGGCACGGTGCCACTTAGACAACACGGGGGTACCAGTCTTGGGTGTGTGCTGTACAGGGGACATCGGCTAGAGGAACCCGAAAATCCAAGGCAGAGTCAAACCAACCCTGGGACCCTTCACCACACTGATGAGCCTGCTAAACTGGTGTGTGGAGAGCCTTTGGGGCTGCTTGGCAGAAATCTGACATTGGCCAAGGACAAGCAAATGGCCTTAGGCAGGAATCTGACATTGGGCCATGACAAGGAAATAAGTTCAGGCAGGAATCTAATTTTAGGCTGAAACAGAGAAGTAATTTCAGTCAGGAATCTAAATCTTAGGCTAGAACAAAGAAGTAGGCCTCAGGCATGAATATGACTTTGGGCTAGGACAGGGAAGTAGGCTCAGATAGTTTGGTCATTCTGATGAGCCCTTAGAAACAGTGATCACAGGAACTTTGCTTATTGCTTGACTTATTGCCTTGCTGGTTCCTTGACTATTTGCATTTATTGTATTGCTAGTTCCTCAACCTAGAACTGACCTAAATACTTGCATGTAATTAAAATGGCATAAAAGCAAATTAGGAAAAACTAAGGCCGCCCTCAGCCTCAGAACTGGCTGGGTTCATGCTACAATGTTGTCTAATTGTCTTTTTTTTTTTTCTTTTTAATCCTCACTCCTGCACTGGAGAACCTGTTGACTGACTGGGCTGGCCTGGTCACTGGTGTAACCTGGCAACCGTTGAAGCCGGTGTGAGAGATGCTTTTCTTTGCAAACGAATGGAAGGGCCCAGCTCTCTGTAGGCAGTGCCACCCCTGGGCTGGTGGCCCTGGGAGCTTTGAGCAAGCAGGCTGAGCAAGCCATGAGGAGCAAGCCAGTCAGCAGCACTCCTCTGTGGCTCTGCATCAGCTCCTGCCTCCAGGTTCCTGTCCTGTTTGAGCTCCTGCTCTGACTTTCCTCAGTGGACTGTGTGTGCTTTGGGATTGTAAACTGAAATAAACCCTTACCCATTCCTAACCTAACCCTAGGCCAAGTTTCAAGATATGTCCCTAAAGTCCCTCCCCCCCCCCCCCCAGCTAAGAACGGGTTATGTCTTTGAACTGCTTCCTGGGCAACACCTCAGCAGAGATTGTCCCAGTAAGCCACCCGTGGTACTAGATCTAACATGCAGATGGGAAGAAACACCGCTGGACCTGACAGAGAGTATCCACCAGAGGTCTCTGGGGTACTGTGTGGCTGAGGGCAGCCATACCTGTCAGCCTGGGGTGAGACAATGCCTCATCTGAGCCTTGAGTGACCAGCACCCAGCTGGAGACTGACAGTCAGGCAGATGGAAAACCTATCAGGATGCCTCTGGAGCTCCTTGTCTGGAAGGATAAGGGTGTAGGGACGAGAGGAGAGGAGCTGCTGGAGGCAGCACATGATAGGCGGAAGTTTCTAGAGAGACTGCAAACACAGTTCTTGGTAGTGGGGAAGCATCTCTGGTGTTCAGTATGGAGGCTTTGGGTGCTGTGGGGCTTTTGAGGCTCAGATGGAGGCCAGAAAGAAGAGCTAGCAGGAGAAGTGACTCGGTGGTTGGAGCACCAAATGCTTGTTCTTCCAGATTGATGGACCAGCGTTCAATTCCCAGCACCCACATCACAACTCACATCCTCTGTAACTCCAGTTTCAGGGGATCCATCGCTGTCACTACCCACGTCTGCAACCCGCGGAATACGGCAACCGTGTTCTTCTTCAAGCGGTTTATTCAGCTATCCCTGTACAGCGAGCTTCTCTCTCTCCTCTTTTCCCCCTTTTCTCCTCCCTTCCCTCCACGTGCATCCCCTTATAAGCATTGCCTTAATCCTATCAGCAGCTGCCACGAAGTCACTGGTGATTGGCCATTCTCAATGATGCGAAGTGTAGAAGGCAGAGAGCTGGCCTTGTAACAAAGCCACTCCAGAGACAACTATGGGCATAATCCAGTCTCGAGGGCAGACCTCTTCAAAGTGACCATGACCTCTTCATGACCTCTTCAAAGTCCCATTGCCCAGAGCCGTGGTTGCAACCCTTAAATTCTAACTCAATAAGTTCCCATGCTCCTCCAGCCCCAGGATGCCACCCACACTCCTCAGAGAGTTAATCAGCAGGGCAGGAGTTATTGGTTAATGCAACAGTAGAAACTGCAACAGGAATTAGGAGGACAGACAGACCTGATCTTCACGGAAGAACACAGCAAGACCCAGGCAGGGCCGACTGAATGAGGCAGGTGATCCAAACACAGGGCCTCGAGTCCACGTCCACCATATTGGCAAGTATCCACCATGGGGCGTTTTTACATCTGTTTTTATATTGTCAAATAGCACATGAAAGTATTCATAACTTTATGTTCAGGGAAAGTGGTTTCCTTGCGTCTCCTTTGACCCAGTTCTGGGAGGTGACCACACTCTGAACCTAGAGACCAGCCACACTGACCTGCTGATGCAGGAGGTCAAGTCGGGCCTGGAGCTGTTTTAGGCAGGGATTATTACAGGGACATAACAGATAGGATAAAAACATATTTGTGGGATTTCTTAGATTGGCTTACAGGCTGTGGTCCAGGTAGTCCAACAATGGCTATCTCCCACTGGAGAGTCTGGGAGGGAATCTAATATTTATTCAGTCCATAAAGTTGGATGTATCTGCAGTCTTTATCTAGAGTCCTGGAGGGTTTCTGGAGAGCTGCTGGTCTTTGGTCTACATTGGAAGCCCAAAGAAAGTTGTTTCTGGTATGGGTGACAGACAATAGGATAGACTGGACTTGCTCACCAGAATGAAGGCACACAGGCAAAAAGCAGTTTCTTTCTTCCATGTCCTTTCATGCAGGCTGCTACCAGAAGACCACCAGGTGTAGGTTCTTATGTCTACATGATACAAGCCAAAGTCGTTTTGGAAAAGAAAACCTCAGTTGATAAAATGGTCCCTCCAGATTGGCCTGTGGGCAAGCCTATGGTACATTTTCTTCATTGATGATTAATCTGGAAGGGTCCAGCTCTCTGGGCAGTGCCACTCCTGGGATGGTGGCCCTGGGAGCTTTGAGCAAGCCATGAGGAGCAAGCTAGTACGCGGCACCCCTCCATGGCCTCTGCATCAGCTCCTGCCCCCAGGTTCCTGCCCTGTTTAGTATGAGTTCCTGCCCTGACTTTCCTCAGTGATGGACTGCGATATGTAAGCTAAAATAAGCTTTTCTTTCCCCAGTTGCTTCTGTCCATGGTGTTTTAACACAGCAATAAAAACTCTAATGAAGACAGGTAGAACGTCCCACTTTAAATAACCTGACCAAGAAAATCCCTCACAGGAGTGCCTGTCAGCAGTTTGAATTTTAGTTCATTCTAGATTGCAATCAAGGTAACAGCTAAGATTAGCAGTCCTCACGGGATCGTGCCTTCACTCTCAGGAGGTGGAGGCAGGAGGATCGGGAGCTCGGTGTTATCCTTAGCTACCTATCCAGTTTGAGGTTAGCCTGGGCTACTTGAGACCCTGCCTCGAGTTCAGGCACTAGGACAGGCCCAAACACAGTTGTCATGACCCAGAAACTGATGCTCGGAAGGAAGCATTAAGGCCTAAGACCTACAAGGCAAACACAGATCAGGAAACGGTTTCCTCTGGCCCCGAGCCTGTGCCATCAGCTTCCCCACAGAGCAGGAAAGTCAGGCCTCCAGCCTCCCTTCTTTGGCCCCCAGCCCCTGTGCCCTGAGGAAGAGCCAGAGCACTGACCCCCAGCTCATTTTAGCCAGTAGTGTTGCTTGGGCTGCTATGGCTCCAGGAAAGGACTGTCCTTCATGACATCTGTGCTGGGGAACAGCAGCCAACTTCTCCTGAGCTTCCAGAAGGGGATCGAACTGGAACCACGGAGCACAGGGAACTTGGCGGAAGACAGTTGCAGCAAAAACCAAATCCCAGAACATTTGCATCCTACATAAAACCCATGCGCACATTTGGCCATTGCTCCGTGCAGAGGCTGTCTCATCTAAGTCACAGCTCGGAAATGTGATTTTAAATTGCTCTTTAGTGGGGAAAGGACTTAAATTTAGTAGCTTGACATTACAGTCGTTGGAAATAAAGTTGAGTCTGGTACTGTTGTTCCGACAGAAGGGGGAAGCTTCTCTCTGAACAGGCGTGATCTGATTTTCTTACAAAGTGTTTCTCTTCTTCCAGAAGGAAGGTTCTAGACAATGGTCCCTGAAGCATATTCATCAGATGAGGCTGCAAAAGATGCCCCTGGGAAAACATCCATCAAGCACAGCATGGTGATGCTTCCCAGCAGTGGGGAGTGTAAGCAGAGGATCAGGAGTTCAAAGCTGGTCGCAGCTACATAGAAAGCTCAAAGCCAGACTTGGATACATGAAACCCTGATACTGAAGGGAAGAGGGGGGTCAGGAGGATCAGGAAGTTTAAAATCATCCCCAGCTTCCTGGTTAGAGGTCAGCCTAGGCTACATTACACCTTGCCAAAAATAAATAAATAAATAAACAAACCAGTAAAGTAAATGCTGAGGGTCTGGAGGGAGGGCTCAGAAGTTAAGAGCACTCAATGATCTAATGGATGATCTAGGTTCAGTTCCTGGTACTCACATAGGGGCTCACAAATGTCTAAAACTCCAGTTCCAGGAGATCCGATGCCTTCTTCTGCCCCGTGAAGTACGTCTGTGCACCACGCATGCACATGGTGCTCAGACAGACATCCAGGTAAAGCATTCACGTGCACAAAACAAAGTTTTACTTTGTAAAAATTATTTATTTATTTATTTTCAATGCAGGGTTTCTCTGTGTAGCCCTGACTGTCCTAGAACTCACTTCATAGACCAGGCTGGCCTCAAACACAGAGAGATCCACCTGTGTCTGCCTCCTGAATGCTGAGCTTAAAGGTGTGCATCACCATGTCCAGCTAATTTTTTACATTTAAAAATAAAGATATTAGTTGAACTGTATTAGAAACAAAAATAAGTCTTTTTTTTTTTTTAAAGATAGAAAAGAAAGAGTCGGGTGTGGTATCACATGCTTTTAGTGCAGCACTCTGGGGACAGGGGTCAGATCTCTATGAATTTGAAGCCAGCCAGATCTACATAGTGAGTTCAGGCCAACCAGTTAGATGCTCAGGAGCTGGGGTTACAGACAGCTGTGAGCTGCCCTGCATGGGTCCTGGGAACCAAACTCAGGGCCTCTGCAAGAGGAGTACCTGCTCTTAACTGCTGAGCCAGCTCTCCAGCCCTTGGTTTGTTCTTGTGATGTAAGTCCTCACGTAGTCCAGGCTGGCCTCAGACTCACTCTGGGGCCGGGGATGATCCTGAACTCCTTGTTGTCTGGTGTGTGTTCCCCAGGTTCTAGAAATACAGGCATATGACAGACACTATGCCCACTTGTTCTGTTCTAAGGGCAGGATGTGGCTGTGTGGCCCAGGCTGGTCTTCCACTCCTAGACTCAGGAGACTGTCCTGCCTTAGCCTCCCAACCTTGCTTTTACACTTACCTTTATGTTGGCATAGCAACAAGGCAAGGCAGATCATGTCTGTAATCTCAGCACTCAGGAGATTGGATGGTATGGATGGTATGTTAGTCCCAGACAGCCTAGGCTATGTAAGACAGACCCTGACACACACAAAACATTAACTTAAAAATCAATTGACCCGAGGAAGAGGAGGGTACTGTCGTGATGAAGAGCCCTGTTTCACCGGGTGAGAAATGAGGTAATTTAGCCCCTGCTAATTTGAAGTCTAGCCCCTGTGTAGGAAAAATGCCACAATGACACCAATTACTTCACATGCTAACTCGTTTTTAAAATGTATTTTATGTGTACTGGTGTCAGATCCTCTGGAACCGGAGCTACAGACAGTTGTGAGCTGCCACATGGGTTTGGGGAGCTGAACTCAGAACCTCTGAGAGAGCAGTCAATGCTAGTAACCACTGAGCTATCTCTCCAGCTCCTGCATGCTAATTTAAAAAATAAACCTATCGCTTTAACATGTTGGGGGCAGGGCCTGACTCTGCTTAGCCCAGTAGTCCCCCCCAAAAAAAAAAAATATCAGACAACGAAACCCTTTGTTCCTGTGTTACTCTCATTAGAGCCCTTGGGGGTGGCAGAGTTTGGAGCCCATTTGAAGAAATACTGCCTTAGCCCCTGGGGGAGGAAGTTGGGCCGTAATCCTCTGTTTCCTGCCAAATGGTTTTGAAATATTCATCAATTCTCTCAAATAACAAATGATGAAATATTGCGTCTGCTTTTAGTTCATTTCCCCGACAACTCCTGAAACATTTTGTGCACCATAAAGGCATTTAAACAAAAAAGATACATTCAAAACTGGGAAACAAGAAGCAGCAAACTGTTCTGCAGCCACCTGTGTGTCTCCAGGCTGCTGGCTTCACACCCAGGATCCTCTAACCTCTGGGATGTCCTCCCAAGTACAGGAGCACCCAGCCAGCACACAGAGAAAAGAATGCTGGTTGTTGGGTTTTGTTTTTGTTTTTTTTAACTCCTTTGGGAGTGGTATCTGGAGACCTAGCTGGAAACATTCTGAACTTGACTTTTTCACAAAACATCCTTACTGCTAAATCTGAAAGGCAGAGAATGAAGTATGCAAGCCGACTAATGTCCTCCTAAACTCTGGCATGACATCTCTCTCTAAGTCTTCTGGTGCTTCCGTTAGGTTCCAGCATGCTCTGGGAGGTGATATTTCATTTGTTGGCTTGAGAAAGTTAAGTAACTATAACACATTTACAGCACCCCTTCTTGCCACCCTGTGATGAATGAAGAAGTTCAAGAGAAGGTACCGTTCCTTCAGAAACACACTTCCTAATGGCTGTCTGTGCAAAGTGAACAAACAGCTCACCTTGGAGCTGGAACACAGGCTCGGGGGCTAAGAACGCTAAGACCATCATGGCTATTGCAGGGGATCCAGGTTCACTTCCCAGCACCCACATGGTGGCTCACCACTCTACTTCTAGGAGATCCAACCCTCTCTTCAGACCTCCATGGCACCAGGCACATACATAGAACACACATACACATGCAGGCAAAACACTCATACATATAATAATTGAATAATCTTTTAAGACATTTTAAATCACAACATTTTGAAACAGCAACCCTCACTTCCTAATGGGGCTGGCATTTGAGCAGATGGCTCAGGCAGACAAGTTTTCAGTTAATATGACGCCTCTTATTATAAAACCAGCCCAAGAAGGGAGCACACATCTGGAGACTAGCTGTGTAAAGAATAGGTCTGGAGTCATGAAGATGTGAAGGTCCACATAAACTGTCAGCCTCAATCTGAGTAGCTTTCAAAGGCCAGCAGGACCTGGAAATTAGAGAGCCCTGGAGGAGAGAGATACAAAGCCAGGGTCAGAAAGGCCCATGTGGAGATGCCCCAGGCCCAGGCTGAGGACTAAGGACAGCCACCTAAAGCACAGAGCATCTTCATGAAACATAATGATCGAGGAGAACCATCTAGAGGGACAGCAGAAATGGCAGAGAAGCTTACATGGTGAGCAAGAACACATTGGCTTACTGAGGTGATCCCTGAGGCTTTGGAAGCCTTGCTTAATTCCTCCCTAAAATACACTCTGGACATTAGTGGTGTTCAGTGTGTACTGAGCAAGGAGTGGCCAGCAGCAGGGACAAGGCCAGTGTTCAAGGTGGAGCTAGCCATGGTGACACACACCTATAATCTCAGCTCTCAGGAGATGAAGAATAATTCTTCTTCTTCTTATTCTTCTTCTTCTTCTTCTTCTTCTTCTTCTTCTTCTTCTTCTTCTTTTCTCTTTCTCTTCCTCCTCCTCCTCCTTCTCTCCTCCTTCTCTCCATCCTCCTCTCCCTTCTCCTTCTCTTCCTCCTCCTTTTCCTCCTCCTCCTTCTTCTTCAAGATTTATTTATTTATTTATAAGTGTTCTACCTGCATGCCTGAAGAGGGCATCAGACTGAATTATAGATGGTTGTGAGCCACCATGTGGTTGCTGGGAACTGAACTCAGGACCTCTGGAAGATCAGCCGATGCTCTTAACTGCTGAGCCATCTCTCCAGACCCACAAGATTATATATATAGAATATATATATAGAAAAGAAGAATCTTTTATAGATAGATAGATAGATAGATAGATAGATAGATAGATAGATAGATGATAGATGATAGATAGATAGATAGATAGATAGATGATAGATAGATAGATGATAGATAGATAGATAGATAGATAGATAGATAGATAGATGATAGATGATAGATGATAGATAGATAGATAAATAGATAGATGATAGATAGATAGATGATAGATAGATGATAGACAGATAGATAGATAGATAGATAGATGATAGATAGATAGATAGATAGATAGATAGATAGATAGATAGATAGATAGATAGATAGATAGATAGATGATAGATAGATAGATAGATGATAGATAGATGATAGATAGATAGATAGATAGATAGATAGATAGATAGATAGATAGATAGATAGATAGATAAATAGATGATAGATAGATGATAGATAGATAGATAGATAGATAGATGATAGATAGATAGATAGATAGATAGATAGATAGATAGATAGATGATAGATAGATGATAGATAGATAGATGATAGATAGATAGATAGATAGATGATAGATAGATAGATAGATAGATGATAGATAGATAGATAGATAGATAGATAGATAGATAGATAGATAGATGATAGGTAGATAGATAGATAGATGATAGATAGATAGATGATAGATAGATAGATAGATAGATAGATAGATAGATAGATAGATAGATAGATAGATAGATAGATAGATAGATGATAGATAGGGAAAGTACCACTCTTGGAAGTGCCTTCTTGTACAAAAGAAACAGACACTCCAGCACAGAGCTCAAAAGGCTGGCCACCCCATCTGTCCTCTCTCATGGAACACAGAGATCATTTCAGCCTCACTCTCTGTTTCGACCACAGTGCCAACTAAACCCCCGCAATTTCCTGATTTGGCTTCACCTGGACCTGGCCCACTGAGGTTGTCTTTGGGGCTAGACCCAGGACCTGCCTTTCTTGGGCAAAGATGCCTTCAGAGAAGCAGATGACTAAAAACCCAGGTCTGGTGCCCTGGACCTGAATCACTCACCCAGGCTGAGGTGCACAAGCTGGAACCTGGACCGTGAGCTGCAATGGGATCAGGACAGAGGCCAGGAAAATATCAGGCAACTTGGGCCCTACCCTGAAAGACCAGGAGTGGTAAGGAAGGTGAGTGAGCGATCTGTAGCATGTGGGCAGGCCAACAAGCTGCTTCTCCATCTGCTTCTCCTCCCAGGGTTCTCTGCAGAACTCACTCACTCACTTGTCCAACACATGTTTACTGAGGACCTGTGATATACCAGGCATGACAGTGAACACTAGGCATCAGACACCAGGTCAAGCCATGAGCATACACAATCATAGGCCCCGTTCTTCCAGGGTTTGCCTAACTGAAGAAAACACACTCAATATGTAACTAAACATATAAAGAAAGACTCAAGGATATGCCCCCCCCCCAACAAGGAACACCTGACAGAGTTCCCAGTTGTCTGGGAGGTTATCAGAAAGGAAGGGGCATCTCAGATCTGAAGGGCAAGATGAGATGTGAACCAGATTGCACAAGGGCAGTTGGGGTAGGAACAGCATTTTCAAAGGCCAATAAGGACATAGAGTGTTTGAGTGAGAGGGATGAAAATTCAGGAGGAGCACATCCCCAGAAGGGCCACAACTTAGGGACTGCAGGAAGGTCTGGAGATTTTAACCTCTGGGCATGAGTAGCTTCACTGGTTCCAGGGACAGGTTACACAGGAAGTGGCCTGGCAGGGTGCCTGTTTTAATAACACCCTGATGGGGGCTGGAGAGATGAAGCTGTGGTTAAGTGCACTGGCTGCCTTACAGAGGTGTTGGGTTCAGTTCTCAGCACCCACATCAGGCAGCTCACAACCATCTATAACTGTAGTTCCAAGGGCTCTGATGCCTCTTCTGGCTCCCACTGGCACTACATACACATGGCACACATAAATACATGCAAAGCGTTCATGTATGTAAGATATAAATGTATCTTTGAAAAAAGTAAAATAAAAGACACCATGACATCTGTACTGGCTGGTTCTGTGTGTCAACTTGACACAAGCTGGAGTTATCACAGAGAAAGGAGTCTCCCTTGAGGAAATGCCTCCATGAGATCCAGCTGTAAGGCATTTTCTCAATTAGTGATCAAGGGGGTGGGGGGGGGTCTATGTTGCGGTAAATCTCTCACCCATTGGTAGTCCATAGAAGAAAAGACACAAGTCAATAAATATCAAATGAATGCTGCATGCCTAGATTGGGCAGATTTACCATTAAACTACACTATTCCCCGGCTATGAGAGCTCTTAACAACTTGCGGTTTCCTAGGTCAAGGTCTTCTTCGTCTTCTCTCTCTCCACCAACTGCCCTCTGCTTCGACCAACTGCCAACTCCACACCACCCTCTCTCCAATGGCTCCCTGGTCTTCCTCTTATCTCCTCTGGCTCCTCCCACTCCTCTTCTACTGCCCAATCACTGGCTGTAGCCTTTATTTAACAAATTTGATTGGACAGAAGGTTTACAAGATTCACTCCTCCTTCGCAGCCCCTCCCAGGAGTGGAGTTACCATGACAACAAGAGGCTAGGGCTATCCACCACAGGTCTATTGTGGATGGGATCATCCCTGGGCTGGTGGTCCTGGGTTCTATAAGAAAGCAAGCTGAGCAAGCCAGGGGAAGCAAGCCAGTAAGGAACATCCCTCCATGGCCTCTGCATCAGCTCCTGCTTCCTGCCCTGAGTTCCAGTCCTGACTTCCTTTGGTGATGAACAGCAATGTGGAAGTGTAAGCTAAATAAACCCTTTCCTCCCCAGCTTGCTCCTTGGTCAAGATGTTTTTTGCAGGAATAGAAACCCTGACTAAGAACATTGGTAGAGAGTGGTGGACCCAGAAGCTCCAGTGGACCTGTGGGCCGAGTAAGAGGCAAGGCTGACGATAGAAGACAGAAAACTCTACAAGGTGGAAAGGACCTCAGAAGAGACGCCTGGTTGAGAGGAAGGCCAAGGACAGAAACTGAGGCATGGTCAGCCAAAGCATGCAAGGACAGTGTTTGGGGTGGGGTGTACTTGGAAACACCTTTCTGCCTGCCCAAACTCGTGTCCTCTCCTGCCCCTCTTGTTCAGTAAATCTCTGCCACACTGGCCTCTTTCCTACTCAGACATGACAGATTCATTCCTAACATGGACCTTTTCACCCGCTGTCTCTCTGACAGGAACATCACGTCCTGGCTGGGTCTTCCCATGGGTCAGGTCTCAGCTAAAATATCACCTCCCACAGAGGCTTTCCCTGACCACCTTCACTGATGCCACCACTATCATGGTACAGTCACCGTCTATAAATACCTCATGCCTCTTTTTATAGGTCCACGTGATGTCCCCTTACCAAAACCTGGGATTCTTAAGACAGGGAGCTCTGCTCTCCAGTACTAGGGCTACCCAGGCAGCCATTCCAAAGGGTTCTGCAAGGCAGGGTTTCAAGGTTCAGATGAAGATGGACTGCCATCATCATACTGTGAGCCAATCCAGTGCCAGGAGAGGAAGCACAAGAAAGATTGACTAGGAGGAGGGCAGGACAGAACCCTGAGGCGCTGAGTGGGAAGCTCCTAGAGACAAAAATAGATGCTGGCCAATTGCAAACAAGGTATCAGAAGCCCAGACAATGCATGAGATAACGGTGCTCAACCACAACTGTGAACATCTTCCTAACCCTCAGTGTCACTGTGGTGGTTTGAATGAGAATGGTTCCCATAGGCTCTTGTGTTTGAATGCTTGGTCCACAGTTGGTGGAACTGTTTGGGAAGGGTTAGGGGTATGGTCTTGTTGGAAGAGGTGTCATTTGGGGTTGTTCCTTGAGATTACAAAAGCCTCTGCCATTCCAGTTGGCCTTCATTCTCTCTCTGCCTCGTGGTTGTGGATTGCATGTGAACTCTCAGCTACTGCTCCAGTGCTGCGCCAGCTTGTCTGCCGCCACGCTCCCCACCATGATGGTCATGGACACGCCTTCTGAAACTGTAAGGATCCCCTAGTTAAACGCTTTCTTTTATAAGTTGCCTTGGTCAAAGTGTCTCTTCACAGTAATAGGAAAGTAACTAAGACAGTCCCCAACTGTCTACTGACATCACCCTGTCCTTTTTGCTTAGGTGGTTGGTCAGTTAGTCAATTTTGGTTTTTCAAGACAGGGTTTCTCTGTGTAGCCCTGGCTGTCCTGGAACTCACTCTGTAGACCAGGCTCGCCCTGAACCCACAGAGATCCACCTGCCTCTGCCTCCTGAGTACTGGGATTAAAGGCATTTGCCACCATGCCAGCTTCATCCTGTTTTCTAAAAATGGGGAGAACTTAGGTAACATGGAAAGAAGCAGGTGCACTGGGCCCCAGTGTTATCCTAAAGCCCACAGTCTCTAGTCCCTCAGAAATGTTAGTGGAGGGGGAGTGGATGCCACGAGGAGTGGGGGTAAGGACAGACAAAGGGGCCAAAAGAGCAGCCAACATAAGGAACGAGAAGGAACCGCTGGAGGCCAGGCTGGGAAGGTCCTAGAACCAGTTGGAAGCCCAGAGAGAGGGGGTGGTGAGTGGGGTCCGATCTGAGAGGCTTGGCTGCAGGAGAGTAACTGGAGCAGGCAGTGGGGCTGCAGAAGGGCTATTTTAAGACAGAAGAAACCTGAGTGTTGGGACACTAGAGCCAATGAGGAGCAACAGAAGACACAGGATGAAGGAGGATGTCAGGAGGCTCAAGGTCTGAGACAGGGAGGCTGGAAGGGCAGGGTGAAGGGGAAGAACCTTCTGGAAGAGTGGAGCAGAGGTGAGGGTTCAGGGTACCTAGTAACCAGTCCTAGTAACACCGGTGTGTATTATTTGAGGCCACCCAGCATCGGCTCCAAGTCAAAGGATAAACTTTGACTTGGAGTCACCTGGGATGAAGTTTGTCTGGACTGCATCTGTGGAAGGAATGATGCTAGGACACAGACAAGAATGACTGAGGCCATGGATCACTAAGTCTAAACTGGAAGAGACTAAGGGACAGAGCAAAAGAAGAGGTCATGGGTCAGGAGACCTGCATAAAAGTGGTTGGAAGATGGGCCAGTGAAATGACTCAGTGGACAAACTTACCACCAAGTCTGAGAATCTGAGTTCAGTCTCTGGGACCTACAGATGAAAAGAGAGAACCAATTCCTGTAAGTGGTCCTCTGACCTCCATATGTGTGCCAGGGAGTGTGTATACACACACATACACACACATGCATCCTAAATAAACGATAAAATGCTTACATGAGCACCTGAACGAACGGGGTGACCATGGGCTCTTAAGAGGAGGGACATATCTGTCAGACAGAAGAGGGACAGACACAGAGTGGGATCCACAGCTCAGCTATCCCACAGGGTCTGTGAACTGCAGCTACACTGGGCCCCCACTGCATGGGAGGAATGTTTCAGGGTTGATTTGGTCTAGGGGAGACAGGTGCATGGCAGAGATTCACACTACACAGAGAGATGTCCTACAGGGATTCAGTAGATAGCTCAGTGGGCAAAGCGCTCACAGTGTGTGCATGAAGACCAGAGTTCACATTTCCAGGGTCCACACGCAAAGGTACCTGCCACCAAGACTGAGACCTGAGTTCCCACCCAGGATTGACATGGTGGAAAGAGTGAACTGACGCCTCAGAGTTGTCCTCTGACATCCACACATAAGCTATGGCACACACACAAACACAGACACGCACACACATGCGCACACATACACGCATGAGCACACACACGTACACACACATGAACACAACACACACATGTACAAACGTATACACACACCACATACACATGTGCACACACAATAAATAAAAAGTAAGATGTAATTTTAAAAAGTTGTTGTGCATGATGGCGTACCCCTTTAATCATAGCAGTAGAGAGGCAGAGACCGACGGATCTCTGTGAGTTCAAGGTCAGCCTGGTCTCCATAGAAAGTTCTAGACCAGCCAGGGATACTAGAAAAATCCTGTTTAAAATAATGATGATGATGATGATGATGATGATGATGATGATGATAATGATAATGATAAAGCTAGCAGTATAACAAGGTTCTGGGGGAGGGGCCTCAGAGACAGGTAGTTCCCCAGGGCTCCATGGTAACCAGTCTACACAAAATGAAAAGAGATCCAAGTTTAGTGGAAGACTGCCACAAAAAAAACAAGTTAGTGATAGAGGAAGACACCCAAAGTTGACTTGTGGCCTGCAAACACATGTGCATTCATGTGGCCTACATACGTGTATACATGTGTGCATTCATGTGGCCTACACCCCTGTACACACACATGTGCACTCATGTGGCCTACATACCTGTATACACTTGTGCATTCATGTGGCCTACACCCCCCACACACACACACATGAGCACTTTTGTGGCCTACACCCCTGCACACATATGCACATGTGCACTCACACATGAGAAGGAAGTCTTATACAAAGTAAGATGACAGTTATGGTCAAAGTGCCTTTAATTCCAGCCCTGGGGAGATGGCAGAGTTCAAGCCAGCCTGGTCTATATAGCAAATTCCAAGCCAGCCAGGCTACAAAGTGAGATCCTCTCTTAAAAAAACTAACCACCATTCTGTGTGCATGTTCTTTGTTTGAGGTTGTGAGATATCAGCTCAGATAGTCAGGGGGCCTCCTGTACTGCCTCCATCCAAAGCTGCAGGCTTTTTCCCAAAACCCCAGATCTGCTGGGGATCTGGAGTCTCCTGGTCAAGCCCCCAGTTTCCAAGATCCACTCTTCACCAACGCAGAACAGCCTGTCTCTCTTCCCCAGCTCTCTCATGCTCCTCTTCTGCCTTTATTTAGGTGACGGTGCACCAGGACCGATCCATGCAGCCTTCATGTGTGACTCTAGCAACATCATGGCCCAGAATTCTCTCCTAAGCTCCAACCCAGGAATGAACTGTCCCTGAGGTGTCTTGGGGCTGTCTGTGACACCTCTGTCTGTGCCACATCTGCAGCAGCCAAGAACTTCTGCTCACCCAGAATTAAACCAGCCCAGGTTTGATGAGGAGACATGTCCCTGCTTTGGATCCAAGAGTTTGTAGTGTCTCTCAGCATCAAGTCAAGCGGATCCTGTGACCAAGGTCTGGAACACTCTATACTCTCAGTATAACAGTGATTCTGTTCATTCAAGACAGAGCCAGGGCTTGGCCTGCACCCCTTGGACTTGATTTCTCTCTGTCCTGATAGATTTGAAGCCAGAGCTGAGGCCACACGTGAAGGCAGCACACAGCGGGGCATTCATACCTTATCTGTGTGGACTTCCTTTTGTCCTTACAAAAATAACATGAGTCTGATGTTCCTTGGTCTGAAGATAGGGGGTGGGGGTGGGGGACACTATAGAAGACAAGCACCTTCTTAGGCCACCTGTACTAACAGAGTGCAAACCCAGGCAGCATGGGCCTATCAGTGCTCTGACTGCTAGGCAACACTGCCCAAAGCTGACCTTGAGGCTGACAGAAGCAAACTGAGGGACAGAAGCTAGAAGGAGAAAGGCAAGCCTGTTCTTGTAGCTTAGGCCCTAGGTCAGCTAAGAGTCCGGACTCCTCCTCAGCCTTGTCTCTCAAGTGGGTTAAGAAATTCTCATCTCTGCCAACCAAGCTGTTTTTCTGTGGATGCAGGCCTGAGACGTCCTCATTGCATATGCCCAGCGTCTGAGTGAGGGGTGTAAGGCCACAAGCAGCAGCCACTTCTCCTATCTCTCCCCGACCCCTCACATGCAGCTGAGATCCAAGCTCCAGCTCAGGACACCTGGCTGCTTTATGACATCATGTCCTTGCTGCCTCTTCATTCCCAACTGCTCCCTCAGACTCCTGCCTGTTCCTGGCCCTGGGTGTCAACTCTCTAGGGCCCCTCTGTGGGGCTGCACTCCTCCCTCCCTCCACCAGGTGACCAATGCTGGTGAAGCACAGCTGCCTCTCTGTGAGGTGGCCTTCGCCAGCTCCCTAGCTGGGGACTCCTGCTTTTGGCTCTCTCCACCCGGGCATGGTTTGTGGTCTATTTTAACCTCAGTCTTTGGACCCCACTCTCTGTGAGACTGAAAGCTCCCTGAAGGCAGAACTTTCTCCTTTTCTCCCCATGTCCAGTTTCCAGAGCGCATGGAATGTCAGCATAGAGCACTTGTGAAAGGAACAAAGAAATCAAGTGTATCCCGAGGAGCCCAATGGATCCCCCATTCCCCTTCCCTTTCTTCCTCTTCCTTCCCATCCTTCTGCTTCCTTCCTCTCTGGCTTAGTTACTTCCCTATTTTAGGATAAAGCACCATGACCAAGGCAACTATGAAAAGAAGGCATTTATGGGCTTACAGTTTCAGAGTGTGAGTCCATGCCCATCAGGATGGGGAGCCTGGCAGTAAACAGGCAGGTATGGTGCTGGAGCAGCAGCTGAAAGTTTACATCCTGTGACACATCCACGAGGCAGAGAGAGCAAGCTAACTGGTAGTGGTGTGAGTCTTCTGAAACCTCAAGGCCCACCTACCCCCAGTGTTACGCCTCCTCCTCCTCCAACAAGGCCACACCTCCTAATCCTTCCCAAAGAGTTCCATCAAGGCCACACCTCCTAATCCTTCCCAAAGAGCCCCATCAACAGGAGCTAAGGACTCGAACATGAGCCTGTGGGGCCGTTCTCACTCAAACCCTCGCCTTCTTCCTCTCCTCCTTTCTCTGGAAATGGTCAGTGTGGTGATCTGGATGAGATGTCCCCATAGTCCTGGACATTTGAATACTTGGTCCCTAGTTGGTGGGACTGTTTGGAAGACTTAGGAAGTGTGACCTTGTTGGAGGAAATGTCAGAGGCAGGCTGTGAAAGTTTAAAAGTCTCACACCATTTCCGTGTGTTCTCTGCTGCTTGTTTGTGGTTCGACATATGAGGTCTCAATGCTTAGCTTCCAGCTGCACCCGCCATCTCAGCTGCCAATGCCTGACATAACAGACCCTAACCCTCTGAAACCATAAGCCCCAAAATAAACGTTTTCTTCTGTAAGTTGCCTTAGTCGTGATGTTTTATCACAATAGAACAATAATTAACAGAGCCAGGCTTGGGAAAACAGTGTTCTTTGGTAACTGTAGTATCCGAAACCTTATAGAGATGGGCAAGCACATTATCCGCTGGGTCCACACTCACACTGATGGCGTCACTTCTACTTCACAGGTGAGGGACTGTGAGTCAGGAAGGTTTACAAAGCCCACTCTCAGAGAAGTAACTATACACACACACATGAATGTACACACTCTCATACTCATATACACTCACTCACACACATGCATATACACATACACACACTCACATACATGCACACACACATACACAGACACATACACACACACAATGTTGAATAAAGTCAAGCTCTTGATCACACTGACCAGTGAGAATCACTCCCAGTGAGAATCACTCCCATCCACCCTTGGTTCTAAACCAGCTGTGGTAGGCCCTGTCCATATATATTTAATATATTTTATTTATTTAATATATTTGAGTATATCACAGCTGTCTTCAAACTCACCAGAAGAGGGCAGCGAATCCTGTTATAGATGGTTGTGAGCCACCATGTGGTTGCTAGGAATTGAACTCAGGACCTCTGGAAGAGCAGTCAGTGCTCTTAACCACTGAGCCATCTCTCCAGCTCCTTGTAAAACCCTTTCTTAAAAGGGAAAAAAAAAATCTACTAGAAGCAGGCCAAATTGAGGGGAGATGAGAAAAGAAACCAAGAATCCCAAGGGTCAAGGACTGGAAAGAGACCACACACTCAGAACTGCGTTGTTGGCCTATTTAATAGCAAAGCCATGGAAAGCGATGGTGCGTGTCACCGGTTGGCTGACGCGCTCTCCAGATGGGAGGTACTAATCCAGGTTCTCAACAGCCATAGGTCGCTGGATCCATCGTCAGATACGGCTGTGTAGCATCAGGCAGAACGGGAGCTGCACTCACGTCCGCAGAGGGCACACTAGTGTCCACGCAGTCGGGGTATAAAGCCAGTGCCCATGGCATATGGCAGACTCGCTTATTCTGAGAACGGGGCTCCTGCACTCACCCCAGGAGCATCGGAGCAGCTTGGAGGCAGCTGAGTGCCAGGGTCCCAGGATGAGGAGTCAACAGTCTGTCCGGTGTCTTCAGTCAATCATGTTCAGCACAAATGGGGTGCGGGTGGGCGGGAGGTGAGGGGAGAGGTCCAGCACCTGTAAGACAGGGTGCCCCTATCTCGATTGGAGGAAGCAGTCAGCTGAGGAGACCACACAGGTCCTGTCTGACCTCAGGCTGATAGGTTAGGGCAGGGTGTCAGTCCATCCACTGCCCAGATTTGCAGGGCAGGCTCAGGCTAATAGAATACAGTGGGATCCAAGATGTCTTCTCTGCTTCTCAGATAACCCCCAGCCCACATCTCTCAAGGAGGTGAGCACAACATCCCCTCTCCCGTTTTCTGAATCCTTTCATCCCCACCCAAGCGTAACAGCCTTGACCAGAAATCTGGAGCAAATTCTGAGTATTTTCCCTGCCTCCAACACTTAGGCCCCAGAACATCACATAGCCATTCCAAACACTGAGCCCAAGGGACATCAAAGGCAGGAAGTTTGATGAAGAAACTGTTGCCTCCCCCTGTCCCAGCTCTCTTAGTCCTGTGTGAGCAGACAAGACAATGCTGGAGACACAGTCTCTCCTGCCACCACCCATCCCTAAGGCCACAGGGACTTGGGCTTGGATCTTCCCCAGCCCTGTCTACTCCAGCAATCCTCTGGGCCCCTCCCCAGTCCTCAGGTTCAAACTGGGAAAGCTGGGCCCAGCTGATGAGGAGCTGCTAGCTGCTGCCTGGCCTCTGGAGACTGTTTTAGAAGCAAAACAATATCTGGTAAGGCCACTGAGGAAGCAGGGACTAGAGGGGACAGTGACAGTGAGCCTTAAGGTTGCGGTCCCTGACTCAGCCTGCATGCTCTATCTGTTCCCTGATGGGGACAGAAGGCCATGGTTTTTGTTTGTTTGTTTTGTTTATTTTACCAGCATCTCAGAATGCTAGGAAAGCAGAAGGGAGAGCGAACCCAGGAGACCGAACTTAGAATCGTGAGCCCCACGGGTTCAGCTCCAGCTCTGCCGCTCTCCGGAGTATGTCTGTCACCTGTTTGTCTCTTCGAGCTTCACCTTTTCTCAAAGTTCCTCTGGGTGTACCTGATTGTCAGTGAAGAGGTTCAAAGGAATCTAGACGCCCTCTATCCCACTGAGGAGAGAGAGGGAAGGCACATGGTGGAAGACTGCAGAATGTATCAGGCGGCAGGCTGAGAGGAGCCTGATACAACAGAAGCTCCCTGGTGCCCAAGACCAGGAAAGTGAATAGGGACAGTTCCCTGGGCCCTGCCCACCATCTCCATGCCAACACACACACCCACACTGCCCTGGCCTGGCGGTGCAGTCCGAGGCTGTGGAGGAGGCATCTCAGATGTGAAATCTGTCACTCTTGAGGCTAACATGGCATGGCTGCCCAGAACCAGTGCCAACCTCTTAGGTGCTAAGCAAGGATCACACATCGTCAGCTTCGCAGCAGATTACCTGCACCTGCCCGCATCCCCAGCCCCCCACCAGGCCATCATCGTTGGCATCATGTACCAGTGCCTTCCTGGAAAGTAGGAGCCTTGAGAGTCACTAAGAAACGGCCACTCACAGAAGCCCCCAGCAACCCTCACACACAGCTGAGTTCCAATGAGCCGGTGAAAGTGCCCCCATTTCACCGTTCAGTTGGAGGTGGCCTTGGACTGGAGTTACTTGTCCTTTGAGCCACCCAGACCCTTCTCTCCAGATGGTTCCCGTCCTTAGAGAGCTGGAGGCAGGAGACCCAGACACAGCCCCCACAGCTGGGAATACTCAGCCTCGCTTCTTCCTACGCATACACTCCTCCAAACCTTGCCATCCCTGCCCCCAACGCAGCACACAAAGCTCCTGGCTGACCTACACACGAGCAGGGGTCAGGGGAGGGGTTTTTGGCACATCTTTCTATCCCTACAGTTCACCCAAACAACCAGGGGTACCTCGAGTGGGACTGAAGAATCTCTCCTCTACCTTCACCTCGGTGGGCCCCAGCCTGCCCACTCCCTCCATGGACAAAGGCTTTCGGAAGGAGACAGCAGCAATCTGAGAGCTAAGGCTGGATGGTATTAGCCTCCAGGACAGAGAGCCCTGCTGAGTCCAGCAGACCACAAGGTGAGCTGGGCAGATGCAGAATATGGAGGACATAGGTACCCAAAGAGCTCCATTCACAGAAGTCTCGGGCCTCCCTCCTTTAGCACATGGGCACGAAGGCTGTCTGTGCCCCAGAGGCACAGGGAACCTCCAGCTCTACCCTGGCCTTGCAGCTGTCTGGCTGCACCCAGTGATGTCCACTCAATGAGAACAGAGGACATCACTGTGCCCACCCCACCCAGCCCCAACCCCACTCTCCCTGTGCTTCAAGGTTCTCACCTGTGCAGAAAACAAGAGCTTGTGGGCTGAACCTTCTGCTGTGCCCCAGAGGACGAGCTCTGGACTGCAGGGTACAGAAGGGGCAGAATCTAAGAGTCTTCATCTCCTCCACAGGCACCAGGCTCAGCCTCAGGGGATGAATGCCTTTCTCGAGCCAGCAGGGCTATCAGGCCCTGAGCACGGAGGAGGAGTCCACCACCCAGGAACAGGATCCCACAGAGCACCAGAAGCGACAGGACGCCTAACACTACTGCCTGCACCATGCGTGGCCCCTCCGGGGGTCGGAGTGGCAACCCAGATTGGTTGCAGCAGCTCAGCCAGGCAGCCTTGGCCGCAGCTCCCACCTGTGAGCTGTTCATGCTTCCCACCAGCTGCCCAGATGTGCACACTACCCTGAGAGTTGAGGCTGTGTCAGATGTCTCTAAGGGGCGGGCCTCCCAGGGCCCTACCGCCCACTCTACCCAACTGCATGCTGAGCAAACGCTCAGGCCCCTCCTAGACAGGCTCCTCCGGAGTGGCCTCTAGGTCCTGCTCTGACAGGCTAGATTCTTAGGCCCATCCTATCTGTTCTCCAACCCCATGCCCATAATTCAAAATTTCCAGGTAAGGGGCTGGAGAGATGGCTCAGCGGTTAAGAGCCCTGACTGCTCTTCTAGAGGTCCTGAGTTCAATTCCCAGCAACCACATGGTGTCTCACAACCATCCGTAATGGGATCCGATACCCTCTTCTAATGTCTGAAGACAGTGACAGTGTATTCACATACACAAAATAAATAAAATTTAAAAAAAAAAAAAAATTTGCCAGGTAAGCCCAAAAGGCCCGTGTCCAAGGCTTTCCTCCCTAAAAAAAGGCCAAGATCTTGCACCTCAGAGCTTCCAGAGCTTTTCAGATTCTTAGACTCCATCCCAGGTGCCGACCACTCTGAGCAAAGCACAGGACAAACAGCTTCCTGTTCCTGAACTACAAGTTCAACACTTCTCGTCCACAGGGACAGTCCGAATGGTGAGAACCCTTCCCTCAGGGCAGGCAAGTAGAACACAGGACTCCTCCAGACCCCAGGTGCCAAGGTCTACCGCCATTCTTTCTCTCCCGTCCTCTTGGCCAAGGGACCCTGTTTACAAAGAACACAACACAGACCTAGAGAGCAAGGAGGGGCACATGGAGGGTTTGGAGGGAGGAAAGAGAAGGGGAGAATGACGTACTAATTATATTATGAACTAAAAGCATTTTGTTAAAGGGAGCAGAGATCTGGCCCACTGCCCTACCGCAGGGGAATCATATGCTGCAGAAGGAAGAGGACACTCCTGTCTCGGTGTCCAAGATGGCCACTGCTAACTAGATCTGTCACACAGCCAGGGGTAGAGGCCAGTGGATCTTGAGGCAGAGAAGCCTGCCCAGGGCTCCTGGAGATCCTTGAGCAAATTTTAAATTCCCTTTTCAAAAATAAAGCCACTGTGGAGAGATTTGGGATATAGCTCAATTGGTAGAATGCCTGCCTAGCAACTTGCCCAGCAGGAAGCTTCAGGTTTTAAATCCCAGCCTGGCATAAAACAGGACAGAGTAGCACCAACCTGTAATCCCGGCTCTTAGAGGTAGGACAGAATCCCAAGGTCAGACTACAGAATGAATTCGAGGCCAGCTCGGACTACCTAAAACTTTTGACTCACAAAGAACAAAGAGCCAGCTAGCAAGGTGGCACACACCTTTAATCCCAGGCAGAGGCAGGTAGATCTGAGTTTGAGGCCAGCCTGGGCTACAAAGCAAGTTCCAGGACAGGGCTATGTAGACCCTGCCTCAAACAAACAGACAAAACAAAAAAATTTAACCTCTAACACCTCAAAAAAAAAAAAAAAAAAAAAAAAAAAAGTCACACCCAGACAGAAACACACCAGGCAAACTTGTGAAGACACCTCCTCCAACACCAAGCCCTCTTGGACGTGATCCTGCAGAGCACCCGGAGACTGAGCAGAATACCACAACCTGTCAGGAAAACAGCCCGAGCAAGGCAGGCACAACTCTAGATGCCCTGCTCCAGGACCATGTGCAGGCCCCAGCCAGTCCAGCATCCCTCCCCACAGGAGCTCCATCAGCAGGGCTCAGGCCTCCTCAGAGCAAGTGAGCAAAGCACAGCAGTGGACACTGCGTAGACAGGCCTGTGTAGAAATGAGTGAGTCCCCAGACATCAGCGGACAGTGAGGGCAGGCTGACCAGAGCAGTCACAGGACATCACAAACCAAGACTGGCTGGGAAACACCTGTGCGTATGAGTGTCTAACAGAGCGCAGGCTGCATCAGGTTCAACCTGTCCTCAGCAGGGCGGCGGTGGCTCACGCCTTTAATCCCAGCACTCGGGAGGCAGAGGCAGGTGGATTTCTGAGTTCGAGGCCAGCCTGGTCTACAGAGTGAGTTCCAGGGCAGCCAGGGCTACACAGAGAAACCCTGTCTCGAAAAACCAAAAAAAAAAAAAAAAAAAAAACAAACAAACAAAAAACCTGCATAAGCCCACCTCCTCCTCGAAACCTGGAATAATGGCCTCAACATACATGTATGTCATCAGGAGAATGTCACAAAGTGTTCATGTTTCAGGACAGGAGACAAACTCGCACCTCAGCTTTATTCAGTGCCCTCACTGTACAGCAAAGGCTGCACCCAGGACCGAACCACTGCAACAGTGACAGGGTCACCAGAGGCCAGTAACCACAAAACAAGGACACCAAGAGCTTCTCTTCAAGTCTCACCAAGAATCTAGTGCAGGTTCCAGAGCCCCGAGATCCCAGCAACACACTCCCAGAACCATTAAGGAGCTGCCAAGGCTCCAGCAAGGCCTACAGGGCAAGGGTGTCTTTGATGAGCCTGCGCATAGTGGTGGTGACGGAGGTGCCCAGGGCCTCGGTGATCTGGAAGGAGAGCTTGTAGAGGTAGGGCTGCACATCCCGCAAGCCCGTGTCAAACACGTTGTCCACCTCCGACTGCGTGGGCATCTTGGGCAGGTACTCATGCCGGCTCATCACCTCCACGATGTTGACGATCTTCTCACACAGCTTCTCTCCCACCTTCTCTCTACAGATCTGCCGCTCCTGCTCTGTGGCCAAGGCTACCACATGCACCTTGACAGTCCACACCTCCCAGGGGATGCACTCATCCGAAAAAGGCCACCGAGACTTTTTCTTCTGATAGAATTCCAAGGACATCTGGCCTAGCCCGTCACCACCTGAGTTCCGCAGTGCATCCTGGGGAAGACACGAGAGATGAGCGGGCCACAGCGTTAGAGGCCTGATTCCCTCACCCTGGGGAATTCATTTTCACCTGTACCCACCCTGCCCACTAAACACTGGCAGACGAGACCTAGAGGGGGACCTGTGATGGCGACATCAAACACGGGCAGCCTGCATGGTTCAAGCACTAACCCTCCAT
Source organism: Arvicanthis niloticus (assembly GCF_011762505.2). Taxonomy (NCBI): domain Eukaryota; kingdom Metazoa; phylum Chordata; class Mammalia; order Rodentia; family Muridae; genus Arvicanthis; species Arvicanthis niloticus. The sequence continues at coordinate 75,526,111 of NC_047670.1, read as the reverse complement.
GCCCAGCTCTATCTATGCTAACAAGTGTGAAATGAGGGGCTGATGCACACGTGACACTCTCACACGTGGTAAATGTTATAGCCAGAGGCCGTGCTGTGGTTTGAATGGGATCGGCCCCCACAGGCTCATACATTCCAATACTCGGTCCCTAACTGGGGAAACCGCAGGAGTTTGGATTAAGGTTATGTGAGGCTGTACAGAATCTGTGACAGGGACATAGAAACATCTGATGTTGTGTTTCTCAAGAAAGGAATCTGGAATGCCAACAAATGTGAGAACACGGATGCCTGTGGCCTTCCTCGGTTTCTAGAAAATAGGGCAGAAGATGCTCTCCTGCCCCGGATGTTTATATAACCCTGAAAGTGTGCCCAAGAGCCAGGCTTCTCTGGTTTCTAGCCAGACTGTAAACATGGAACACATCACGAAGCTGTAATGACAAAGACAAGCCTTTCGATGAGTGAATGCCCACTGCCATGGGTCCCTGGTTTCCTGTTTCGGTTTTTTCTGCACCAATTAATTACCTCTCATAAGAACTATTTGGAGGGCTGGAGAGATGGCTCAGCAGTTAAGAGCACTGTCTGCTCTTCCAGAGGTCCTGAGTTCAATTCCCAGCAACCACATGGTGGCTCACAACCAGCTGTAATGGGATCTGATGCCCCCTTCTTGTTACAGTGTACTCATGTACATAAAATAAATATTTTTTTAAAAAAAGAACTGTTTGGAATAGACAGGGAATACGGCCTTGTTGGAGGGGGTGTAGCCTGGTTGGAGGGGGTGTAGCCTGGTTGGAGGGGGTGTAGCCTGGTTGGAGGGGGTGTAGCCTGGTTGGAGGGGGTGTAGCCTGGTTGGAGGGGGTGTAGCCTGGTTGGAGGGGGTGTAGCCTGGTTGGAGGGGGTGTAACCTTGTTGGAGGGGGTGTAGCCTGGTTGGAGGGGGTGTAGCCTGGTTGGAGGGGGTGTAGCCTGGGAGGAGGTACAACACTGGTGGGGGGGGGGGGGGCTTTGAGGTTTGAAAAGACTTGTGCCTTCCCCAGTGAGCTTTCTCTGCCTCAACCTGCTGTAAGCTCTCAACTACTGCCTCAGCACCACGCCTGCTTGCCTGCTGCCACACTCCCCACCCTGATGGTGACAAACTGACACTCTCAAACTGTAAGTCCGAATACATTCTTCTACTAGTTACCTTGGTCACAGTGTCTATCACAGCAAGAAAAAAGTAAGAAGTTGATACCAGGAGTGGGTGCCTCCGGTGACAGGTCTGACCACGCTGTTTTGAGGGAATGTGGAAGACGTAGGGAATTTGGACTAGGAAGGTAAATGAATACTGTAAGTGAGGCTCAATGGGCCATCCTAGTAGATGTCTAGAAGACAGTGGTGCTAGACAATGTGGACTATGGAGCCCCCCCCACACACACACACACACACAAGAGGCTTCAGAGGGCAACAATATTAACGACTGGGCTAGAGGCCATTCCTGGGATGTTTATGCATCCTTTTATGCACCCTGTCCCAAGAGTCTGCCTGAGGATAGATTTAAAACTAACAATTTTGTTGACAGAGGAGATACAAGACAGCCTAAGACTGACTCATCATATGGTTAACAATCACCACTGTTACACAGGCCTACAGCAATCACCACTGTTACACAGGCCTACAGCAATCACCACTGTTACACAGGTCTACAGCAATCACCACTGTTACACAGGCCTACAGCAATCACCACTGTTACACAGGCCTACAGCAATCACCACTGTTACACAGGCCTACAGCAATCACCACTGTTACACAGGTCTACAGCAATCACCACTGTTACACAGGCCTACAGCAATCACCACTGTTACACAGGTCTACAGCAATCACCACTGTTACACAGGCCTACAGCAATCACCACTGTTACACAGGCCTACAGCAATCACCACTGTTACACAGGCCTACAACCACAGGCCTACAGCAATCACCACTGTTACACAGGCCTACAGCAATCACCACTGTTACACAGGCCTACAGCAATCACCACTGTTACACAGGCCTACAGCAATCACCACTGTTACACAGGCCTACAGCAATCACCACTGTTACACAGGTCTACAGCAATCACCACTGTTACACAGGCCTACAGCAATCACCACTGTTACACAGGCCTACAGCAATCACCACTGTTACACAGGTCTACAGCAATCACCACTGTTACACAGACCTACAGCAATCACCACTGTTACACAGGCCTACAGCAATCACCACTGTTACACAGACCTACAGCAATCACCACTGTTACACAGGCCTACAGCAATCACCACTGTTACACAGGTCTACAGCAATCACCACTGTTACACAGGCCTACAGCAATCACCACTGTTACACAGGTCTACAGCAATCACCACTGTTACACAGGTCTACAGCAATCACCACTGTTACACAGGCCTACAGCAATCACCACTGTTACACAGGCCTACAACAATCACCAGTGTTTTTAATGCTGGCACTGGGGGAGGAGATTTTCTAAGGCAAACAGCCATCTACAACCTTGGACACCAGATAGGAGTTTGTCCTGCTGGGTTTTCAGTCCTGCTTTGGTCCAGTGTTTCCTGTGGGAATGGCAACGTTGTCTGTGCCACTGTATGTTGGAATTATGTGATAGGCTTTTTTATTTTATAAAGGGTTACAAATAAGAGGTTAACTTGAGTTTCAGAAGACTTTGGACTATAAAAATTGAATGCAGGTGTGGTGACAACTTTAATCCCATCGTTTGGGAGACAGAAGCAGGTAGATCTCTGAGTTCAAAGCCAGCCTGGTCTATAGAGTGAGATCCAAACAGCCAGGGCTACACCAAAAACTCTATCTTGAAAAACAAAAACAAAAAAATTGTGCTGAGACTGTGAAAGACCATGGAGACTTTTTAAGTTGGACTCAGGACATTCTGCATTAGTATAGCAAAAGCCTACAGGGCCAGGAGTGGAATGCGTTGGTCTGAATGAGGCTTCTAAGTTCAACTGCTTGGTCCCCAGTTGGTAGAACTGTCTGGGAAGGATTTCGAGGTGTGGCCCTGTTGGAAGAGGTCTGCCACTAGAACAGGCTTTGAGATCTCAAAAGCTCACTGTCTCCTGCTCATGGACTGATGTCAGTTCTCAGCTCCTGTTTCAATGACCTGCCTGTTTGCTGCCATGCTCCTGACATAATGATCATGGATTCTAACCCTCTGACACTGTAAGTCCCAAATAAAATATCTTTTTAATGGTTGCTTTGGCTGTGATGTTTTATCACAGGAATACAACACTAAGACAGGGTGCATGCCTGTAATCCTAGCACAGGGGAGGTGAAGACTTGGGGAGCTCAAGTAGGCTACCAGGTCTAGAGGTGTCCATTCTATGTCGAGAACTCCCAACAGCCCCACTGGTTTCTCTGAACAATTGCAGAAGGGAGGCTCACATGGGCGAGGAGATGGCTCAGTAAGGAAAGAGCTTGCCCACAAGCCTGAGAGTCTGATCCCCACCCACATAAAGATGGTGGGTGAGGTGTGGATGTTTATTGCCCCAGTGCTAGGGAGGTAGAGCAGGACAATGTCTGGGCTCACTAACCAACTGGTCCAGCCTAGAGCTTTGGAGCCAGTAAGAGATGGTCTCAAAGGATGATACCCTAGGCCATCTTCTGGACTCCACTTGCACAATATACCTGCATCTACATGTACATGTGCATACAGGTATTTTAAAAGATCACTTTACAAAGTGATCTCCAAATTGTCTGATCTCAATGCCTGTCATTCAGCTTCACAATAAGAGCCTCTTCTTTCACACTTAGGGCCTCCTCTTTCTGCTACACCAGTCTTGGGTCCCCCCAACCTTCAAATCACTTCCCAGAGCTGCAGAAAGGGCTCACTGGTTACAAGTTCTTGCAAAGGACCTGAGGAGTTCCAACATTCACAACCACATCTAATTTCTGCTCCAGAGACTCTGACGGCCTCTTCTGGCTTCCACCAGCATGTGCACACTTGTACATACATAGACACACACATATACATACATGTAAATAAAATACAATCACTTCTAAACACTCTCCAGTATCTCCTCCCCTGATACTCTACTTGCTTTTCTATATCCTGACAGTACAAACTCGCTTTTATTTTTTTAGAAAGATTTATTCATTTAATGTAAGAGTGCTCTATCTGCATTTCTGTGCCAGAAGAAGGCATCAAATTCCATTATAGATGGCCATGAGCCAACATGTGGTTGCTGGGAATTGAACTCAGGACCTCTGCAAGAACAGCCAGTGCTCTTAACCGCTGAGCCATGTCTCCAGCACCAGCTCTGTCCCTTTTAAAAGCAGGGATGGTGAAGCCTCAGGGACCAGTTTAGGAAAGAGGCAGCTAAGGGAAGGAGCAGGAGAGGTGAGGGAGACAGATCCGGCAGCTTCACTTGTACTTGTTGTCTTCATGGAACCGACCATCTATAATTCGACCTACGCTGTCCTGTGGGCTGCAGCTCCAGGCTGGGCTGGGCGGCACCCTGAGCACCAGAAGGTTAAGATGCCCCGGGTGGTACAGTCATCCCTCCATAGCCCTGCAACAGCACCAGGCTCCATTCAACCCCTAGGCACATCTTGATCACTAACCCCTTGTTGTCCCATGAGGCAGGTGCCGCTGTCACTCCAGGTTCATTGATGTCACCTGCCAAGGTCAGACTTATTAAGGAGGAGGGATGGCTCCAGTACCTAACAGTCACCCATACACACTTCTTTTCTGAGGCACGGCCTCACTACATAGCTCTAGCTGTCTTAGAACTATGTAGACTAGGCTAGCCTCCATGCACGAAGGTCCCGACTCTTAAGTCCTCTTCTCTGTGCCTGCCTGTCACCAGGAGGTCAGAGGGACAGACACTGCCTGTCTTAAGAGAGTCACCAGGAAATCCTGACAACCTCACCCTTTCCAAGCTTACAGGATGGTGGTGAAGGAGCTCGATGTCAGAGCCTAGGAGAGCATCCACCCAGCTGTGCAAACCCTGCCATTGTGCCTGGGAACAGAGGAATGGAGGGAGGGAGAAAGGCGAGAAAGGGGAAGGATTTCCCTCCCATACTTTGAAAGTAGACGTCTCAATAAGACAAAGATAAAAACCACATCGCCCCATGAGGGGGGAATAGGGCAACGTGGGAGAAATGAAAACAATGTGTCACACATGAGTGACATGAAAGGAGCACTACTGGGGAGGAAGGAGATCATCACGAGATGGATGGGTAAGGGCAAGGTACAAAGACATACATGTGTAACACGTCACAACGAAACCATTATTCTCTACACTACCCAAAATAACAACAACAACAAAAAAAATCCACAATGCCATTCCCATCACCAGAGGGAGGTGACCGACGTGAGTGGCCTGCTGTGTCGTGTCCACAGGCACAGGTCACAGTGCCCAAAGGGACTTCACATTCAGACAGAAACCACTCTGCCAAGCACGTCTCCTCTTACAGTTTCAGCCCAGACTGTGTGAGGAAGAAAGAGAAGTGAGAGAAGCTGTCACAGACAGCTGTGGAGCCAGGGAGGCCACCACGGGAACAGGGACCTCACTGCTTAGCTGAGGGGCTGAGGTGGCAGCCAGCTTGCTCTTCCTCCTGAGGAATTATATACATGCCCTCCCTCAACACATCTGCCCTTTTGAGCCTTGAGGAAATGACTCTGCTCTTCGGAAAGGCAAGCCAGTCCAGCACACAGCCAGGGTGAAGAAGTACATATTCCAGGTCCACCTGCCATTGGCTGGGCCACGCACCTACCTACCTTGAATTCCCCAACAACCTTGCGCAAGGCTCGGTCCAGCTCCTCAGAGGAGACGCGCACGTACGTGAAGTCAATGAAGTCACAGTCCACATCCTGGATGCCCACGGTGCCGATGGAGTAGGTGCCCTCCTTCTTGTAGTGAAACTTGCCTGTGCTGCGGTGCAGGAGCACCGTGTGCAGCACGGCCAGCATGGCCTCCTCCACCTGCCGCCCCTCCACTGACACCTCCAGCACTTCTGATCGACAGTTCATCCTGCAGCCGGAGCCGGAGGAAAGGCGAGAGACAGGACGCTTCACCCCACCTAGGGCCAACCTGTAGGAACCAAGTCAGATCACCTAGATGGTCTTGCCCACCTCCTGCTCAACTGAGCTCACTCCCGGCCTCTACTGGCCCACCTGTGTTTTGGCAGCACATTTTATGAGAAAGCCACAGACCCTTGGGATCAGCAAGAGGCTGAGCTTCAAGATTTCCAGGCCAAATACCAAGTGAGGTGAGACTTGCATTCATGTGTGGTGTTCAGTCCAGCAGTTCAGTCAAGACCCGCTGTGCTACAACAGTCAGCAGGAAGGGAAAGGGTCTCACAATGGCAAGAGCCTGAGGTGGGAGCACAGTGAGTCCATTTCCTCAAACCTTAGCAGCCTGGTTAAAGCAAGCGGACAAGTTATAGAACCCTTACGCCAGCATCAATATCGGATCTCTGCATCGGAAAGCCAGCTCTTGTTGACTCCTTTGGGGTCACAAACCTCTTTGGACAAACCAATGGAAGCTATAAAGGATGGCTTTAAAACCTGTAATACACACACTGCAGGGCCATCCAGACTTTATGGTAAAGTACATTTACTACAGAAAGGCTGGGTAGCAAGACGAGCAGAAGTGCAACTAGCAATGGGGCAGTGAGGGATGCAGTGTGGGAGCACTCACATCCAACAGTCTTAGGTCAATACCTAACAACAATGCTCCTGCTTCTTATTCATTTGTAACAGAAAAAGTCTGAGCTGGTTGTGGTGGCACACACCTTTAATCCCAGCGCTCAGGAGGCAGAGGCTCAGAGGAGGTGGATCTCAGTGAGCTCGAGAATAGCCTAGACTACAAAGTGAGTTCCAGGACAAAACAGACACGTGTACTTAAAAGCATGACCTGTCCCCCTCAACAAAGAAAGAGACAGACAGACAGACAGACAAGATCTGGCTGGCCTTGAACTCAGAGATCATCTTGCCTCTGCCTTCCAAGTGCTGAGACCGCCCGCAATCTCAGGTATTTTACAACAGGAACAGAACTACGACTCTCTCAGACCTTAAGAAAACCATTCAGCTTTTGCAAACCTGTTCTCTACCTATAAACTGGGACTGCAGCAAAGATTTAGGATATTTTATGTAAAACAGTCTACTAGTTGAAAGCAATGACTCAAATGTCAGGCATCCAGGATTAGAGTGCACGAAGCTCTGCCCTACAGCTGTACAAGCTGAGGGTGTAGTTCAGTGGCAGGGCGGTCGTCTGGGATGAGTGAGGGGTCTGACCTCCAGGACCCATAAAAAGGGAGCTAGTCATAGCAAAGCAATGTGCCTTAAATTAACTGCCTCGGGCTGAAGAAGCTAGCTGTGTATTCCCCTTAAAACTGCCTATCAAGTGGCAAACCCTAAGCATCAGATGTTATATTTGTTATATACTGTTACTACTTGGTAATCATATAAAGAACCACTGAGGTGGCAGGGTGGGGAAGGAACTTAGAAGATAACAAACCCAGCCCACAGGGAGTGAAGCAGTTAACATTTCTTGCATGTGTGTTCTACTTGCCATTTTCTTGGTGACTTCTCGCCACCTTCAACACACCATCTCATCTTTAGACAATTCAACTATTTCTTCTACTAAAGGAATCCTCGACTTGTATTTCAATCACTGGCTTTAGTTTTGCTAGCTGCCTTATTAGTGTGTTGGGGAGGGGGGTTGTTTTTTTATTTTTGAGACAGCCCTTCATCTAATCCAGGCTGCCCTCCTACTCCTTGATTGAGGTAGCAATTTTCTGCCTCAACTTCCCAAGACCTGGGCTTTGTATCCTGCCCTTAAATAGTAGCACTCCAGTCTGGGCGTAAGACAACAGTGTGGGGACCACTCTGCCATCAGCCTGGTTCCCCCCTTACCTGACCATTATCAGCTCAGGCACCTGTTCCACCGGGTGTTTTCTGCCTCTCTCACTAGACACTGTTCCTACAGCAGAGAGATCATATCCTATTTGTCGCTATAAACTGGCTCCTGTTAACCCCTCAGTGCACCCTGGCCCGGGGTACCAGGTTCTTCCAAGAGTTCGTTTCTCGTGGATCAAGGATGCGACGGGTCCCTTACTCATTATTATTTGTTCTCTTGTTTAATTCCATCCTACATTTTCCCACCTAGAGATTCCCAGCTCTGGTCCAGCCTTTTCTACTATTTCTCCCTCTCACCAGCAACTTCCCTCGGTTTCAGCTTTATTCCAGGACCAACCCCTTCCTTCTAGCCCCAGACAGTTTTTACACAGAGACTACATTTGCATTTCCCTCGGGTCCCCGGACCCATCAGGCTGACCCAGGACACGCCATGCCCCACCTTGCTTGTAGAAATCCGAGCAGGAGCCACTCAGCCTCGGGTTCTCGTCTTCCCTAGCGCGAACCTCGAGTATTCAGGGACAGACCAAAAGCAAAATCAGGCTATCTGGATCCGTACCGAGAATTCGGATCGGACGTCAGGGTCGCTGCCGGCAACCTCGCGCCGTCTCGGGGCAGCAGCACAGAATATGAGGACAGAGTCAAGACCCTACAGACGCCTGTCCAGGGCTGCGCTCCCTCCGCCGGAGCGGCGCGCGGACCGGAAGTTTTGCCCGGCCGGAGGGCGGAACCGGAAGGAACCACCGCGCCCATGGAGGGTGCTGGACAGGCTCGACTCGACCCAGCCCAACACCGCTGCAACGGCGGCATCGGGAAGCTCGCACAAGTTAAATACTCTCCCATGATACCGTGTAACTTCGGTGCTAGGATTTTTTCTTGTTTGTGCTTCTGACCCTAGACTCGTAGAGAGAACCCACCCCCTCGTTTGGACGAGTCCATTCACTCCCACCAGCGAGAGCATTGTTTGGACTGGGACAACTCACTTCCGCCATCGAGACGAAAGGGACAGAGGAGACAAATGGACCCTGCGCTGCCCCTGGTGGCCGGGCAGTGTCATCGGCGGAGAGCCCTCTTCAGAGACCCATCGTGGACCCCACCCCCTACCCTCCATCCCACCCCATCCCACCCCCCCGACTCGGTGCCGACAACCGTAAGACAACAGGAATCTCAAGATCAAGGCCGTAGCATCTAAGAGGTGCCCGGAGATGAGCGCACGCCGGTGTGCTGCAGGACGCCGAGCGGATGGCGAATCTGTGCCTACCCAAAGTGCACAACAGTCGGGCTCACTGAGCTCAGACCCACAGGAAGACGTCGAAAAGGGAGCTTAATCTCCCTAAGTTATCTTCATACAGAAACACTACCTGATGTATCATGACCGAGCAGGTGGCAGTCTTGTCTTTAACGATTTCGCGGTTGCTCCTCTGGCATTACTTATCCTTTCCGAAATCCCTTATAAACGGGGACCTGCTGTGAGGGATCGCAAGAGATACCTTTGTGATCTATAAGGCGTCCCATAAGTATAAATTAAGTGTTCCTGCTGTATAATTTCTCGGAGAGATTTTAGTTGTCTATGTCGTTGATAAGCCCCAGAGCCCACAGGTTTGGTCAGTTGCTCTTAGCTCCTAAAGAGCACACACATCGCTAACTTCCAACAGGGGGCACTCCTGAGTTGTTTAACGTGAGCATTAATATGCTCGGTTTCCAAACACATTTCATCTCCCAAAGCAGTGAATGTCTTGTACCCAGCAATCCTACAAGGTGGGTAGGAATCTGACAGTAAGAGAAGTTAAGTCACTCACTTAGATAGATCACTAAGTAAATAACAGAACCTCGAGTTCAAACCTGTGCATTTTACTGATACATGAGCTTATCTGCCTGGCTTCTCCTGGACAACCTGCCACACTCACTACCATCCTTTAACACATCTCACCCTCAGGAAGGAGTGTGTCAGACGCTCAGCACTCACTGTGTAGGAGGGAACCTCCTTGATTCACGGTATGCTTGCCAGCATCCCACGGTGTCAGTTTCAAGCCACAGGACACTGCTGAATTCAGAGCCTAAAATGGATAAAGGATTATACTGCTGATTGATCAAAAGGAGCACTATGGAATCCTGAGGGTTAAAACCAAGGGGATGGGGTGTCGAACCTAGGGCCCTGTGCCTGCTAGGTGGATTCTCTCCCACTAAGCTACAACTTGAGCCCACACTCTGTCTCAAGACCCTTGCTGGCACTAATCTAAGGACACCATTCGGCCTCAGTAGCCGTCGCGCCCGCACTTCAGAGGCAGAGCAGTGCTGACGTACCCGCAACTGTACCTTTCTCATGAGATAAAACACTGCCCAGCAGCCCCAGTTACAGATAATGAAACTGAGGCTCAGTGATGTGCAGTACTTTACTGTGGTGGTTAATTGTATGTGACACCCCCAACTTGCCTGGAACACCCCCAGACACTTGTCAGATGATGCACTGAAGGTGTTTCTGGGGAAAGCAACACTGAAAGTGGTAGACTCAATGAAATGGATGGTCCTCCCAGAGCGGTGGGCACCGTCCACTCACACACACGTCTGCTAGAACACAAAGGCTCAGTCCCCTGTGAGGAACATTCTTCCTTTCTCCAGTCTCTGGACTGAAGTACTCAGACTCACCCTAAACCTCAGCTCTCCTGGCTCTCGCACTGCTGACACCAGCTCTTGGGCTGTCTCTATAATGATGTAAACTATCCCATGTAATAACCATGTCATTCCCTGTGTGTGTGTGTGTGTGTGTGTGTGTGTGTGTGTGTATCCCACTGGTTCTGTGTCCCGGTACAGACACTTGCCAGGGCCACGTAGCCGCTCTTGCCTCTTGCTCTCTCAATGTTTTCACTCACTTTGTTGTTACTCCATTGTTGTTGCTGCTGCTGTTGTTGCTGCTGCTGTTGTTGTTGCTGCTGGTGGTGGTGGTGGTGTGCTGGTGATTTTGAGAGAGCCTCTTTCCAGGGCTGGCTTCTGATTCTTGATCCCCCTGTCTCCACCTCTGAGAGCTGGAAGGATGGGCCTCTAGCCTGGCTTCCTTCCAGCTCTCATCTCAATTCGTCCTGCCTGTGTGGCCTCTGCTGCCTGCCATTAAGGCTGAGTCCTTTCACTTCTCTGGCTTCCCATGCTGGCCAAGCCTCGCCTCCTCAGACCTTCCTGACTCCTTCCAGGGCACCTCAAGCCCTTCTCTGATTATTCCAGCCTTAGCCAAAATAAATAAATGTTTGTCTGTGGTCTGAGTTCTCCCATCCTATGCCCTGACCCCTAATGATCAAGATGCAGTTATTTAGTCTGGACTCATAGCTATAATTTCCACTGCTCAAAGCCACCCTAAGATACAGAGTGAGTTCAAGGCCAACCTGAGCAATTAAAGAAACGTGTCAAAATTAATATTATAAAAAGGGCTGGAGAGCCGGGCGGTGGTGGCGCACGCCTTTAATCCCAGCACTTGGGAGGCAGAGGCAGGCGGATTTCTGAGTTCGAGGCCAGCCTGGTCTACAGAGTGAGTTCTAGGTCAGCCAGGGCTACACAGAGAAACCCTGTCTCAAAAAAAAACAAAAAAACAAACAAACAAACAAAAAAAAGAGTTCTGGGAATATAGTTCAATGTTCAGCATGAGCCCCATGAAACACCAGATTAATACAGAGCAGATTAACCATCCCAGTTCTCTGGGGATGCTGAGGCTTACAACAGAGATGAGCCAGGAGACGAACCTAGCCAAGAAGCCTGGAGAAATGGCTGAAGGCTGAAGAGGTGCCTCTGCTCTTGCACAGGACCCAAGTTTGGTCATCAGCACCCATATGGCAGATCACAACTGTCCACTGGCGCCCTCTCTTAACAATCAGGTGGTGCAAGACACACATACGAGCAAAAATACTCGTGCATGCAAAATAAAATCTTTTAAAGTGGGAATAAAAAAATAAGCGGTTTGGGGGAAACTCCATCAGGAGGGAGGAGGGCAGCTACTGCTGTCATCCTCAGAAGACACCAGTGGTCTGGAAAGAAAATGGACTTGCTCAGAGAAAAGAGGAAACTGGGTCTGGTAGTACAGTCCTGTAATCCAGCCCGTGGGAGCCTGAGGATCAAAAATACAAGGCCAGCCTGGGCTACAGAATAAGTATGAGGCCAGCCTGGGTCATGTGGCAAGAAAGATCCTGTCTCAAAACAAAAGAAAACAAGAAATCCACCAGATTAAGAGAAGTAGCAAGTCAAATTCTCAGAAAGGTGGGAAGTGACTAGACATGAGAAGAAAAGCCAGCCTATGGCAGAGAACACAGTGTAGCAACTTAAGCAGCTGGGCATGGAGGGGAGAATGCCAGGAAGCCATGGAGCTACAGAGTTTTCTGGAGAAGGGGACAAAGAGGCTGGCAGAGAGGGCTTGCTGAGGGTTAAGAGTGCAGCTCTGAGACAGAATAAACAAGGGCAGAAGCTCAGACTTCTCAGCGAGAGTCCTGTGTCCTGGCAGCCAGGCAGCCAGGCTGCTGACTAGGGTGCTATCAGCCGTGCATGCTGCAAAGGTCTGGGGAGAGACCTTGAAGACCAACCCAAGTCCTTGGAAGCAGGCAGCTGGTGCTGCTTGATGAATGTGGCCTCGGGTGGCCCCACCTCATCCTGGGGTGTGCCCAGGGGGAGTTCTGAGCCCTGAAGCTGGCCCCCGAAGGCCACTCCAGCTGCTGCAGAGCTGACCCTAGTGGCGTCACAGGGCATGACTCAAACCCCAGCAACAACTCTGAGTGGGACTGACGTCAGGCTGGGGGCTCCTGACGGTGGCCAGCCTTGCAGCATAGCCAGAACCGTATCTGCTGACCCTCTAGCTAGGCCACGGGGTGCAAAGGAGACCAGCTGTCCCCTTCTGACATCCCCTGATGTCCCCTGGGATCCAAGGATTCCTCCACCTCCCACCCTTTCTGAGATGTCACTCCCCACCTCCGCCCTCTGTAGCAGACAAAGTGGCTGAGCGGAGGAAAAAGTGGAAAGTAATGTGGTGAGAGTAACAGAGACGGTGACAAACTTGCCAGCTTCTTCAGGCTGTGTGCTTGTGTCTGCTGTCTGACCTCAGGACTTTAGGGGATCTACTCTCCTTGAGTTTCAAGGGCTGTATGTCCATTTACTGTAAAGGCCTATATATCTGGAGAAAAACCCTAGAATTCTGGTTGGGGTCTATATCTCTCCTTGGGGACTCTTTCTCTGGACCGGGCTTCAAGCTAAACAGGGACAATCTATCTTTAGGGTATTCTAGCTCCCCGAGACACTAGCAAAAGATCCAGGTTTCCTGCTTGGTTACCCCCCCCCCAAGGCTGGTCTCCTGGGGGGCTCAGGCTGGAGGAGCAGGGCCAGTCAGCACCAGGCCTGCCTGGCTTGCAGCTGGGCACCGCTCCCTGCTAACACAGCATGTACCAACGAGGACAGGCCCGTGAACACCCTCCCCTAACCGGCTCAGCTGCCACCCCCAACCCCCACAGCCACAGAGAGCCTGATTTATGGTCATGAGTGGAGGAAGACATTGCCAGTGTCTGGGTCAGACCTTGAAGAGACCTTAAGTGGCCCCCCCCAGCCTGCCAGGTTCAGGGCCCAGCAAGACAAGAAGAGAGTCAAAGTGGTGAGGAAGATGAACGGGAGTCTAGGGGAGGCAGGACTGAGGCAGAGGCCAGGCCAAGGATTCTGGGGGACCCCTGGAATGCAAGACCAGGCTGGAATCCAGCTGGGGAGCCTGGAATGGGGCTCCTGCCCTCAGAAGAGACAGCAAAGAGGCTTTTTTTCCCACCTGGCTCTGAAGTGTCTAGTCCTGATAACCATCAAGGCCTTCACCAGATAGTCCCCCAAACTTGGGGCATAGCGACATAGGACATAGGCAGAATCCTGAGAGCCTGCACTTAGCACAGGGCTAGAGACAGCCTGGGGATGAACACAGGTTCCTCTGAAGGGAAGAAGAGCTGCCAGCTGAGCTATGGGGCAGTAAGACCGAGCCTAGACATAAGTGGAAACCAAATAGACAGGGGCTTGGCTGTTGTTCTCACACTCTGAGAAAGCCTACTGGTCCTGGGCTTCGCTGTCCGAAGTCAGCGGTGTGTTGGAGAGGTCCCGGGCTCACCCACGTGTTGAAACTAAAGCCCTCTAGAATCCCTAGCTCAGCCCTCATGTGAGGCCATCCAGAACCACCCTCATCCAGGATATGACCTTGATCTGCTTCATATGGCCGCTCACCACAAAATGGCCTCCCACCTCACAAGCCCCCACGTGCTTCCATCTGTAGGACTGGGCCACTACCAGGGAGCAGAGTACACAGGATAAGAGCAGATCTGTAGTCAGCTCAACACAGCAACAGCATAGACAAGTTCCTGGTCTCCTCAAGGCTTATCTCCACCACCTCCCTCCCTAATGGAGACTGGGTGGCCAGGACCAGATGTGAGGCACCCTCATCCACCCAGATCTAAAGAGAAAATGAGATGCTGCCATACCCACCTCAGAACCCACCCTTCCCAGGGCGCAGTCGTCTCAGGGCTGGGGAGGGGGACAGGGCCTCTGGGCACTGAGCCCAGCGTGGGTGGGGGGCAATAGGGAGGCAGGTTTCCTGGGTCTCCCATGAGGACAAACAGTAGGCCCTGGAAAATCCCGCCCGGGATTCCAGGCCCTGCCAGCGTCACTGCCTTTTGACTATTGTCCCCATCGGAAATGGGCCCAGCCCCCGACCAACAGGGACAGAGCCACCATTGTGAGGCCCCAATAGGCTCAATGCCCCCTTGTTCGCCCTCTCAGCCCCTAGCAAGACTTGGAGGCCAGTTCTTCCAGTTGCTGGTGGAAAGAAAGGGCTTGCCTGCAGGCTCCAGCCTTCGGGTGGGGCAGGGCAGGAGTCTCAGATCAGCCCCCACCCTGTGGCCCAAGTGCAAGAGTCCGGGAAAGGAACTGCTGTCAGTGGAGAGTCTTTTATTTGCAAAGCATGGGCTGGACAGCCCAATGGTCAAGAGACTGCACACACCCGGCACAGTCAATTAATTAATAAAGCCTGGGGAAGTCACTTCCCTCCTCTGAAGAGAATTACCCTCTCCTAAAACTACAGTGGCTAACTTTTATCTAGGTACAGGCCTACAATCCCAGCACTTTGGGAGGATGAGACAGATCCCTTGTGAGTTCAAAGGCAGCCTTGCCACACTGCAAAACTGTCTCAAAACAAACAGAAAAGCAGGTCATGGTGCCAAGCGCCTCCAATGAAAAGAATCCAGCTGGTAGAGGACCAAATATACAGCAGCTGTCAACAAGCTAGCTCAGAGTCCTGTAAGGACCGAGACACACCCTTGTCCCCCACACACGTAGCATGAGGTATTAACTCTTTTGCCTGTCCTCAGGTACAAGGAAAAAGAGAGGGAACTAGCCTGGGCATCAGCTACTACCCTTCTGTTCCCAGCCTGAGTCATCAAAGAGACAGGGAAACTGAGTCTGGGTGAGGCACTGGCTTCTCTAACAGTAAAGGGAAGTGGGTCTGGGTGCTGGGAAAGCTCACTTGGAAGGAGCTGCTGTCCCAAGACGCATGCTTGGAAGCCTGTCATGCTAGGCAGGGTCTGCCCGAGCCCGTAGACCTTTCTTAGGCCCGAGGCTGACATGTACTCCCAGATCTTAAAATAAGAATGCACAGCTGGAGCTCCTTAGGGAATCCCGTGCCGAGTTAGCGCCTAGAAGTGCTTATGTCTTCCTGACTGTAAAGCAGAGTCCCATTTTGCCCACTCTGATCCATGACGATGCTGTTGCCTTGGGTGCTGAGACCAAGGGTGGTGAGCAATGGCTGAGAGTCCTGCCTTCAGGGCTCCTGTGAGATTCTGGAATTGAGTTGAAGCTAAGCACAACGAAGGTGGCCAGTCCCCTGCCTCTCGCCAGCCTGTCACAGGCCTAAGGATGCTCTCGGTTTCAATTCATGTTTCTCTGGTCATCTTCACCTCCAGTGCTGGGTATCAAATCTGGAACTCACACATTCAAGGCAGATATTCCTTTACTGAGGTCCAGCTGAGGTCCAGCGCCAGAACCTGCCTCTAGGCCACCAAATGAGGGGCAGGTAAACACAGGAGCTAGAGGGTTTGACAGGACACTTGGTACCGCTAATGACTTCAGAACAATCGTCCCGCCAAGAATCCAAGGACTTCTGGATGCATAGCTCCCACTGCTGGGTTGGCAGTGAGTAGGGAGGACACTAAGAATGCAGATCCAACAAAGCTTGCATTAATTACCAGCTACGGCAGTTCCCAAGCTCACCACACATCAAAACTCTCCTCTGACCCTAAAAGGCTAGGTCTATTTCTTTCTTTCTTTCTTTCTTTCTTTCTTTCTTTCTTTCTTTCTTTTGTTTTGGTTTTTGGGTTTTTTTTTTTTGGTTTGGTTTGGTTTTTGGTTTTTTGAGACAGGGTTTCTCTGCGTAGCCTTGGCTGTCCAGGAACTCACTGTAGACCAGGCTGGCCTCGAACTCAGAAATCCACCTGCCTTTGCCGCCCAAGTGCTGGGATTAAAGGCAGGTGCCACCACTGCCCGGCTCTATTTCTCTTTCTTACAAATGTACAAACCAAGAAGTGAGAGACCTTGGGGTCTGGCCTATGGTAGAGTACTGCTTGCTAGACATCTGTGAGGCCCCAGCATCACCCCCTCCCACTCCACGACCCCAAAATAAAATGGGGTGAGGGGGCTCAGGAGGTGAAAGTGTTTATCGCTAAGCTGGACGATCTAACTTCTATCTCAAGGTGAAAGGACAGACGTGATTGTGATTCTACAACTTGTCTTTCAACTTCCACACGCACGCTACGGCATGTGTGCACTCACATATACCCATGTATGCACACATGTACTCCAACCTTTTTTTTCAAGACAGGGTTTCTACGTGTAGCCCTGTCTATCCTGGAACTCGACTCATAGATCAGGCTAGCCACAAACTCAGAGATGTGCCTGCCTCTGCCTCCCAAATGCTGGGATTAAACATGTGTACCACTGTGTCCATCTAAAACTTTGGGCATTTTTTTTTTCTTAACGAATAAATATTTTTTAAAATACTTAAAAAGTAGCTCAAATCATAAGTTGTCCTTTATTTATCCCAGGGTCAGAAGGGTAAGAGACAGACCTGAGACCTGAGGCCAGGTCTATCTTGCTGCTTTAATCCCTGGGTTAGCAGCTGTCCACTGAGGGCCCAGCAGCCAGCAGTCACCAGAGGCTTCCGACATTAGGAACTAGTTCCAGATGCAGGTGTAGGATGAACATCTATAATACCAACACTCAGGAATTATATGGGAGGACTGACAGCACGTCTACATCATCTGTGCACCATAGTGAGATGTGTGTTAGTGTGAGAAGGGAAAGCTAGTCCCACCATCTCCTTAATGGCTGCATGAAACAGGGCTCCATCGTGACCTGCCACCTACAGGTGAATAACCGAGGCTGACCAGATCACTGGCGACAGCTAAGATTTGCCCACGGATATTGATCTCTCTTATATAATCATGGCAGACTGTCTAGTGATGTCAGAGAAAAACTCAATTTCAGCTACATGTCTATTTTTTATTCAATATATTAAATATATTAATCAGAAAAGTCACATCCTATAAATCCAGGAAAAATACACAAATATAAATCAGAATCTGTCAATCGCCTTCTTGAGTGACAGTTATGTACACATGGAAGGAGAGCGGAAGAGATCTCAAGATGGAGGCTCGAAAGGCTTAGCCCAGCTAGTGGGGGCCCCAACACTTCCTCCCAACCCCCACCTCACCCTCTTCCTTTCTGTATTTACAGTAGCGACAGCTTATTTACAACAGAGTGGTATGTGTTAAAAATGATTTATCTTACAAAAACACACGGAGGCCAGGACTGAGCTGGAGGGGTAAGACAAATAGTGGGGTCACCCCCGTGAATACACACCCTCCCCCAGGTCTTGAGCTCCTTGTCCATCTTCTGGAGTGAGGAGGTACATCAGTCTTAGCTCAAAACAAGCTGGGAGTGAGGTGGTCTGGGGGTCCGTGGGCTTAAAGGCACATGGGTGACAGAAGAGCTTGCACATGTGTGCACACGCATTCAGGGCAGGAGTCAGAAAGACAACGTGTCCATAAAGATCTTGTCCACAATAGGCGGAGGGGGCACCAAGTCCTCCAGCTTGAGGCAAAAGATGCGCTGCAGGCCTTGGGTGCACAGGGTCCGAAGCTCAGGCAGTTTGCCCAGCAGACGTGACAGGCAGCTGGCCGGCTGTGGGTCTCCTGCCACGGTAGCCATGTGCTCCTTCAGACAGCTAGCAATGCGGTTCTGCAGCTCCTCTACCCGCCGAGGGTCCTGGAGCCCGTGTCGATCTGCAGCAGGGAAAGTAGAGTTAGTCACTCAGTTGACCCCCTCTCCCTCACAAGCTCCCCCAACCCTTTAGCATGTCCCACAGGAACCCATTTTCCAGACTGGCCAATCTTTGAAACCAGTGAATGGCTGGCCGAGGTTCAGACAAACAGCATAAAACCCTGATCCAGGTTTTCTAGGGAGTCTCACAGGAGTGACTTAGGGCTACCACCAGGGAGAGCTGGGTATAGACCTCACTAACCACCCCTTCAAGCTCCAGCTGTTCTGGTCTTGTTCTATTCAGGAGGGTCCCCTAAGAAATTTAAGTGGGAATGGGGGCAGAAGCAAAAGGTACCCAGAAACCTCTACATTTAACACCAGAGTCATACCCTGTGATGTGCACACTAAAGTCCATGACAAGAACACCACTGTGGCTGGCAGAGTGGCTGCCTTTTACAGAGACAATAAGGAGGGAGCCTAAGAGACCTGAAGCCAGTTCCGTTTCTGGACCATGGTGCTGGCTATCCAAGAGCAGAATGTGAAAAACTCATGCGTGCACTTTCCTGTGTCTTAAGAGGTTGACAGGAAGGTTTTAAAACAAACCGAAACCCTAAGCTAGATGTCCAGCACCTATAGGCGTACCCCAAGGAGTCGGGTCATTCAGAGGCTGATTAAAGCTTTAGGGGTGAATAGAGCTAAATCCCTTTGCAGGTCCTAAAATCCCAATGTTGCAGGCACTCTAGGGGCCCCCAAAGTGTTAGATGCTACCTACCCAATGGTCCTGCAACCCATGGGCCCAGTCTGGTACCTGCCACTCACCAGTGATGAGGACCAGAGCAGACAAGCAGGCAAAGGCAGGGACATCAACACCCAAGCTGTGCAGTGACCGTGAGAAGGCTAGAATGTTGTCAATCCAGTCGCCGAACCCACGGGCACACTGTAACCGGTGTAGCACCAGGCCTGAGCAGAAGATGAGTTTCCCCTCACCGGGCTTAGATCTGGCAGGAGGGAGAGAACAGTCAGTACTCACGGTGCGGACAGGCTGGGGCAGCAGGGATAGGGCCAGGAGAATGGTGGGCAGCTTACCGGTAGGCCAGGCGGAGGATGAAGAGCTCCAGGAAGGCGGACTCTAGCAGCAGGTCTTGGTCTCCTGGGGAAAGCTCAACGAAGCCAGGAATCTTTTCTGCCCACTTTCGGATAACGTCCAGGGAACCAGAAAGCAAGTCATAAAACTGTTGCACATCACCGGCATCTTCCTTCCCAAAGCGGGGCAGCACCAGTTCCTGGAACTGAAAGGAATTAAGTTAAGTTCCACAGCAGGGCCTGCACCAGCTGCACCACACAGCTGTGTCACACACTGGATCCACAGCAGGGCCTGCACCAGCCGTACCACACAGCTGTGTCACACACTGTATCTACAGCAGGGCCTGCACCAGCTGCACCACAGAGCTTCATGCACTGGAACACCAGATCCAGGAGTGCAAAAGATTCCCAGACTAGGCACATGTGCTTGTCAATTTCCACAGGGAAACACAGGGCTATGGCAGCTATTTGTAATTGTCTCCCCGACCCCACGCCCACTTCAGTGCATTTCTCCAACTAGCCAGCGCTAAGGGGATCCTTGCTTCCTGATGTTGCCCTGGAGGGAGAGCCTTTCCTAACAGGCACAAAGGCACTGCCTATGTTCTTAGGGCAAGGTGGATGGGCGGGCAAGACCTCACCTTGGAATAGTCCAACTTGGCAGT
Organism: Arvicanthis niloticus; assembly: GCF_011762505.2. Classification (NCBI taxonomy): domain Eukaryota; kingdom Metazoa; phylum Chordata; class Mammalia; order Rodentia; family Muridae; genus Arvicanthis; species Arvicanthis niloticus. Next base: position 75,506,166 of record NC_047670.1, on the reverse strand, counting down.
GCTGGGCCCGGAGTCCAAGTGTGCCCGGATGAGGGAAGTGAGGAGATTGGTAGGAGATGCATCTGGGGGCTGCTTGGGTTTGGAAGGTAGCCGGCCTCGCCGCCCCTTTAGACTGTCTGTCCGGACAACTGCAGAGAAACAGGGAGTATTGAGAAAGGAGATGAAGGGACCTTCAAAGGGGGGGGGCGTGCTTCAGTGCATACTATACACCCCACTTCTGAGAAGTCAGAGACAGGGAACCCAGACCATGGCCCTTCCCACCCCACCCTTCCCAGAAAGCAGGTGGAAGCTGCACCTACTTTTAGGGGCTGGAGTCTAGAGGAAGAAGTGGGAATTAGGCACAGATCCTGGTGAGCCCGGCTGTCCCACCCCATCAGGTCGCCTATGCCGAGGGCACCATCTTGCCACCCACCTTCCTTCACCATGCCCACAGCCAGGCACTTCTGGAAGCGACAGAACTGGCAGCGATTCCGGCGCCTCTTGTCCACAGGGCAGTCCTTGTTTGCCAGGCAGATGTACTTGGCACTTTTCTGTACTGTGCGCTGGAGAGGGGGGGACACGGAACAGGCTGTCAGAGCATGGGATTGGGGGGGGGGAGAGCCCAGGGGAGGGGACCGTCCAGATCCTGTGGCTGATGCAGACAAAAGCGCTCTGTTCATAGCTATTTTCCTAACATTTGGGTGTAGGGGAGGGAGAAATGGAGGGCCAGAGCAGGGAGAGAAGTCTAGGAGACACTGGAGGAGGTTTCTACCTCAAAGGGAAGATCCCACAACCCAAGACCAGGGGCTGGGAACTCCCAAGGCTGTCCAGACACCTGTTCTAACAGGTGTCTTTGTGTGTCCACCTGCCCATTCCTGGGGCACAGAGGAGAGAGCTAAGAGGGTGGAGGTAGGAGGGGAAGCCAAGCAGGCAACCCAGCTCTGGGACAAACACACAGCCTGTTCCCAAGTCCACCCCCAGCAAGAACCAAACCCTCTGCCTGTGTCCTTTCATCCAGTGCCAGGAGCACAAGTGCCTGTGGCCCCCTCGCCCCCAGGATGGGGGTGGGGGGAACCAGAGGCTGCCCACTAGATTTTCTGTTCCTGAGCACCACTGAAGGCCACACACACCTTCTGCCCCCTTCCCCAGCTTCCTGCGCCCTAGAGGGCTGTGTGCCCTGCTGAATAAAGGGTCCCAGCCCCTAAGATGGCATGCCTGTCCCCTCCAGCAGGACAGAACCAGCTGGGAAGAAACCTCAAGGGAGGTCACTACAGATCCCAGTGGATGATCCAACCCATCCCTACTCCCAACAGGATGTAGTCACCCAGAACAGCAAAATACCTTGAAGAAGCCTTTGCATCCCTCGCAGGTGCGGACACCATAATGCTGGCATGAAGCGTTGTCTCCACAGACAGCACAGCGGCCCTCGCTGCCACCCGAAGCCCCACTCCGCGCCTTGGTGGATGTCACGGGTGCATCCAGAATGCCGGAAGTGTCACAGTTCGGAGAGGTGGGTGCCAAGCCCGGGAAAACAACTGGAACGGAATAGCTCTCTCCCTCCCCAAGCTGGTGGGTGGCTGATGGTGGGAACAATTTTAGGGAACTCTGGGCCAGGCTGGGGCTGGGACCAGTGGGAGGACTGAAGGAGAAGAAGGTTGGAGGTGGCGGAGGCCCAGAAGCCTTAGGCAACTGCTCTGTCCATGCCCGAAGGCCTTCGTAAGTCTGGCTGGGGGAGAAGTGGCCAAATGAACCATCCCAGGGGGAGAGCTGGGACGGCTGGAAGTTGGGTGTAGACGGTGAGGGGGCTGAGCAGGGGCTACCATAGTAATCAGAGCCACTGGAGGACAGGGTCTCATCTAATGGGCCACTCAGGGTGCCAGGGTAGCAGCCGTACACCTGGAAGTCCTCAAACTTGAAGGAGGCGGAAGCGGGAGAGGTGGCGGAGGATGAGGAAGAAGACGTGGAGGAGGCTGAGGAACAAGCTGAGGAGCATGGCTGGGTTGTCCCCGGCAGCTGGTACAAGAAGGTGTCAAACTCTCCGGTGTACCCGTCCATGAAGGTACTGAAGCTGGGCAGTGTGGCGGGTGCGGTGGGTGCTGTCTCAGGGCTGGCCAGGTCCATGGTAGGCTTGCTGAACTCAAGGGCCAGGGGGTCGCCTGTCAGGTGGTCACACGGTCCTGGGCTCGTTGCCGGTGTTCCATATTGAGCTTGGATACAGGGCATCTCTGGAGAAGGAGGAGACCCAAGGGAGGAAGGAGGAGGGTCAGTAAGGGAAGCAAGAAACATGGTAGGCCCAGGGCAGCCAGGTGGCAGGCCTACAGAACCCAAGAATCCTAATCCCACAGCGGAAGCACTCTCTCAATGAGCCACAATGCTCACAGGCAGAGACCCGGTCCAAGAGGGTTCAGTCAGAAGTCCAGCCACACCCGAGTGGGCCTGGGAACTAGGAAAGGCATCTATCCAGCAAAGTCCCTTCAGGAACAGGAGGAAGCTGTGTCCCTCCAACCCCCAGCCTCCATGTTCACAAGTTGGGGCTGGGAGAGGCAACCCACAGAGCTTCAACCCACCCCCCAGGAACAGATCTGCTGACTTTTCAACCAGTCACTTCCTGGGAATACATTCCCAGACACAGCCTGGGCTCTGTGTGCCCCTTCCTCACCTCTTCACACAGAGTCTGTGGAGACAGACATCTCCATGTAGACATCTGAGGAAATGGAGTACAATCTGAGGGTCAAGGTACAATTGTCTACCATAATAGCCTTAGGAGAAAGCAGCACCAGACAGCAACCCCACCTCACCTCTGCATGCTGATCCCACAGACACTCCAATCTTACCATCTGCAGCTATGCACCCACTCTGTACTTTCTGGGGTGTTACCAGGAGTTGTGGGGAACCAGGCCTCCTCTCCCTCCCCAGCTCCTCAATGGGTTGGGTAACATTGCTACAGACCATTAAATACCATATACTGGGGGCTGGAGAAATTGCTCAGTGAAGAGTATATACTGCTTGCTCTGCCACAGTACCTAAATTCAGTCCCCAGCACCTATATGAGGTGGCTCACAACCATCTGTAACTCCAACTCCAGGACATCTGATGTCTCTATCCTTATAGGATACCCATACTCGTGTGCACACACAGAGTCACATATAAATGCAACTAAAAACAATTAAAAATTCAAAAATAAAACCTTAAGTACCATATTTTGAACTGAGCAGGAAGATCCAGAAAGAAATCTCTGGACAGGAGAAAGGACAGCTCTCAAAAGGGACTTCTCAGCTAAAAGGGACTTCTCAGCTAACCCGGTCATTTATCTTTTATTTATTTTTCATGAAAACCAGTGTTTTGCCTGCAGGTATGTCTGTATGAGGGTGTCAGATCCCCCTGGGACAGGAGTGACAGACAGTTGTGAACTGCCACGTAGGTGCTCTTAGCCGCTGAGCCATCTCTCCAGCCCCTAACCTGGTCATTTTATTAAAAAAACACTCAGAACCCGGTAGTAGACACAAGCTAATTAGGCAGAGTGGAGAGGATCCCACCAGTAGATGCAGAGACAAGTTGTCCCTGCCTGTGTCCCTCTGCTAAAGCAGATGTCTGATTCCTGTAGCATCCAGGGTCTCAGCAAAAGTAACACACACACCCAAACCTGAAGCACCTGAATGACCAGAGATAGCTGGAGGACGCCCTTAAGTTCACATCTGCTCAAAAAACCTGCAGAGGAGGCTCCAGGAACTAATGTCCCTTTCCACCTCCAAGTCTGGGGTCTGCATAGTTCTAGACTTTCTAGTTGGGAAGACAAGCCACACAGGAACACAAGCTGGAGCAGAGGGTAGGGTGGTACTGGGAAAAAGATTGTCACCACTTGCTGGCCCTTGAAACCCTCTAGTGCCGGTATTTCTCCCATCCCCACCCCACCCCTGGGTGCCTGGACAGGACAGCTCCACCACTGGCTAGGCATACAATTCCCAGAAAACAGTGCCCCCCCCCCTTCCAGCCCCGCCTCCGGTGTGGCAAGTCCCTCCGGCATACAGCACCTGCGAGAAATAAATATGGCCACTTCTGCCTCTCTTTGCAAGAAGCAGCCTGGGCAGGGATGGGTTGGGGGTGGAGGAAGGAGGGTGGCAGCCAGTCAGGACTGGGCACTTGTTCCAGCTCCATTCAAATCCTGTTTCTCCACTTGGACATCCTACATCCGGATCAACCCCCACCAATCTACCCTGCTTCAGGCTGACAGTCAGCAACACAAGATACAGACCTGCACCTAGCCTCCTGACGGGGTGGGGGTGTCTCAAGGAGGAGGAAGAGGCGGGGTTGAAGGAGGGAGTGGGAGAATCCGGCTTGGGGCAGGTCCTGGCAACACCGTGGCTAGCACCTGTTAGGTGAACAAGCCTGCAGGCTGCACCCTACCTAAGAGATCGAACAGAGAGCATTGGGCTCTGCAAGCCTGTCTGGGATGACAGAAGGGTTCTCCGCTAGTCAGTACCACACCAAGACTCCATCAGAAGTAACTTCCACCCAGTCTCCCTGGTGCTGCCAGGGAAGGTGCCCCCTTCCCTGGCAGCACCAGGCTACAGCTAAAACAATCCTTCCTATGCTTCTAGATACTCTGACAACTTAATTGAACACAGCAATTACCCAGCTAATTTAGAGAGCCATTTCCTTCAGCTATCCCCCAGGTCTTCTAGCACCGTTCAGACAGAAAGTTCGGTAAGGGAATCAGAAAAGTACAGCCAATGAAGTGTTAAATAAACACTAGGGAAAGGGGCTGAAAGCCCCGGAGGGACACCCATGGAAATCCAATCTTACTTGTACTTGGATGGATCCCAGAACTCTGAAGCTCTGAGTACCTTCTCCCCGCCCCATGCTAAAACACCCCCTACCCCACAATCAACACCCAAACCCAGTGTACAGAGTGCCTCACACTGGGCATCCTAGGAGGAAACGACTCCAGGACAAGCCTCCACTACCTACTGGCACCAAGCACCTTACAGACCCTTCGTCCACTTCCTAAACCTCAAGTCCGTGCTCACCCTACTCCAAGATCTTTTAATATCAAAAATGCACCCTACACACCCCTCCTCGTAAGCCGACCCGAAAACACCCTTTCCGCCCGCGCGTACCCCATCTTTTTCATGCACCACCCCTAAAAACAGACGCACGGTCCCTGCGGGGTACCTACCCAGCCGGCTCCCGCTCCCCGTGGCCGGGACCAGCGACCCAGTCTCAGCCTGGTCCCGCGTGCGCTCCGCAGTCCTTCTCGCACACTCCCCCAACTTTCGCAGCCTCCTGCACTGGGGCTCCCCTGGCGAGCCCGACCCACCTCTTAAGCGCTCCGTGACGCATGGAGAGGGGCGGGGGCGCCACTGACGCACATGGCCCGGCGAGCTTTGGCCATACAAGGGCGCGGGGGGCGGCGCGGTTCCGGCGGGAGGCGGCCAGGAGGAGGCGCGGGGACGGGGAGCCCGAGGGGGCGGGGCGAAGAGGGGGGGCCTGGAATGTCTGCGCGCGTGACGCACGCGGGGTTCCATTGACGCAGGGAGCGCGGATTGTTTGATCTATAAATAGTTTTCCTCTCGCCCGCCGCGCCAGCTAAATATAGCAGCTTCCAGACCCACTAGGCTCCCCAAGCCGGACCCGGGATCGGGTCCTGGGGTCCGAAATAACCGACCAGGAGGAGGGGGTGTTGTAAAGCCGCGCCCGCAGGGCTTCCCCAGAACAAGATCTCCTCCCCTCCAGTTGCTCCCGGTGTCAACAGCGCCCTCTCCCTCTTACCCACCCCAACCCCAGGCCCTGCTCCGCCTTTGTCCATTTCCCAGTCTGTCCTGGACACCTAGTGTGTCACTCTCTGCCACTCTAGGCAGCCAGGGCAGTTCAGGGCTGAGGCAAGCAATTCTGGGACACACCCAGAATATGGGAGGTGGGCTGGGCCCGTGCCTCAGCCTTGGCAATGTGCACTTGATGTGTCTCGCCTAGCACGGTCTCTAATCCCAGGAATGGCAGTTAGAACCCCAGCTTCGCTCCTGGCGACGGGTGATCTGGCCTTCAAAGTCCCTTCCGAAAGGGCATGGCTTTGCCAGGCTTGGTCCACGGGCTCTGCTCCACACTGATGCTGGTTTCTCAGCGGTGGCCTCCCTAACCCCTCACAGGATGGATGCACCCTAGTTGAGAAATTGCCGAATTTCAGAACCGGGTGGAGCCTGAGAAATCTTTCCAAACTCATGCCAACTCTTCCCCATTTTATAAATAGATTCAGAGACATAATGGCACTTGTTCAAGGTCACTAAGCTAGGTAGTAGCACACAGGGGTCTAGAACCCAGGACCATGCCACAATCTCCAAGAAGCCCCTTTCACACTCTCCTGTCAATTCCCTGGTCCCAGTCCCTGATGGGGACCACCTGCCTCCCCACTACCTGCTCCAGCAGTGAAGAGAGCAGCTGTAACCAGTTACTGCTTTCAGGGAAGGGCCCAGCCATGGCTGTACTCAAAGTACAGACCAGCCTGCAGCCACCTGGAGCTATCACCCTGCAGGTCACATCTCCATCCCAGTCTAAACTTATGGAACCCTCGTTTGCTAGCAAGGTAAGAGAAAGAAAGGGGTGTGGAGAAATCGTTCAGTGGTTAACTTTCCCCACCAGGAATTCTCTTTGCAGTTTCTTTGCCCTCCCCCACCCCTCTGCTGTCAACCACAACCAACACCAGCCCACCAATGCAGCAGCCTAACAGAGACTATCCAATGATCTCCTATTCTGGCTATAACCGGTTTTTAAAAAACGGGCTGAGGGTGTAGCTCAATGGTAGAGTGCCTGCCTAGCTTTTGTAACCTGGAGTCCATCCCAGCACCACAAAAGACCTCCGTAACCGGCTTGTTACTCCTTTCTAATTGCTGTCCCCTGCATCTGGAGCAGCTTTCATACATTGCTGGTATCATTCAGTGATATGTTCAGAAGTTACCAGAACCCCCAAGCTAACGTGTAGTCTTGCTGCGATTGAGTCCACAGCTCTTGGCTTTCCCAAGCCACGAGAACATAAAGTCACCTAGGAGAAAATGCAGTGTGGACAGGAGGATGCCAACTGGAGCCATCATGGACCTTTCCTTCCCACCCCCACCCCCCATCATCCGTAGTTGGATTTTTCTTTCCTTGGGCCTTTGCACAAAATAAGCTTGGGCTTTTGTTTAAATATGGAAGCCACCACCATCGAAGACAGGACCCAGGGGTTCCATGAGGAGCGACATCTTTGCTCTAAAGGACATGTAATTTTAGCCCTGGTTATGTCACATCTGGCTCCCCACTTTATTTCTCCACCCAGCCCCAGATGCTTCTACTCCCAAAATGTTTTGTTTTTTTTTTTTTTTTAATATGCCAGCAAGACAAGCCAAAAGGGTTCTTCCCTCCAGCAGAAGCAGGTGCACATCCTGTCTTCAGCAGAGTGTTCTGAATCCTAGGCTTAGCCATCCTGAGTTCGAGTGTTATCCTCCCTTCCCACCATTTTGCCTTTGCAAAAAGTGGCACAGACCACCCCAAGGGAGAAGCTGACAGGTAAACAGCAGAGGACTCGTTGTAGACAACCCAAGAGCATACTCTCACCCAGACCAACCCCCTTGAACCACAACACATCGCAGAGGCTGCCTTCTTGCTGCCTCAAAGCCAGAGGGAGACAAGGAACAGAGGTGGCTGCTACCAGGAAGTGTGATGCTACACTCTACCATCAATACAGAGAAAGAGATTCTCTGTGGGAATATAGCTAGGGCCACTCATACAGGCACCAGTGTGGAGCATGGATCCTAGCACAGACAGAAGAAAGGCAAAAAGGACTTGGGGACATCCCAGACTTCATCCCTGTGGGCCTCATCCCTGTGGGCCAGAGGCTGTCCAAGAACACTAGCCCAGGGCTCTGCAAGGTAGAAGCAGGTATATAATTGATGCAAGCTTTGAAAGACCTAGAGCAAACCTTGTCCTAGACTGGGCAGAAGCCTGTCAATGGACCACCAAGTCCTGCTCTTAAGACTCAAACCAGGGCCGGGCAGTGGTGGCGCACACCTTTAATCCCAGCACTTGGGAGGCAGAGGCAGGCAGATTTCTGAGTTCGAGGCCAGCCTGGTCTACTGAGTGAGTTCCAGGACAGCCAGGGTTACACAAAGAAACCCTGTCTTGAAAAAACAAAACAAAACAAAAAAGGTTCAAACCAGGTTCAACTACTCACTGCAGGGGGTGAAAGGAGAATGAATAATTCTGGGAGCTGTGTCCAAAACTAGAGGTGAACGCCAGAAACCCACCAAGGTCAGGGAGAAGAACTAACAAACTGCAGATACAAACCAGTGCTATCCAGTCAGGCCCCACACCAGGACCCAGCCTACCTACCAGTGCACCCTCAGTAAGGTACTTCAGCTGAATCCTGTCCTGTCTGCAGTGCAAAGTCAGCCACAGGCCTACCCTCCAGCCTCCTTCCCTCTACTGGAATCATGACTGGCCTCCTTCAGTTTCTGGGCTCCCTGATTCCTAAGAAGCCCTTTCTCACTGGTATGGAGAGGAACGCCCAGAAGCAAGATACCAACAAAGGGTCAAACTTGGTGCCAAGATACCATGCTTGAATTCACCCATTCAGCCCTCTTCCTGCCCACTCTGAGCTTAAAATTACAACCTGCATCTTATAAACACATCCTCTAACTCCCGTTTCACGCTGACCCTGTTGCTTTGTCCCCAGTGGGTGTAAATACAACTGCAGAGGCAGATCAGACCACAGTGTGTTACAGGCGTTTCTGGGGGAGCCTTGGGTGGGGCTGTTCCTGATGTGGATGACTGGAACGCTAGAGCCTCACGTGTGCTGGCTCCAGGTTGGTCATCAGACTACATCCCAAGCTCTTAACCTATGACAACGGTTCTCAACCTGTAGGTCATGACCCACTGGAGGGGTCAAACAACTCTTTCACAGAGGTCACTAAAGACCACCTGAAAACATGAATATTTACATTATGATTCAAAACTGGCAAAATTACAGTTATGAAGTAGCATCAAAAGTAACTTTATGGTTGGGGGACACCACAACATGAGGTATTAAAAGGTTGCAGTGTCAGGAAGCCGCTGACCTAAGTGGATGCAGATGTAGCTGGACTTGACTGAATTCAAATTCTTTCAAGTATACATTTCTGAAATCAGAGTAGCTGTTTCTCAGTATACATCTGTCCTATCAACAGTTACTCAGAACAGGGAGACAGGAGGAGCTGCAACATGACATAAGAAAAACATGGCGGCATACCTCTGTAGTCCTAGCACTGAGGCAGGAGGACCACTGAAAGTTCAGGGGCAACCTGAAACACATACTCAGACTCAGTCTCAGAAAACGGGGTTTAGGGAGAGCCCAGGATGATAGGGATTACAGTCTCAAGACGCATAAAAGCTTTACTGCAGAAGGATCCTGTGTGTGCCGCTCGTTCCTGCTGGCGGGAGGTTGCGCGGGCCACAGACCCACTCCCAACTATGTGTGAGGAGCACGAGGGTAGTGTACTGTCTCCCCTTCCTGCAGAAAGTCTTTTCTGTTATAGCCTCCACTCTTCAACAGTAAGTAGCCTGAGCTAGCAATCTCCACTATCATTCCTCTGCAGAGTTGGGTAAACATGGAATAGGGGAAGTGGACTCACACAGCCCTTTCCCACGATGCCTCTTGGGCTGGGTCCCATCCTGTAAAGCAGAGGACAGGAACCTCCCTCCTTTTACTAAGAGGTGTCCCCACCCACAACCCCCAATGCTCTTCCCATGGGGTGGGTCAAGGGAGTAAGCCTGGTTTCCTCCACTGAGAAGTAGCCTGGGGAGCTTCCCCTGCTCAGCCCCAGAGCCTGCAGCCAGCCCTGACCAGGCCACTTCCGCTTCCTGCCCTGGCAGTGGGCATGAGGATTTGTGTTGTGGGCAGGGAAGTGCTACCTGCTGCCTCAGGGGTTTCCCAGGGCAGCTCTGGGAACCCAGGTAAAGGGTCAAGACCAGGTCTCCAGGCCTGATTTCCTGGTCCTTCTTCAGGCCCTGCAATGATCATATATTTTTACGTACCCCCCGCCTCAAAAAAACAGGTTTCCCAGTTTGAGTTCCCAAGTTAGCCCATGAGCCCTGTACACACACACCCCTCCCTCAATACAGGCAAGCTGAGGAAGAGCTATCACAGGTATCTTGCTCCAGGCTAGCCTATCTCTACATAGTGAAACCTGGCCAGGTCCCATGGCCCCCTAGGGAGACCCTAAGTTCCACAGTGGGGAGTTCAGTTCACTAAGGGGAGAGAAAGCTAAACCCCTGAACGGAGCGCTTAGATCTGGATGCCAGGAACTGGCAGCAGAAACCTGAGAGTGGCAAGGGACAGGCAGGGACAGACCAGGGACCAGGGTTACATTCTCCCTGTCTGAGACCTGAACAGTAACCCCATCCCCTCTGAGGGGCTGGGTGAGAGAAAGCAGGAGCAGTTCAACAGTTCTACCCAAAAGCTCTCTCTGCAGAAAGTGCTCCATTAATACGGGGGTGTTATTACTAAAGGAAGTCTGCATAGCTGCAGGAGCTACCTTCAGTCCAGTGATTTTTTTTTTTTTTTTTTTTTGCACCCCATCTATCTTCCAGGCAGAAGAAACCAATACACAGCATATAGGAATAAGATCAGACCTTAAGAGGAACTGGCAGGTAGAGCAGGAAGACACAGAAGAGTTCCAAGTTCTCTGGGAAAGGCTACCTCATTTCTCCCTCCTCACAAGCTCTTTGGGTGCATCTCTACTGGCCAGTTCTCCGACTCGGAGGGTCTTCCACTACCTGACAGAACACCCACACCCACCAAATTTCCTTAGCCCTGCCCTAGGCTTCCCCACCCAACCTCCTCAGCACAAAGTCAAATTCCAAAATAAAACCTCCCCAATAAGGAACCTCAGCCGGAAGACAGCCACACTTTCCTATTGTTAAAGTATTTTTAGTGGCAGGCTCTGGATTCAGTTAGAGACTCATGTTCGGAAAGGGGAAACTTTTTTTTTTTTTTTAAAAAGAACGGAGGAGGGGAGCATAGGAGCCTCCCACGAAAGAGGCTGCCTCTGGCCCAGGTCCCGGGGAGCATGTTTGAGGCAAGCCGGCTTCACTACAACCCTGCTTCTCGGCACCCAAAGCACCTGGGACAGACAGAAAGGAGAGCAGACAAGAGGATTAGCAAGATGTCTAAGGGCAGCCCAGTCGCAGGCTCCTACAGGACAGGGAGCCTGGGGCACTACTCAGAGAGCAACCTTGAGATAAGCAAATAGACACCCAGCTCGCTGCTTTCTTCCTCTGCTTGAGCAACCTGGAGGCCTCCACCAGCCCGTAAAGGCAATCTGTGGGCAGCGTCTGAGGAAAGAGGACAAATCTGTTCCCACGTCCTCATCAGTCCCAAGGCTGACTTCCACGGTGCGGCCAGGATACATTCTCTGTTTACAGGACTCCCTACCAACCTTCTCTTCCTCTCCTTTCCCCTCCCCTCAAAGCCAGAGGATCTAGCCTGCCACTCACAGTACAGAACATCTGGTAGGATGGACAGAATGGGGGAAAACAGCTTTTTTTTTTTTTTTTGTGCCTCAGTATCTCCCAGTCCCCAAACTTACCAGTGTGTATCCTCACAGACCCAGGGGGCAAAAGAGGAATCCAGGGTTAGTGCAGGGGGGGGGGGTTAGGGGGTCTTTCCACAGCCTCAAAGAACCCAGTGGGGAGCTGTGACAGCTGGCCAGCCTGTTCTTCCCAGCTGAGACCATGCATTAGCTGAGCAGACTCTGGATGGGAACTGTCCCCAAGCCAGTGTGTCCTCTTCTGTTTATATAGCAGAAACCAGAGCCGGCCTCTGGGGACCGGGAGAGCCGCCTCAAGGCTCTCTTGGCTAGGGCCTGACTTTGGCCCAGGTCAGCAAGAGCCCAAAATAGTCAGCTGACGGGAGCCCCAGAGTGAGCATGACCCTGGGCCTGTGCCCAGGCCTGGCAAACAGGTGCCCACGTCACAAGACTTGCAGCTCTAACACTCACGGGGCCCTGGCTGGCAGCCCCTTAGGGTGGCATTGGCAATATATTTGACATGGGAATTCCACCCAGTCATATCACCCAGACAACAGAGCAAACCCAAATGCTGCCCCCAATGGGAAGGCTGGGTCTTCAGGAAGCCAGGAGTGGGCTGGGGATAGAGACATAGGTCAAGAGGAGGGAGACACCTGGTCACTGCTGTCATCACAACTCACGTGCTCCCTACGTCCAGATCTCCGCTGACCAGGGCCACCTGACCCTTCCACTTACAGTAATTCTCCCTGTCCTCAACCCAAGTTGGTGTTATGGACCCCGCTGCCAGCAAGAAGCTGGCTCCCAGGTATACTCAGCCCAGCTCCCAGGAGCCCGGGTTCCCAGGCCTCTCCTGCTTTCCTGCAGGCTGAGTGCACACTGTCTTTCCTAGTCTAGCTACCTTCATGAGACTGCACGCTAATCGCCAGCTCCATAGGGCTGAAGACACTGAGAGAGACCATGAGCGGTCTTACAATCACCTAGAACAGTAGTTCTCAACCTGTGGGTGGAGACCCCCTTTGGAGGCAGAATAACCTTTTCCTGGGAGTCGCCTAGGAGCATCAGAAAACAGGATAGTTACATTATGATTCGTAACAGTAGCAAAATCACAGTTAAGAAGTAGCAACAAAAATTATTTTACATTACAATTTGTAACAGTAGCAAGATCACAGTTAAGAAGTAGCAACAAAATAATTGTATGGTTGAGGGTCACCACAACATGAGGAACTGTATTAAAGGGTCACACCAAAGAAGGTTGAGAGGCACTCATCTAGAGTTTCCCAAACCAAGAAATTGTTGCTTGAAGATGGCCCTATGTCCCAAAGAAAGAGGAAGAGAGCACTGGGGCCTACATCCAGAGTGCTAGACTGAATCCCAGCTCCCCTAAGCATGCTGACCAAATCTTGGGTGCTCTTAGCCCCATCCCAGCATCTCAGGGACCCTGTAAGAAAGCTCTCCCCCTCTCCTACAGATCTACCATCTGGAGAAGGATGTTCTCAGCCATCAGCCAGCCTCTGGGCTCCTTGGGAGCCCCACAGACCAGGATTCTCCATTTCAGCCCACACTGCCTCCTCCCTCCTGGTGGAACCATGAGAAGCCACTTTCCTTGTAATGCAGTAAGTAGAGGAGCAAACCAAGGACACCTTGGGTTTGGCCATAGGTCAGGGACTTCCCTTCTCAAGAATACTGGATGAACACTACCATGGTGACAGGGGTGGTCCCCATGCTTGGCAGGTATAATCCAGGACTTTCACCTCCCTGGTGCAGTACCTACACCCTGGAAACAGGCCAAGCCTCAAAGCCACATGCCCTCGCTATGCTCCCAGACCTCAGCTACCTACCCCACCCTTCAGCTTCCTGGAACCATGCACAGGCTGCCCCAAGAGCAGCTGTCACCTCACTCAGCCATGAGACCAGGACCCAGAACTTCAGCCTAAGCCGTTAAGAACATAAGGCTTCCCCGTCCCCACCCCCGCATCATCACCCCACGTCTGAAAAAAAAATCAGATGTTCCCATGCTTAGCAACCTAGCTCGCCCGCCGCCTCGCCTCGGCAGGGCTTCCCCCTTCAGCCCCCAGACCACATCCTCTCCAGGCAGCCCTGCACCCACCTCTGCCTCCATCGTACCCCACCTGCTCAAGGGCCCCAGGGGTGCACCAAGGACAGCAGCAATACTCACCACTCTGGGTTGGCCAACAGCTGTCAACACACCTTTCCCTCAGCCTTCAGGGCCCAGCAATGCAGCCAAGTTACCAGGGAGGAGCAGGGGCTGGCCTCTGTCGATGGTGGCCTACGGAAGAGTTAGCATTAGTGAAGAACAAACAACCATCAGGGACATACATGCTCCTGGAGATAATATGGCTGGGAACCAAGGAGTCAAAACTGGGGGAGGATCCAGGTCACAAGGGGGACAAGACAGTCTGGGCAATGGATTCTGAGGAACAAGAAGGTGGTTGGGAGCTATGGACAGCATGTGGGCATCTCAGAGCCAGGAAGACATCCTATCTCTGCCTGTTTCCTTCTTGCCTGAAGCCTCTGGGAATACAGGGATGTGTAGCAGAAAGAAAGTGGCCCCTGCTAGGACAGAGTATCTGTCCTTCCTTACAGGGCTCCAGCTCAGCCCTAGAGCCCAGAGGTCCCCAGAGGGCAAGACTCTATGTGAACCTCTCTGGCCTCAGGGAGCCCAGTCTTCTAACCCAAGCAAGAAGACTCTTCTGAAATCCTATGATGGGAAACCAGACCCTGAACAGGAAGTGAGGTGAAGGGTATCAGACGACCTAGGTTCCAATCTTGGCTCCAGCCCACAGTCCCTCAACTAATGAAACAGTTTCTCTCTGCTTCTTTGTCAGGAAAGAAATCACAAAGTGTAATTGATATCTCTAAAAGCTGCAGCTGCAGGCCGTTATTAGGCTTAAAACATACAGGATTTATAACAGGGTGGGAGGCACAGGCAGGAGGAGCTCTGTGAGTTCAAGGCCAGCCCAAGGCTACCTAGGGAGACCTGTCTCAGAAAACAGAACCAAGCACATATATTGCTATGTCATCATTGGGAGGTTTTAAATGAACACATGCAAAAGGTGGACCTCTTAACACAGCTGGTAATCCCAGTGTGTCGGGAGACCAAGGCAGGGGGATTACAACTGCAGGGCCTGTCTGGACTACAGGAGTTCAAGGCCACTCTGGGCAAGTCAGTGAGAACCTATCGAAAAATAGAAAGGATAGAGACAAAGGTTAAGTGCTTGCTCACCAGGGGCAAGGTCCTAGGTTCAATCCCCAGCAGAGGGAACAGGGAGAGGTGCAAGGAGGGGAGGCAGAGGTAAAACAAGAAGAAGAAAAACAGAAAAGGCTAACTCCAGATTCTGATTTCTTCCTGGACTGGGTACCTGGCTTCTGATCCAAGTAGAAGCCAGTGAGGCACCCAACCCTAACCTTTAGCTTTCCTCTAGCACTGGTCACGGCCCCTCGACCACACCTCCCCCTCCCTTCTCCATCATTCTCCCTTCCCTCTCGAGCCCAGAGAGAGCCCAGAGTAAACCAGGGCAGTGCCTTCAAGCTATTGGACCGTGTTGCAGGCCAGAGGGGTGGGAAAGGAGAAGTAGGTATTTCCACAACAGTAGGTGGAAGGACCGAGATAGGGGAAGGCCCGTGGTGGGTCACATGCTCCTGACCTCTGCCCCAAGGGCACCGGCTAAGGGATGCTCTTGTGGCTCAGATACCCAGATTTTCCCTCAACTGTGGTAGAGCATGTGCCTAGCATGCACAAAGCCCTGGGCTTGATTCTCTAGTGTCCCTCACAGCCAGAAGTGAAGGCCAGGTGGGCGAAGTGCAGGACAGGGAAGCCTAACAGAAAAGCTGAGGCACCTGTAGCCAGGAACAGAAGGCAAGCAGGAGTCAAACCCACCACCCAGAGGGAGTGTGCCATCGTCCTCCTGTGCACCAGGAACCGGACAAACACTGCCTGTCATCACAAGGTGGACTGACACCCCCCTCTGCCCCCACAGGGGCCAGAGCCTAACACCTTGTCCTCAGAAAGTGACTGACAGCTCTGAAGAACAAGTGTCTTATCCCATCACCTGTCCCTAGATCAAAACTCCCTCCTAACAGTCACATGCTCGGCATTCCTGAACTACTGTGAGCAAGGCAGTGTGCCCAGGACAGGGGAAGACCTGGGAGCCCTTGGGATCTTGAGCAAGCCAACACTGGGGCCCAGCTGCAAATGGGACTGCACCAGTTGCTGTGTAGAGGGTAAACCCAAGGCTGAGGCGACTCAAAAGAGGGAAGGTGGCCTCTAAAAGGGGGGTGTACATCCACTAACTTCAGTATCAGCTCCTACTGCTCGACACCCATCCCTCCCCCTAGTCACAGGAGCCTTCCTTCACCACCTACAGCCTTGGCTTTGCTTGTTCCTCATCTGTCTGTCTGTCTGTCTGTCTGCCTGCTTCCTCCCGGTGTATCAGGTTTCCATTTCATCTAACTTTCTCAAAGACCTATTCCTACCACCCCACCCCCACACTAACGTGTTTTGCTCCACCCAGGACTGACTTCCCACTTGTCTCTTGTCTAACTCCCTACTAGAAAACAACGTCTGCCTAGCAGCATGACCTTCAGTTTGAAAAAGATGGGCAGGTGCTAGGGTCTGTGGGAGTGAGGGACAAGGGTTGACCCATACAGGCCTACACTTGAGCTGGGTCAGGAAGACCAGCTAGATGAGAACAACATGCCAGCTAAGGAGCTGTCCCTGCCATCTGGGGACAGATCCAACAAAAAACAAGTCTCCCTTTTGGCTGAATCGTAATTTTGAATCAGAAAAATCTGACCCCTAGGACTAGCCAGCTCCTGCAGGGACCTGCCAGAAACCTGCTAAGCCCTTCCTAGGAAGCATTCAAGTGTTTTCTTAACAAAAATCTACACTTGCCCCAAGGCATGGACAGCAGGGCTCCTAAAGCAGTGCTGGATCTGAACACAGCTCTACAAAATAAAAGCAACAACTAAGAACTTTACTGATGGGCTGGAGAGATGGCTCAGTGGTTAAGAACACTGACTGTTCTACCAGAGGTCCTGAGTTCAATTCCCAGCAACCAACTGTAATGAGATCCAATGCACTCTTCTGGTGTGTGTGTCTAAAGACAGCGACAGTATACTCATATACATAAAATAAATAAATAGAATTTTTAAAAAGGGACTTTACTGACATCTCACCTTGCAGTGCTATAAGAAAGGGATCGTTTTTGTTATTCATTGAAAATAGTGACCAGGCCTAAACACGGTTTAAAAACTAGCAAAGCTATGTGATTAGCACCCAGACCCCCATATCTGGGAGTCTGTGGCCAGGCATCCCTTCTGTGTGGCTACTGAGCCCTGTGTAGTGGGAACCTGCCTCCATTGCATACAGCAGTCTGAGTCTGTCCTAAGGAACAGGGTGAAGCTCTGTGGCTGGGTAGTTGAGCTTCTGGGTCAGGCTTGGGGCCTGCCCTGAGTCGACAGGCTTACCTCCATCCAGCCAAGACCTCACCATTTCTTATCAGAGCTATTGACCCTTCACCGGTGTGAACCCCACAAACACCATCATCAAAAATCATGACCTTACAGCACGGTACACTATCACACTATCGTTCTTCTTAGCCCCTGCTCAGGACAAAGCTTGGCTTTCTTGTCAAGTCTTTGCCCAAGTCAGTGACCTGAACGTTCCCCTTGGAGGTGATGCCCCAGTGCATGTAGATAGAGCTCTAGGTCCATCAGTATCTTTGGACACATGTCGGGGACCTGCCTACCAGAACATACCCATTACACTAGCCCCAGACCCAGGTCACTTGCCTTGAAACCACGTCTGTCTAGTCCCTTCGGTCACTTATCAATAAACAGATGTGTCCAAGTGAGGGGGCTGAGGCATGCATCCATGCAGAACACACTGGCGCCACCGCTGTCCCCAAGCCCGAATGGATGCCTTGGCAGCGCCTCCTCATTGGGTGGCCTGGACTGCTGGCTCCTTCACACCGGGACCTGGACGAACCCAGCGCCGCCCACCCGCCCCGCCGCCCCCGGGGCGGGCAGGAGAGGACCGCATCGACCGACAGATAGGCAAATGCAAGTCCCCGCCGCCCCGGCCCCTCACCTGGCCCCGCGGGCTGCGCTCGCGTCTCCGCCCGCGCCTTCCGGGCTCGCGCCCCGCTCGGGCCCGAAGGGTTGCCCATGCCCGGTCGCCGCGCCTTCCGCTCCCGCCGCGCCGGGCGCCCCCGCCCGCGGTTCCGGCCGCGCCCGCGCCCCGCGCCCCCCGCCCCCGACTCCTCCCCCGGCGGGAGGCCGGGCGGGGACCGTGACGTGCGCCCATTGACGTCTCCGGAATCCCGGCGGCGGCGGCCGACGCAGCCTCATCAATGGGCTAAAAATAGCTGCGCCCGGAATAGCCTCGAGCGCCCCGCCCCGCGTCCCCCCGCCTCCCAAAGCTCTTTCGCCGCACACCCCGTTACATAACACGGCCAGGGTAGGGTTGCTGTTTCCAGGTGAGCCCTCTCCAACCTCCAGGACATCACCCCGACATCCAGTTCGTGAATAAATCTACCCGGGGACTTCCCCTGAACACTAGGTGGAAAAAGTGAGGCCCAGAGGGGTTCAGCTGCTACCCAAAGGCACACAGCAAGTAGGCTAGGGAGGTCAGGACCCAAGCCTACCTCTGAGCCCGTGGGTATCTCAAAGTGGCATGAGTCTCTCAGCCTGTGAGACTGTGTAACACCCCAAGAACAAAGAACAAGGTAGCAAGGTACAGGGCTTCCACGGGAGAAGACACCTAACAGAAGACTTCTGAGATGATGAAAAACTTGTGAGGCAGGGGTACTCACTGATCTGGCTGCTCACATAGGCCTGTGTGACCTAAGGAAAGTCAACTAACCTCTCTGGGGCTCAGCATTTTCCCTGAGCAATCTTTAGCTTTTTGTAGTGACCAGACCAGAGAAGCTGTGCAGGAAGTAGTCTTGCACACAGTAGGTGCTCAGACTTAGCTTGTCCTATTCTTCTTTTTTTGGGGGGGAGGGGGGGAAGTTGGTTTTTTTCGAGACAGGGTTTCTCTGTGTAGCTCTGGCTATCCTGGAACTCACTCTGTAGACCAGGCTGACCTCGAACTCAGAAATCCGCCTGCCTCTGCCTCCCAAGTGCTGGGATTAAAGGCGTGCGCCACCACCGCCCGGCTGTCCTGTTCTTCCATGGACCTTGTGATCTATAGTGTAGCTGCTTCCTATGACTACCATGGCTAAGCAGTCCTCCCTGCAAGACCTTTGGGATGAGAGGTCAAGGTGGTCCTAGGCTTCTGAAAATGAGAGGACCACACTGTCCTGAGCAAGCCCTTCTCCCCAACAGCTGCCCATTCCAACAGGCTGCACCAGAAGCCTGATGTGTGACAACACTTTTCCTGGGGAGATACAACACATCTACTCACTCCAGATACAGACCCCAAGACAGACCGAAGTAGGGAGACCACCAAAGTCCAACGTAGTGAACCAATGGGTTTTATTGGGGTTAACAGGTCCAGAAATGGCTCAAAGACAGCTCCATGACCAAAGCCCACCCAGCATGGATGAGCGCTCACGAAGCTAGGAGCCTGCAGTTCACTGCACAGCCCACAGGCAGCTCAACTGGTTGGAGAGAGTCCTACCCGGTGTCTTGCAGGTCTAAAGCTCTTCTAGGCATCCAGGCAGCTGGTCTGGTTTCAGAGTCTTTTTTACAGTTCACCTTGTGTGAATCTTCTCAGGAGCTTAGAGTCACTTTCTCTGAGAGGGGCTCAGCTTTGTTCACTCTGGCAGAGAAGATCCTAGTGAATCTGGTTGGTTTCAGGTACTTCCTGAAATTATGTTGAGTTGCTCTGTCCCTTAAAGTGCTTCCTTGCAGAAGGACAGAATGTTTCACTCAGAAGAAGCAGTTAAGGCTCCTACATTCTTTCTGCCCCCTCTTTTGAGATGATCCTAGAGCCTTGGAAGGACTAGAGATGTCTACCTATGGCTAAGAAAGAGGCCAGTGTGCCACAGTAACAGTCCCTTGTTCTCAGTTGCTTCACCAGTGTCTGAATTAAGGCTGATAACAAATGCCCTAGGAGGCAAACACACACAGGCAGATTGACAGGCCCATCCCAGCTGCTTCCCCATTAAGACTTTTGTTCTCCCCAGACACAGGATTTGTCCTGGCTTTTGTATCAAATGTACACTCTCTATTGTACAGAGGGCCTTAAATCGGATGGAAGGTTTAATTAGTTTCTGTAATCCTTAGTCATGCTCTCTGAGCCATTATATTTCCATATCCTAGAGCTCTTCCATGGAGCCTCCCTACATTTCTTCACACCTGATAAACTCTGTGGGCTTGAAGTTAATTGGTTCATACTCAGGGCCAAGGAGGAGAAAGGCCATGCTCTCCCTGCTCTCCCTGCTGACTCCCTGGGACAGAGCTGCCTTGGGTTGGCACTGCAGATATAGCTGTAGATACTGACTCTCCATTTACCATACCTGGTTGTTGGGGGTGGTCCTGACTGGGCAAACCATCTCTACTCCTATATAACCTTTGGATGGAGGTAAATGTGCCCTCCTTGGTCTGGAGGGATAATTACTCACCCCTGGGACAGGCTTGATCGTCTGCACCTGTATTGTTCTGTCAGGGGCATCTTCTTTGCACCGCTCCTCAGGCTCAAACGCACCCTCCTTAGACACAATCTGGCTTCCTATCACTTTTCTCCTTAGCAACGCCAGCTCCACAGAAATCTTGCCACATCTGTCTTCAGGGTAACCCAGACAAACCTTGTCCTCTGCTTCATCTAGGATGCTCTCTGTTTTCACACCCTCTTTACCAGCTGGCCTAAGCCACTGAGATCTGCCAAAGCCTTTCCTTTTAATAAAGATCTTGCTCCACCAATGGGACTCAGCAAAGCCACTAAAGCTCCACACCAGCCTCGAGGTCCCTGCTGGATCAGCCTTTCCTTTACCTCCGTGAACGGTTCTGTCTAGCCCACTGAACCGGGGTTCAAACACAGCTCCTCTTACTCCTATCCCTTCAGTAGTGTCTGTTCCTTGTACATGATCCTCCAGGCCATGATTTGTGGGGAACTCAGACGGAGACAAACAAGTGTCCCCAGTGGCTTTCATAAGCCAGTCCATCACAGCCTGCCTTCCCTCACACTGTCTCAGGTCATGCAGACTTTGCCTTAAGGAGGCTTGAGGAATTACATTACCCAGTTATCCTGCCTCCACAGCAAGTCAGACTGAGTCCATCTGCTCCCCTCTCCCACAGCCTCACAACTCAGGCTGGGGCGAGGTCATCCTTTGCTTGCTTAAAATTCTTCCCAAATTCCAACAGTTCAAGGGCTGAGTATTTCCTGATCGCACTAGTTCCTTTCTGGCTTTGTACCACGGTTAATGCCCCATCACGTGCTGGCTTAGATTTCCCCTGTTTTCTCCTGAAGGTTGGACTTGCGAGGCTCCTTCTCATCCTCGTGTATCTAACTTACCAGATCAAAAGCTAACTCGAGGGATCTTTCTTGTTGCAACTCCACACAAACAAGCTTCTGCTTGGCTCCCACCTTGGCCTCAGATGCATTTCTTTTTCTTTCTTTTTTTCTTTTCTTCCCCCCCCCCCTTTGGCAGTTCTGCAACTTTATTTGGCATTCAGCAGGTTAGTTCTCATCCATATTGACTGTCTGTAGATTTTTTGTTTTGTTTTGTTTTTGTTTTTCGAGACAGGGTTTCTTTGTATAGCCTTGGCTATCCTGGAACTCACTCTGTAGACCAGGCTGGCCTCGAACTCAGAAATCCACCTGCCTCTGCCTCTCCCAAGTGCTAGGATTACAGGCATGCGCCACCACTGCCCGGCCTGTCTGTAGATTTTTGAAAGTGGTAACAGGCACGTAAGTTACCAATGTGTAGAGCTTGTTTGGTGAATCCTCATCTTCATTACGTTTTCTGAACAATCGATATGGAACATTCCTTATTCCCTTGGCCCACACGGTTTTATTGTACCTGGTGTCAATGCACACAACTGGAGTCCCCGCTTCCTTCATGGCAAACTTCTGTATTTCTTTGAGTGCCTGAGGAGCACGCTTCTTGGGAAGGGCACTAGGGATTGTGGGATGGAAAGTCACGTAGCCGTACAACTTCCGGGTCACGGGCTCAGATGCATTTCTTACCACACACAACTTCCGCCCTTGTTTGACGATAGTCTTGACTCTTGTACGCTGTCTCAGAGATGGCAAATTTTTTTCTAAACCTTTAACTTTCTCAGGACCTCTCCACATTCCCATGGTGGACCCCACTCATCAAGCAGGCAGGCCATGTGACACAGATGTTGACTGCCATGCTGGGATTTCTCCCACAAACACTCCCAATGGCTCAGCTTTAGGTGCACATTTCACAACAAGCAACAAGAAACACGCAAGTGCTGTCACAGCACAAAGGTACACTAACGCACAGAGGGAGGAAGGAAGGGCTCCTCCGTGGACAACTCTATCAGGACTTCCTCTGCAGATGCTCCTTCCTCAGGCTGCTCAGCCTCAGTTGCCTGGGTTGCAGAACTACGCGTTCACTCCTCCACAACGTGTCTTTGGTCGTGTCCTGCTCAGGTGCCAAAACGCTGTGTAACAAAACTTCTGGGGACACAACACACGTCTATTCATCCCAGATAGAGAACCCATGAAAGACCAAAGTACAGATACCACCAAAATCCAACTTTGTGAACCAATGAGGGTTTGTTATTATTGTTGTTGATGCTGTTTGGTTTGGTTTTTGGCAGGAGGAAGTTGGGTTTAGGGTCTGTGTAGCCTTGGCTGTCCTGGAACTCCCTCTGTAGACCAGGGTGGCCGCGAACTCACGGAGATCAACCTGCCTCTGTCCCCGCCCAGTGTGCCACCACCACCCAGCTGAACCAATGAGTCTGATAAAGATTTCTTACAGGAATATGGGCAACAGATCACTTGCAGAAGCAGAAACAACTCAAAGACAGCTGCATCATCAAAGCCCATCCTAGCATGGACAACAGCTCACAAAGCTTGGAACTCGGAGACCACTGCACAGCCTGCAAGAGGCTTGACATGTTGGAAAGTGTCCTTCCAGGTGCCTCTGTTGGTCTAAACGTTTTCCAGGTACCTTCTGCTGGTTTCTGCTTCTTTCAGGTAGTGGGCTGGTCTCATAGCCTTTGCTGTTCAGTTTCACTTCTTCTAAGAAGGAGGAAGGGGTTTAGTGAATCTAGTCAGTTTCAGGGACTTCCTGAAGCTATTTTGAGTTACTTTTTCTTCCTGCTTAAGGAGCCTCTCTACAGGATGAAACATTGCAATTTCAGAAAGAAAAAAAAAAAAGTTACACAATAAAGCCCCAGGCCAAGAAGGACAGGCCAACGATAATGAAGAGGTGAGCTTGTTTTGTGTCTCTATACCCTGCTAGACTGGGAGGTGGCTAGGGAGAACCCATTTGGGAGTGAGGATCCATTGATACGGGTCCTGTCCGGTGCCTGTTCCACCAGCAGCTAGCCAGGACTCACATGGTCAAGAATCCCTTCGGCATCCAGAGGTTTCCTCAGGAGGCCCCACACTCCAGAGCTCTCACTCCTGATGAACATTCACATTCTTCTCCCACGCCCAGAAGTCCTTCTCTGGAGTTGCCTGACAGTACAGTACAAAACCCCTTTCTCTGCTGCTTCACAGCCAACCCCAGAACCTCTAGTTTGTCTTTTAAAATCCCAGAATCAGTCCTGTTCTTTTCCACATTCAAACAGTACATTCATCTACAGACGCAGGAACTGAGACACAACAGCGGCCAGGAGCAATGGAGCCTCAGACTGGCCTCCCCTAACGGGCTTCGGAAAGAACGCACTGCCCTGCTCCCTCTTTTTATTTTTCCACGAGTCTTCTTGAAAATACATTCTAAAATATTTGCCTGTGTAGGAGAAATACATTTATTTAGACAGGAATGGAAAAAAAAAATGCCGCTAGCAGTTTTTCCATGGAGGCTTCCAGCCCACAGAGGTCTCTCTATAAATACTCTCAGCCCAATCTGCCTCAATTATCTACTCTATAATAAAGCAGATAGCAACATGTGAAATGCTAACACTCTGGGACAGCTTGAAGAAACTGGCTGAGGTGGGAGAGGGGCCCGAGGCCCGAGTGGTATGTCATGTGATGGACCCTGGTCACTGGGTGATCTGAACAACTGTAGAGGAACCCTGGACACCACCCAGAGATTCTTGCCTCTCCTTGTTCTTCCCCAGCTGTGGGACTCTGAGAGAGTGACTGCCCTACTCTGAGCTCCTGTCTCCTCCTTGGAGACACACACGTGGTAACATACCTGTCTCACAGCAGCGTCGTGAAGACGGTGTCTTTGATAGCACACATACATCATGTGCCAGGAGGATGACAGGCAGTGGCAGAGCTGCTGTTTCTATTCAGGAGAACCCGAGGGAAAGCCAGGGCTGGGATTCTTGTCTTGGAGCTGTCCTTGCAAAAAATGCTTAGCCTGGCTTTGCCCAGCTGGTGTTTATTTGGTGCTTTGGGGGAGGGGGGCTGCACAGACAGGGCATGGTGACCGCTTAGTGTCACAGCAGATCTCCTATAAATAGCCCTACTTCGGTTCCCTTAACTGGCTTCCTCAGCTAGTCAGTGGCCACACAGTCCCACAGAAGGCACTCCCCAAGTGTCCCCTCCTCCACACCATCATCTCTCTGCCCAAATCCCAGGACCACTTCCCAGCTCCTCCTGCAGACAGGAGAGCAGAGAGGGCAGGTAGTCCACTCAGTCCTTGTAAGGCTGGACTTCTAGGAGCAGTAAGGGATGGGCAGTCCTAACTAGTACTAACCCACACTCTGGAGGGTTCCTAAGACAGGGAGAAAAAAAAGCCCTGCAGCAAAGAGCTGGTTTTACTCTGTGGGCTAGAGAGGAGTGTGAGGCCGAAGAGGCCTCCAGCTGACCTGATGCTAAGGAAGAGAGGCAATCCCAGGGGCCACCCTGGAGGAAGAGGATGTGGGTTACAGTGTGAAAAAGACAGGCCTAGAAATGCAGAGAACATCCCAGGAAGATTAGGCTGTCCCAGATTTCAAGGGTATGAGACAGGGACAGGATGGAAGACCCAAGGGTGGAAAAACAGTAAGCCATGTTGAGCCACAAGGCCCAAGGTCATCTAGCATACTTGGTGACCTGGATTCATAGTTGAGGAACCACCATGTTACCTCACATCCTCCCTGCCTGGGTGAGAGGATGTGGAGGGATTAACTAACCCACTGGGCCCAGAGGGACTCCCCTAACTTGGTCTCACCCAGAATGTGCCTGGGACTGCAAAGGGGATTCCCTTCATAGGTCCCTTCCTCAGCCTCAGGATCAATATCTACTTGGCTGGGGACCCCCGCCTCTCCCCAGGTTTAAGCATACAGTCAAGGGCAAAAAAATTTTTTAAAAAATGGGGTCACCTAAGACTATCCCAGGGTTCTAGAAGGCCACTGGTTGGAGGTGGCGAGAAAGGCCATCTTCCATTCCGGGTGCTTCACCAAGTGTTTCCACATCTGTTGTCTTTTGGTTGCTGTTGTCATTGAGGAGCATCTGGGTCAGTATGAGAAAGTGGCCCAGGTCACTAGGCCGGAAATGGGGGAAGTTAAACACATTTCCCACAAATCAAAACCAGGGCTCCTGATTAAAAACCCATCAAACCCCTCTGTAACTTTAGGGTTACAAAATCACTCCGCCGCCCCCCCCCCCCCCACACACACCCGTCAACAACAGCAAAGGCTGCAGAGCTGCGTGACTGACAAAGTGCGAAGTCCCTAATTGCACTCCCAGAGGAGCAGGAGCTCGGTCATCCTCCGGTGTCAGATTCCAAATTTCTGTCACCTCGCCCGAGACCGGATTTGGCCCGAGCTCCCCTCCCCAGGTCCCGCCACCGGAACACTGAGCCGGAAGAAACGCGGCGGGCCACGGAGCAGCGCCGAGCCCGGGGCGAGCCATGCCCCTGCTGCCCGCGCCAGGCCCTGCACGCCGGGTGCGGTCGGGGAAGCCGCTACGTCACCGCGCAGTCCGCAGGGAGCCCGCCGGCCGAGCCAGGATTCCATTACATCACCCAGGCCGCGTTGTAAACACCGCTGCAGCCATTGGCTGCCGCGCCGCCCTCGCAGCCAATGGCGTGAGAGCATGCAAATCATCGTTGAGCCAATGCTTCCTTTGGCGCTGGTGTATGCAAATAGACGTCATTGCCCGGGTGGGGGTGGCCTGGCTCGGGCAGGAGGTGGGTGGGGGAGTGTGGAAACTTGTAGCGCGGCTGGTTTGGAGACTTGGCTTCCAAATCTGTTCCAGCCAGTCCCGAGGGGCAGGGAGTGCGATTAAAGGTGAATGTCCTCAATTCTTAGGCCCTTTTCCGTTAGACCCACACAAGCAATGGAGCAAAAATGAAGTTAATTGCTGGGCGTGGTAGCCCAGGCCTGTAATCTCAGCTTTTGGGAGTTGGCCAGCCTGAGCTACAAGAAACCCTGCCCCGAAAAAAAAAAAAAAAAAAGCAAAACAGAAGGGCTGGAGAAATGGTTGAACTGTCCAGAGCTCCAGCTGCTCTAAGAGGACCCGGATTTGCGTCCTCACAAACATCCTTAACTCCAGTCCAGGAGATCCAACGACCTCTTCTAACCTCAGTGGGCATCCGACATGCACGTGGTGCACATACAAGCACACAGGCAAAAATTCACACACATAAAATAAGTAGATGTTTAAGGTTTGGATTTGTTTGGTTTGGGGGGGGGATTGTTTTTTTAAGCAGTAACAAAAAATACGACCACTTGGAGGCAGGAGGGAGAAACTTTGGCAAGGTACAAAAATCTGAACCATGCTTCCCAGAATGCTCAAGTCACCCCCACCACCACCACCCCCAACCCCGAGAGACAATGCCACGGAGAAACGAAGCAGACATCTCTCTACCCAGGAGGTAGTCAGAGCTCAGGGAACCTGGTGTTGTATTGACCAGGCTTCTCCAGAAATATAAATGTCATTCTCAGGGGTGGGTTCCAATGTCTCAGGAAAACAAGAGAAAAGTATACCTGCACTGGACTTGTCTAGAGGTTTTGTTCTTGTCACTATTGCCTAAATAATTCAGACTTACAACAACACACATAACGTTCACCACACTAGATGTTACCAGTAATGCAGAACTTTCCAATATAGAGAAGAACCAGGTATGACATCTTATGCTTGTAATCCCGGCACTCAGAAGGCTGGGGTAAGAGAATCTTGAATTTGAGGCCAGCCTGAGCTATACAGTAAGACTATCTTAAAATGTAAATAAATAATTATAGAGAATAATATGTGTAAGTTATATGTGACTGTTACACCGTTCTGCATGACGAACTTGAATTTTTGGATTCTGGCATTCTGAGGAGTCCTGGGGTATCCAAAATGGATAAGAAGGATCACTGAGTATAGAGGTTAAAGAAGTATCTCAGGAAATGGAGGAGCAGAAGATGCCCATAATCTGCCCAGGGAAGCCAGGCTTGCATCTCACTGTGAGTCTGAAGGACCAGGAACTCCATGTGGAATGAATGATCAGTTCAAGATGAGAGTGAACTCCAGTTCCCTGCATGCTTTTGTTCTGCCTGGGCTCTCTGGGGATTCATGAGACATTTAACTGGAGGTTGTAATTTAGAGAGGGATACAATGTGTCCCTCTACTGAAACAGTGTTTTGCTTTTGTTTTTGAGACAGACTATCACTATGTAGCCCTGGCTGTCCTGGAACTCACTCTATAGACCAGGCTAGCCTCAAATTCACAGAGATCTGCCTCCTGGGTGCTAGGATTAAAGGTATGCACTACTGTGTCCAGCATGAAAGAGTTTTTAAACAGAGGGGAAAGATTCCAAACAAAAGAAATGGTACATGGGGAAGCCAGAGCTGGGCCAGGACGTGGCTTCTTAATGCAGCAGAATAAGAGACATGGCTAGACAGGAGTGTGGTGGAAGACCTGCTGGGGGGTGGGGGGGAGAGGACCCAGCTGCATAGTGCAGGGCCTTGGGCCAGGCTCTGTGCTGACAGCTTTCCTTGCTTTGTCTCTTTTTTCTCCAGCCCTGTAAGGTGAGCACTGCTTTGGCATAGAGAAAACTGTGGCCCCAAGAAGCTGTCACAGGCTGAGAAGAAACAAGGCAGGGCTCACATTCGGGACCTATGGCCTTACAGGTACTTTGTGGCCACAGAGTTCACATGCTGCCCCTGTGGCCTCACAGGCACATTGTGGCTCCTGTTACCTCCCAGAGAGGAAGCTGAAGTGGTTTCTTCTGACTCGAATGTCTTACTACAGAGCTGGGGCAAAAAATAGATAATTGTAATTTTTGCTTAATAGATTTCAACATGTTATAAAAACAAGACCTTGGGCTGGAGAGATGGCTCAGTGGTTAAGAGCACTGACTGCTCTTCCAGAGGTCCCGAGTTCAATTCCCAGCAACCACATGGTGCCTCACAACTATCTGTAATGGGATCTGATGCCCTCTTCCATTGTGTCTGAAGCCAGCGACAGTGTACTCACATATACAAAATAATAAAATCTTAAAAAGAAAAAACAAGACCTCTGGCTGGCTAGAGAGATGGCTCAGTCATAAGAGCTAGTTGTTCTTTCAGAGGACCTAGGTTCAATTCCTAGAACCCACGTAGCAGCTCACAACTGTATGGACATTCAGAACCAAGGGATTCTACAGCCAACTCTGCATAAGTTGCATACACACACACTCAGACTGTCTTGGGTTTCTATTATTGTGATAAAACACTGTGACCGAAAGCAACTTGAGGAGGAACCCGGAGGGAAGAGCTGATGCAGAAGCCGTGAAGAAGTTCTGCTTACTGGCTGCTCCTCGCTGCTTGCTCAGTGTGCTTTTTCCTGTAATACCCAGGACCACCAGCCCAAGGATGGCATTACCCACAAAACACTGGCCTCCCACATGCATCACTGATGAAGGAGACAGACCACACGCTTGCCTATAGACCGATCTGGTGGGGGCATTTTCTCAGTTGAGGTTCTGTCTTTCAAAACGACTCTAACCTGTGTCAAGTTGACATAAAAACTAGCCACCACCTCAGGCAACACACACACACACACACACACACACACACACACACACACATTAAAACTTGAAAAAAGCCCCAATGGTGGTGGTACATTCCTTTAATCCCCAGCACTCAGGAGGCAAAACCAGGCAGATCTCTGTGAGTTCGAGACTACCCTGGTCTACAGAGTGAGTTCCAGGACAGCCAGGGCAACACACAGAAACCCTGTCTTGAAAAACAAAAAAAAATGAAAAACTTGAAAGAAAAGAAAGATAAAGGCGTAGCACATTGGTATGCAAGGATCAGCATGCACACACACATGTGTATATATGTGGAACATATATCACACACACACACACATACATATACATATACATATACATATACATACATATACATATAATATACATATATATCACATTATATTTTATATGTTATACATAATAAGCACCAATTTTATTTTGAGGAAACAGAAGGGTGAAGAGCCTCTAGCTCAGGCTAGAACCTTAGGTGTGCGGGCGTAGAAATGATTCATGCCGTTGACCAGCAGGGGACGCTCAAGAGGCTGTGGGAGGACTGACCTGCTGGCACCGGTGACTAACTGGATCTTACGTGCTGTTCCCGGTTGCCAAGAAACGATGTTCCTACTGCTCTCAGCCACGGAGCCAGCTCTGGTTACTGCTGACAAGCCCCACAGAGGAGTGCCTGGAGAGTCAGGCAGGCAGAGGGTGCCAGAGGAGACCAAGTCCTTTCCCGTGCAGGCAGCATGGTGGTTTCCCTTAGGAAACCTGGGTTCCCTTTGGGGCCCCTGTCTTCTGAGCCTTGAGCAATTCTTGGAAAATCCAGGACCCATAAACTCCCAAGGAACATGCAGACTACTGGGCAGGACTTGAGCCTGAACAGGCTCTGGGAGTGAGCGGGTGCAGAAAGCCGGAGAGGGTCCTGTGCTCTGCCAGCTGAGCTATACCCTCAGCCTTACTCGGTTGTTTATTTTCTGTGGTTCTGGGAATGTAACCCAAGGCTGCTCACACTGTAGGTCAGCATTCTGCCGCTAAGCGATAGCCATACCTTTTTTATGTTTCAAAGTGAAACAAAGTCTGTACAAGTTCTGGAGACTAGTATAGAACTCACTCTGTTGCCCCAGGCAAGCCTTGAATTTCCAATCCCCCGGCCTCAGCTCCATGAATAACTGGGATTACAAGCAGGCATCACCAGGCTTGACAGCTATTAAAAGATACAGAAATGGGTGGTCATACTTATCAAAATCATGATATTTATTTGTTTGTTTGTTTTGTTTTGTTTATTTATTTTAGTGCTGGGAATGAAATACAGCTCACCTTAAACCAGTTGGTCTTCAGAAGTGTGTCCAGGGGTCTCTCAGGAATAAAGGTTTGTGCCTGATGCCTAGAGGGTGTGTTTGGCTCTCCCCAATCCAGTGGACATCAGAGTGTGTGGGTACATCCCTATGCCTGAGGATAGTTGGGTGGGTCACAACACCAGTGACTCGGTGGGCTATGGTGAATGGGATAGAACAGCTGTGGGGTTCTGGGCCCTGAGGCCTCTGTCCCTAATATATCTTCCTGCATCCCTTTGCCCAGTGTCTTTGGCTCCCCTTCCTCTTCACCTGAGAGCCCTTGGCGGAGGACCCAGAAGAGCCCAGTGCCCAGACATGCTTATGGGCCTCTCCAAGGACAATAAAGGGTTTGCTGTGGAGGAAGCCCTGGCTGTCAGCCTCCCACGGGGCTGCAGGTGGGCTCAGAATGGCTGTGGGCAGCGTTGGGAGTGCAGGCTGTGAACAAGATGAGCCACCGAACACTCACACCATAAACGCCCAAACACGGAGCCGAGCCACGGTAGGAGTTTCCCTGTAGCCCAGACAGGGCCACTTCCCGGGAAGGGCTGGGGAACCTGAGCTATGGCAGGCCCTCAGGTCACTTGAGGAGCAGCTGGCCGGCAGCTGATGATCCTAAGGTCCATCCATCATGCCCCCAAGCCCATTCTGCTGAGCCATGATTATTTCCAAGTGTGGATAGAATTCGGATTATATAACAGACTAGAAGCTAGAAGATGAGTCGAGGGGTGAGGTGCTTGTGGCAGGCTTGGGACTGTTCTCACCTTCTCCAGTCAGAGTAGCACCTCAGAGTGTAGGAGGAGCCGAGGCTAGAAGGAGGATCAATCACTGAGGAGAGCTACACAACCTGTCAGCCTGCTTCCTACTTCTGGATCCAGAAGATAGCCCATCCTTCCTTCCCACGCATTAAACCCGCTCTCCCAAGCTCTGCCTTGCTCAAATCTACCCTGCTGCTCTGAGAGAATCCCATGGCAGTTCCCACAGCTCTTCATTCTCCCGTGGATATGGGAGGTATAGCTCGGGAGGCATGCTGTGAGAAGCAGGTAGTCCGGACTCAAATACACATTCATGGTATGCTTCCAATGGGCTTTACTATAAGGAATTGCAACAATATCTTCTTTGAGGTGTGGTTGTGACTTCAGAGACAATTCCAGGGGACAAATCGCTGTGGTTTGAACGCCAGTTCCTTCCACCTGAGTAGACTACAAACCAGCTACTTAATGCCTCATCTTCATGAGTAGAAACATATCAGGGGTACCACCTTCTCCCCCGAGTCATGAGGATCTGAGCAGTTTGTATGCACGATGCACTTAAACAGCTCCTGGCCCAAGGTCAGCACTGTGTAAGTGTTGGCTATAATTAGACAATATTTTCGGATTGCTTTCCTCGGCCTTGGCTCTAATAAGCACTTGGTGAAAAGCACTTGTTATTTTTAACTTCCTTCTCCCTCGCTACCTTAATCCCTTCCATAAACCCACCTTCCTTTAGCCTCCCAGCAGTGAAAGTGTGTGTATGTTACATCTCTCTAATGTTTACACTTACAGAACACTTCTGTTCCGACCTCACTGCAAACCTCGGAGCTAGCTAGCAGCGCATTCAAACGATTGCTGTCATTTTGCAGAGCCAGGGACAGGGTGTGATCTGTCTAACGACACCAGCTGCTAAGGGGTGTGTCTAAGCCACCTAGCAGGGTATTTTGACCTCAGGCACCAGGAGCTTGCTTCTGGATGATATGGCCCTGGGCATGCCAGCTTCAGGCTGCCAGGACAAATTAGCCGGGGGAGGGAGGTGAGCTCCTACTGGTTCCAGAACTGGGAGCACTCCCAAGTGGGAAGAGAAGAGCCTATGGGCTTTATAATTCTCTCTCATAGCACCCAGAGGCTTACCAGGAGCTGTGTGGCAGTGTCCTCTACTGGCCATAAGTGGTACTGCTGGCTTTTAGAAGAGAGAAAGGTGATACTATATACTCATAGTCATACAAAATACCCAACGCCTTTGGGGTGCCAGGTCCTCTCTTAGGAACCACAGAGGTCACATGAAACTCTCAAAAAGCACAGGGCATGGGGCATGGGCCATGGGGTATGGGGCATGGGGCATGGGGCATGGGGCATGGGCCATGGGCCATGGGCCATGGGGCATGGGGCATGGGGCATGGGGCATGGGGCATGGGGCATGGGGCATGGGGCATGGGGCATGGGGCAACTACTTGATAAAGAGACCCAACATTGACCTCTGGTTTCCACATATTCACACACACACACACACACACACACACACACACACACACACGCAGGTGCACCCACAGGCATGTATGTACACATATGAACAAGCACACACACAAAGCACTGGGCGTGGTGACACATATCTGTAATCCTAGCACTAGAGAGGCAGGAGGATCTGTGTAAGTTCAAGTCTAACCTGCTCTACCTATCAGTTCCCAGGCCAGCCAGAGTTACATAATGAGACCTCTTCAGAACAGAACAAAAACAAGACAAAAAAATTGAAGTCAGCCTGTGCTATCTATTGAATTCCAGGTGAGTCTGGGATACATAGCAAGATCCTGTCTTTAAAAGCCCTGGTCTTTCATGGAAATACATTATTCTATTAAAGATATA
Source organism: Arvicanthis niloticus (assembly GCF_011762505.2). Taxonomy (NCBI): domain Eukaryota; kingdom Metazoa; phylum Chordata; class Mammalia; order Rodentia; family Muridae; genus Arvicanthis; species Arvicanthis niloticus. The sequence goes on along the minus strand of NC_047670.1, from coordinate 75,473,677 downwards.
TATATATGTATATATATATATATTCCTTTATATATATTCATATATGTGTGTGTATATATGAATATATATATTTGTGTGTGTGTATGAATATATATATTTGTGTGTGTCTGTGTGTGTGTGTGTGTGTGCATAAAGTGTAACAAGAGCATAGAAAATAACGAGAGGTGAGAGAGTATCAGCGAGTTCAGTGACCAAGGACATCATGGCTTGCAGAGGCAGCAGAGTAGCAGGACCTGGGTGAAATGAGAGATTTTGCCACTGTCTGGGCAAAGGCGTTGGCGACAGAGGGAGAGTCAGGCCGATGGTGCGGTTCAGCGGGGAAATGCCAGGTGCACCAGAAAAACAATGAGGCCACTCACGGCTGGGAAGAGAGCCCAGTCAAAGAGACAATGTCTTCCGGTCCTTTCTTTCCTTGACGGCACACGAGGAGGGGCACCAGGCTTTTAACCAAAAGTCATTTCTTGGAGAGAAAAAGGGAAAGAAAAAGTCAGGACACAAAATGGCATGTAATTAAAACTTCCCCATTTACCTTACTTACAGGCTTAGAAAACGGGCTGATGGGACTGGTGAGATGATCACCCATGGGGAAGAGAATTGACTTCCACAGGCTGTCCTATGGCCTAGACCCACGTGCTAAACAAACAGATAAAACATAATAATTATTTTAAAAGAAAATAGACTGATGTTGATATATCCTGTGGTAGTGTGCTGGGACCCGCTCTCAAGAAAGAGAGAGAAAGAAAGAAAGAAAGAAAGAAAGAGAGAAGAGAAGAGAAGAGAAGAGAAGAGAAGAGAAGAGAAGAGAAGAGTGGGCTGAAGCCCGGAAGCCCCCTAGGGGCCCGGGTGACAAGGTGATCAGGTGACAGTGTCGGAGTGTGGCAGCAGAGGGCAACACCGCTCTGCCAGGAGGCGGGGACCACAACCCTTGCCTGTATCCCACTCCCGGGTAGGAAGAGACCTATGCTTCAGGTTGGAGTTTGGAAGTGGGAGGGCGGCTATCCCCACAGGGGAACACGATGCCTGTGAGGTGGGAGTCCACGCTGGAGTGGTGGGGTGGAGTAGACGTGGACAAAAAGGGCCCAGGTGGGCAAGAAGGTCCTGGGTGTTCACAGCCTGTGCAAGAAAAGCCTGGCTTGTGCGAAGGCCCAGGTGTGCAAGAAGGGCCCAGCAAAGGAGGAGAGGGCCTTGTCGCATCTCCTGGACTTCTTGAGGCATTGAGTTTGGTTGCTGTGGGACGGCGGTTACTCACTTGGGCGCCGCCACCTGCTTCCCTCCCAGCTCCCTTGGGAACACTAGGCAGAGTCCTCATGTCCACCCACACCCTGCTCGTGGCGGCTCCGCCTCCAAGAGAGAGCCTGCCTCTGCAATTCAGCCGTCAAACTCTCAGTCTTAAGAGCAGGCGAAGGTGGTGAGGGCGATGCCCAGCTGACTCTACTGGGGTGTCGCCTCTCCATTCCATCCCACTTTAACCAGGCCTCGAACTTGCATGTCAGCCCTGCAGTGTCTCCCACGGCTGCTGGGCTGCAAACCTCCATCACTAGCTGGAGTCTGATTTTCTACTACCGACACTTAACTGTTGGTCTACGGATGAGCCCAACGTACTTCCCGCTTCTGCTCCGGTGTCCACCTCCTCCCCCAACCCAGAGCACTGGCAGCACCCAGCACCCCTGCAGGTCCTACGTATAAGTTGTGACCAGTGTCCACTGGTTGGACACTGGACGTCTCTAAGGGCATCTTCACCTTACAAGCATTTCATGCAACAGTATGGAGGGATTCCAGGCCAGTGAGAGGCATAGTTCTCCCTGGTTTCCCAATCCCCAGGGAAGATATACCTCGATAACTCTATCAGTACTTGCAGTTCACGGTACTGGTGGGTATGGATTCTAGATCTAGCATGTAGATCTGGAATAATCTATATTCAAAATCCTATCAATACATCCTTACCATACTATCTGGAGGGTTTTGTTTTTTGTTTTTTGGGGTTTTTTGTTTTTGTTTTTTTGGGTTTTTTTGAGACAGGTTTCTCTGTGTATCCCTGGCTGTCCTGGAACTCACTCTGTAGACCAGGCTGGCCTCGAACTCAGAAATCCTCCTGCCTCTGCCTCCCAAGTGCTGGGATTATAAGCAGCCCTGGTCTTTCTCCTTCTCCTCCCCAACCCTATCATTAGGACGCTTTCTACATTGCCCAAGCTGACTCCTGTGCTCCAGAGCCCTCCTTTGCCAGCCTTGGAAGTAGCTGGCACTACAGGGGCACACTACTCTACTCAGCTTTAGGGTTCTTTGAAAAACTCAGATGCCCTGGCACTAGCCCAGAGCACCTGGGCCATGACGAGGGGGATGAGAGGGGAGGGGCCATCCTCTGCTGCACTTGATAATACTTGTTTGACCAGAGAATATAGGGTTGGAGCTGACGGTCCATAAGAGAGGAATCTGGAGAATTCCAGACTGTCCTCTAGTTGCTGTGTACAGTTGAGGGTTGTCACCCTAAGAGCTTTTTGAATGAACCTGAGAATCTGGGTGAGTCTGGGTGATACACACTGACCAGGAGTTCCCAACAGAAGTTGTTGGGAAAGAGGCTCAAAGGTAACATTTGTGTAACTTTTACTTTTTGTACAAATTTGCATGTTCTCTCTTGAAGGGCCAGCATCCAGGAAGGGAAGACTGGCTGAGGCTGAGGTCTCTCCTTAGGGTAGAAATTGCAGTGTCTAGCAGGTTAGCCAGCGCCCCTCCTCCCCTGCCCAGTGAAGTCTGGGGACTCTCAGGCTCCGACTATGTTGGTGGGAGTCAAGTGAGTCCAATATCTTGGATTTATTATCTGTTTCTCTTCAATCTCCCACTCAATGCCAGGCCCTGAGCTAGCAGGCTGAGGAGAATGAGGTACGGATTCCTCCCTTGATCGCCTGTAAGCTATGAGACATAGGGAAAGGCAATGGGAAGTGATTCTGAGAAAAGACTGGGGGACAAGGAAGGCTCCAGATTCTTGGAGTGTGGAGCAGGACAGAAAGGGCAGGATCTAGAGGTGCAATGTTCTGGGCCACCACCAGAGGTCAGCACTCTGCCCTATTATCTCTGAGCCTTGGGTCCTTCCATCTCCTCATCAACGTAGGACCAGGGCCGCCTCCCAGTCAGACAACTTGATGTCTCTCTTGACCTTGGGGAATTTGGTATCTCTCTCATCTTTCCGCTGTCTGGTGAACAGAAAGTACCTCCCAGGTCTCACTTCTCTGGCTGACACCCAGCTTTAAGTTCTCTGGTGTGGTTTTACTGAGGGAACCAAGAGTATTGTGGAGTCACTTCTTCCAGCAGATATGTTTTTAATGTACCGACAAAGCTCTTTTCCATGCCCAGGACCCTTTCATGTGCCCCAGAAATAAGTTTTAAGAGCCTACTCCTCTCCTAGACCGTGATAGGAATGTTTTCATTCACAGGGAAATTTGATCTCCTTAACCGAATAGCCTCCTCTGTGATCAAGCACATCTCAGACGCTGCCTGCTCTTTCAAATCTACCTTCTGTCTACCTCTCCTACCCCCATTCTCCTCCCACAAGTGAGGCTTATGGGTTTACGGTCTCAACCCAGTCCTCACCGATTCTTTGACCCTGACCTCATACCCCCCTCCTCCAGGAACCCTTCCTCCCCTGCCCCAAGGTGAGGGGGGCAGGAGATGGTGCCTAGCTCTATGGGAACCTCAGACAGAACCCCATATGGAAGGTTGTGTCTTTTCCCACTGTGTGTACCCCTGCAGTGGTGCTCACTTTCGTCCCTAGAATTTCTGGGGGCCCCTCATGGCCCCGGGCAGAGCAGAAGGCGGCTAGGAGGGGGAGGGAGTCAGGGCAGGGGAATACCGACCACAAAATACTGCAGTCCCCGCTCCTTTCCCACACACCCCCACCCCCTCTGCCAAACACGATCCCTGGGTTAATTTTTAGCAACAGAGCTGGCACATTAGTCACTCCCTGTCACCCACCTACACGGCAGGAGGCTGGTGCCGTCATCCATCAGCTGAGAGGTGGGATCCGGCCCCACCCTGGACCACTCTCCCCCTCTTTGGGGTGTATAAGACCAACTGGGTAAGAGCCCTTTCAGCCTGGGCAAGGGGTACCGATATCACTCTCATACCAGCTGCATGTCAGAGCGTGGCAGAGCGCTAGGAACAGGCTGGGGTTGGGAACCTGCCCAGGGAACAGAAAGCAAGAGTGACCCAGGAAGCCTGTACACCCTGCAAGGGCTAACCTGTGCCAGGCAGCTGGTCTCCTGGCAGCCTTGGGCTCTGAGAACAAAGGTGTGAGGGGCCTCTTTCCCTAGATGTGAGTTTAAGGATGCTGAGCCTCAATGCAGAGCAGCTGTTCAAACACAAAAGCTTGGAGAAGCTGTTTTCCTCCCAAAGCAGAAAAGACACAGAGGCAAGCCGCAGGTGCCACAACGGGAACCACCACCCAGCCCCAGGGGACATCATAAGAGGAGCTCTTAGATGCCAGCTGCAGGTGAAGCAGAAGAGGGGCTGCCTCTCCCCACCTCCAGGGCTCACAGGTGCAGAGGCTGTGTTTGCCCCTATCCAGCTGTAAGCCCAGGAGGCTCGCAACACTCACACCCTCTTGAGCTTTTACTGAGCACTTGCTGGGGGGCGGGGCATGGGCTGGGGGCGGGGCATGGGTGAACCCCTTCAGGGGCTTTACTAACTGGCTCACAGTTGATTCTCATCTTCTTTTATTTTTGCCGTGCTGGGGACTGAACTCAGGACCTCACACACTTGAAGTCTCTGGCACTGAGCCACACCCCAACCCGGAGCTGCAACCTTATAAAAGGCTTTGTCCCTACTCCAACCATGGCAAAAGACAGAGTCAAGAGTATCAACACAGGAAGTGGATATAATTACCAAGCCAGAGAAAGAGCCATGAAGAAGATAAACAAAGGGGCTTGAGATTTAGAATAAGGGAACGGTAACTGTTTCTGGTGGGCTCTGAAAAAAAAAACCTTAGAGGAGGTGATGTTAAGCCAGGACCTCAGGACAAGGAATCGATCCAGAAAAGTATTCCAGGCATATAGAGTGGCATAGACAAAGGCTCCAGGGCCAGAAGCCAGAGAAAGCCTGGCGTCACTGAGGAACTGGAACACAAAGGGTAGTTTGGTGTAAATATCTGTGGCGTGAGAGGAGAAAGAGTTAGAGATGGCAGAGAGACATATGAAGAAGATCCCATGGGGTCGGATGCAGGTCGTCCCAACATCACGTGGTTGGGTTTGTGGCCTACACAAGGGTTCTAATGGCTGCATGACTGGGCCCATAGCTTTCTGTAATGTGGCAGCTTAGAGTGAGGCGACAGATAGACAGGTTGCAGTAAAAAAAATTTAGCTTCATGTTTTTAATTCCACAGGACGTCGTGTTGGGTTTGAAGCAGAGGGTTGAGGTTTGATTTATTCAGAGAAATGGGGAAATGATGAGGCCAGGCATTGTGGCAGATCTCTGTGAGTTCAAGACCAGGCTGATCTACAAAGTGAGCTCTAGGACAGCCAAGTCTACACAGAGAAATTGTGTCTTGAAAACAAAACAAAACAAAACAAACAAAAGGTACATGCCTTTAATCCCAGCACTGAATTCCAGGATAGCCAGGGCTACGTAGAAAGCCCTGCCTCAAAAAAATTTTTTAATTAAAATATTATGTATTTATTATTGTATGTGCAGTTTCTGTATTTCACACAGTTGCACGTGTGCTGTAGCCTCCACAGGGGTGTCACAGAATGACCTTCAGGAGTTGGTTCTTTCTTCCACTGTGACCCCAGGGATCAGACTTACGTCATTAGGTGTGCTTTATCTGCTGAAGCGGTTTTTTTTTTTTACAAGACTTTTTTTTTTGTTTGTTTGTTTGTTTGGTTTTTGTTTGTTTGTTTGTTTGTTTTGAGACTAGGTCTACTCTTGTAGCCCAGGCTAACCTCAAACTTGCTGTGTAGTCAGCTGAGGCTAGTCTTGAACTCCTGACCCTTCTGCTTCCACCTCCCAAGTGGTCTGGAGCCAGCTCTGGGTTTGCTTTTGAAAGGGTCACCTGACTGCTGGAAGGCTGACAGTGAGACTGTGGAAAGAGGTGGGGCCCACTCCAGGAAGGTAAGTACAGACTGTAGAATGGGGTATGCCCAGGGAAGGCTCCACCTAGACTTCTCTCAAAGCCACAATTGAATGCTGGCCACTGCCACGGGACAGCAATCTTAGGTGCCAGACCCTGCTCTGATGCTAGCTTGCTGTGTGACTGCCCTTACCCTGTTGCTCAGCAGGTTGCTTCCTGGATGTGGTTGGTTGGGAACATGCTGTATTGAGGGTCTTCTGTGCTAGGATTGGCCAGGAAGTCCTGAGCCTGCTGCAAGGGACATACACCCTCCTGAGTGGGGAGGAGGACATACACCTTCATAAGTGGGGAGCACTTACACCCTCCTGAGTGGGGAGGAGGACATACACCTTCATGAGTGGGGAGGAACTACACCCTCCTGAGTGGGGAGGACATACTTTCATGAATGGGGAGGACTGGTCAACCACCAAACCCATGAACATCAAGACAGTTCCAGATGGCGATTCATAGTGTGATGCAAACAAGCCTAGGCTGTCACAGAGGGCATGGCCCCATTTGACTTAATAGGCAGGCCTTAGAGAGAGATCAAATACAGAAGGGGTCTTTAGTGGAAAAGCCAATGCAGAGGCCTGAAGGGATGTGTCTGTAGCCGGCATTCTGAGCAGCTAAGGAACCCAGAAATGAAGCTCAGGGCTTAGCCAGGGAGGCACCGGAGTGAAGGATGGGAGGAGGGCCAGGAGACAGACCTGTCTGTCACAGGTTGGGTGGACAGCGGCTGAGTCTGTGGATCTAGCGTCTACTCAAGACAGACCTCAGATAGGCTAGCCAGGAAGCCAGGAAGGGACGTTAGACAAGTGACCCTGTGTCTGTTGTGGGTATCTGGGGAGGGAAGCTTCAAAATTGCACCTGAACGAGAGGCTCGGGTTCTAAAGAGGGTGTGGGGCCTCAGTTCAGGTCAGTACATGTTCATTAAAATTCCCTAGACAATTTCCCTGCCTTTAGGCTAAAAGAAAGATGTGAAGTGCAGCCTGTGTGTATTTGGAGGGGGCTGCATGGCGGAGTCAGAGCTTGCCTGAGCACAGTCCTCCCCCACAGGCAGTTACCACACTGACACAGATGCAAAAAAAAACCATCAATTTTATACAGTTTGTGGTTCAGAAGCAACATATGCAGAAAACGGTGGAACAGTTCAGGCTGCCCCACCCCACTTGAATGAACTCATTTCTGTTCCCCAAGGAGCACAGAACCCAGGACCCCTGCCTGGCAGGACCCCACTTAGTTATAGGCCCCTGGACAGGGGTTAAGCCCTTAGCGGTCAAGGTTGGAGGGAGGGGACCAGCACCTTGCCCCCTTGGGGTCCACTGGTCCATTGATGTGTGTGTGTGTCTGTCTGTCTGTCTGTCTGTCTGTCTCTGTAGGGTGGGGAATGATCCATCGTGGATCTCCTCTCCTCAAGGCTAAGGGCTGGGGAGCTAATAAAGCTGAGGAGAGGGGTTTCTTGGGACAGGGCCCCACAAGGCACGACTGACCCAGACTTGAGGCTGGTACAGCCCTCTTTGGTCCCCCAGACCTCTCCCAATTCCCAGTGTCTATTCTCCTCTTAAAGAGCTCCTGCTGTGGTTTAGGAGAGGACAGAAAGCAGCTAGGCTCCTCTTTTTTCCTCAACAGACAAGCCATGGACCGACCAGAAGGGCCAGAGCTAGCAAGGACCCTCTCCCGCAGCTTTGGGCTCCTGGGGTCCTCAGACCGACACTACCGCCCCGACTTTTTGCACTGGCTGTTACGAAGAATAAATAAATAAATACTTCCCACCTGCCCCCCCGGCGCCCCTACAGCTGGCTCTCCTCTTCCTCCAGGGAGCGGTTGAGTCCGGGGATGAACTTGAGCAGCCGCCTGCGGAAGCTGCGGTACTTGGTCTTGCGTAGGCCGGCGCCGCACAGGGCCTGCTCGCGGGCCTCAGTCCAGAGCGCGCCCGGCGCGCCCCCGCCGCCACCCCCGCCCGGGCCTGCGCACCGCACACTGGCGCTGCGGCTGAGCGTGGCGCGGGGTGCGGGACACAGCACGGACGCCGGGGTCTCGGCGGAGCTCGGGCCTGGCGCGCGCGCAGGGGGCGGCGGGGGTGGCAGCGCCTGCGGTTCGGCGCCCCCAAAGAAGCACGTGTGGTACACGGCGTCGTCGGTGTCCCCTCCGGCCCGCCGCGCGCCTCCGCGGGCACCCCCAGGCGCAGCGAGCAGAGGCCCAAAGGGCAGCGAGCCTGGAAGCAGGCCTGCGCCGTAGAGGCAGGAGCGCACGGACTCCAGTGTGTCATAGATGCTCGGGTCCTTCACCACCAGGCCTGTGGAGACAAAAGACCAGGGGGCTTCCTGAATCCAGGGGCCAGAGCGCCCTAGGCTAAGGGTCAGAAGGCATGGGCAGAAGTCCTGTTCTTTCCTTGTGGTTACCTACGAGGGCCATAGGCCCCAGTCTTTCTGTCTGTAAAGCTGGAGTTAATACACGCACGCACGCACGCACGCACGCGCTCCTATTGGATATAGTCTTTCCACAGAAAGGACTGAGACGCACACGCACACACACGCTTCTTCTTTTGGAGAGCCCTAGCTGTCCCAGAACATACTATTGTAGACTAGGCTGGCCTCCGAGATCAGCCTGCCTCTGCCTCTTGGGATTAAAGGCCTGCACCAAACAGCAGGACTCAACCCTAACCTCCAGAGGGCGACTGTGAGAACAAAACTGTGTATCAAAAGTGGGGTCCAAAGCTCCAGGCCATCCCTGCGAGTTCTAAGAGCGGAGCGCTGCTGGGGGGTGTCCATGGGGACGGTCCGACCTACTCACCATGCACTAGCCGCTGCTCCTGTACCATAAGCGACCTGTATTCTCCCCACTTCTCGTACAGGGTTTGCTGTAAGACACATGCAGCCAACTGTCACGACTACCAGGTGACAAGCAGGATATGGGGACACATGGGAAAGGGGGAAAGGCACAGAAGCCTCAGGGCTAACAGAGGTTAAGAGAAATGCAGGAATCCTTAAAAGGGCCTGAGGGGCAGGGACCAGGAAGAGGAAGGCAGAGCCTGTATTTTCTTGGTCCCCACCTTAAGGTACTGCAGGCGTGCCTCCAGTTCTGCCTTCCGAATGGACGTCCCATATAGAGTTTCCAGTCTGAGGGATGGAGGAGGACAAAGGCTGAGCGAGCCTGAAGGCGGAGGAAGCACCACAAGGCTGAGCTCAGGAACCCTTAGGCACTGCACCTAGACATGAATACCTGAGTACGTTCCCTGATGCCTTGATGATATCGACAATCTCCCGGTGCCGGATGCCTTCCACGTTGAGACCATTGACACTGGCGATGGTATCCCCTGCCAGGAAGAAAAGAAGTCAGGACCTGTTTTCCAGGGCACGGAGGAAGGGTTCCAGCCAGATGTGGCAGGATAATGACCTGGAGAAACCACTCCTGAACTCCCTTTCACAGTAGTGGGGAGACATGGGCATCTCTTTTACTCCACTCAAAATACACAAGACCACTTGGGGGAGGGTGGCAGCGCATGCCTTTAATTCCAGCACTTGGGAGGCAGAGGCAAGCAGATCTCTGTAAGTTTGAGATAAGCCTGGTCTACAGAGCAAATTCCAGGACAGCCAAGGCCACACACAGAAACATTGTCTCACCAAACAAATAAAACTAACAAACAACTGAAAGATAGAAAAATCATAAGTTGATCCCCTGAACCCTACTCTTAAAAGCAAAGACATAAAAACCTGTAAGTCAAACACTGTGTTGCCTCAGTCCCAGGAAATTAGCTGACCATTTGAACAGATGGCCCTAACTAAACAAACCTTAAGATTCATGGTGTCAGGATGCTATGGGCCCGAGATTAGCCTGGCCGCGCTTTGAACTAACAGCCCTGAGACAGTTGGTGCCAGGATGCTAAAAGTTCGAGATTAGCCTGACCCCCTTGAACTGGAGCTCATGATATATAGTGTGAAACTAGTTCGAAATAGCCAATTATAAAGTGACACACCATCCATCTTAAGAATTTGAGATCAAATGTATCGATGACCTAGTGACCTGTTCCCCCTCCTTCCCCCTTCCCTAACTCCACTCTCAGCCTTCCCCCTTCCCTAACTCCACCCCCACCTGGTTTGTAGATTCCCCCTTAAAAGCTGTAAACTTCTTTTGTTCTTGGCTGAATTCCGCTGCCCCTGCGCGGGCTTGAAGGAAAGACAGCCCTGGCTAGCCAGTAAACCTCTTGCGATTTGCATCAAGTTGTGTGAGTGATTTGGGGTGCGTCTGCAGTTCTCCACGGATCGGTGAGGTCCTTTTCATTTGGGTTTTACACAACAAAACCTAAAACCTAGGGGGGCATGGTGGTCATGTCTTCATGTACTCCCAGCACCTGGGAGGCAGAGGCAGGCAAATCTCTGTGAGTTTGAGGCCAGTCTGGTCTACATAGCAAGTTCCAAGACAGCCAGGGCTGTTACATAGAGAAACCCTGTTTCAAAGAACAAAACAAATCAACAACAACAACTAATACACATAACCACAGTCATTTCTCCCTGAACAGAACCACCAGCTTGTCTAGATATAGCAACCTAGACTAGGTTCCGGGGTCTGAGAAGAAGTGAGTTATCACACATGCGTGCCCCCAGGAATCTCTCTCCCCCCATCACAAAGCCCTCCCAGGTTCCCAGGCTCCTCCTGGAGTTAGCTGTTTCTGTTGAACCCACACCTGTCATGAGAATCAGATAAGGCATAGGGTGAACAGCGCCCACCTGGGAGCTGGCCCAGGCTCCAGGCACGCAAGTCTTCATGCTCACTCACAGCTGGGAGTGCCTGTTTGACATCTGTAAGGGGCCTGGAACCTGGCTGTGGTTACATCAAGGGCCCTCAGGAACTACCTAACAAAGTGGCGCTGGTAAGTGGGCAAGAAGGTAAGGGCCAAGGGGCAACTGTGTTGACAAAATAGATGTGGATTCATGGGAGCCTCAGGCTGGCTGACTGGGACCTTAATCTCAGGGTCTCCTTCATTTGATTCCTTGATGAAGGACACAGCACAGGTGCCCCATCTGGAGAAGGACAGGTCCTCACGGACCACTTTGAGGCAGACCTGGTGAATGTTTCTCTACCGGATTCTGCCCAGCTGGACGGCACAGCTGTCAGGAGGCAGAGCAGCTGCTTGCAAACAGCAACGTTTTTCTGGGCTTCACTTTGTGCTCAGGGAACTGCCGCAGCCGCACCACACTGTTGCCTGTCCCGTTTTTGCAAAAGAACCATGGGAGACCCCACAGTAAATGCCAGTGTGCCTGAATCCACATTCAGGATTCTGTTAATTCCTCTGGCCTTCTCCAAGTTGGAAGATGAAAGAGGAGAAAAAAAAAATATGCCTCTGCTTAGGAGTAAAGTTATGCACTGCCCCCAGAGCCCTGTGTACTCTGGGCTCAAGGCCTACCTGGCGTGAGCCCAGCCAGCTGGGCAGGGCTGGACTCATGAACTCGGCAGACGAAGGTCACCATCTCTACGCGCTGCTCTTCTCGGTGATGAAGGCCATAAGTCTGTAAACAAGAGACCGAACGCTCAGCAGAGGCAAGCAGACCTGTCTGTCTCCCAAACTGTCCTCCTGAACCTCTTGACTCTATGTCCAGTTTTTCACACCTGAATCTCGAAGCCAAAGGTCTGGTTGTCTCCCTTCTCCAAAGTCAGAACCTTCCTGCAGAAGACAAAGGGTCAAGATGACTAAAATTAAGAAAAGTAATGTTAGAGTTGGCTATGGTGGGGCCCACATCTATAATCCTAGCCCTTGAGAGACTGAGGCAGGAGGATGCTGCATTTGAGTCTGAGCTGCACAATGAAGCCCTGTCTTAAAATACAATAACAAAAACAGGAGCTTGACAGTCCCACAGCTCAGTGCCCAGGGATGTGGAAGTCTGATCTTGAACATCCCAGAAGGACCCAGAGTCTCCTGTGACAGCTCATTCTTCACAGATTTTTGGAATGCCCTTCCCAAACCCAACTGAAATTGGCCTCAGGGAGCTGCACAGAAGAATAAAACCAGCCTCCTATGTGGGGCTGGAGATGGGGGGGGGGGGGTGGCGAATCAGGAAAGGCTGGCCTAAGAAAGGAGTGAGCCTTTCAGCACCTCAGACTTCCAGTGAGTCTGACCATATACTCACTAACCGAAGGCCCCAGTTTGGCCCCCCTGACTGGAGCATCCTGGGTCTGATGCTTTGGGGAAAACAGAGCCCCAGCCCCAAGGGCAGTCACGAGGCTGGGCGCAGACCGCAGCTGCTCCTCCCAGCTGTGGTGTGGCCAGCCCACCAGATGTGAGGGCAGGGGGAGGGGAGCCTGGGGCCACCCCTTCCCGAACTGAAGGCTGCCTGCTGGACACAATGATCTGGAACTGCTCCAGATCCTAGGCTGATGGGGGAGCCCAGAGTTTCCTCTGCCCACCCCTTCCCCTTCCTTTCCACCAGCCAGAGGCAGAATAAAGTGGCTCCTAAGGCCTCTTTGAGTCTGGCAGCCTCAGAAAGGCCCCGGAGACCAGGCCTCTAGCTTCTATCCTGAGTCACAGGCCCTGCCACCTAAGCTGTGCAAAACACTTCTCTTCCTTGGAAGCCCCATATGTTCTGGGGCAGGAGCTGGGGAGACCTGGAAGTTCTCTGTCTGGGTTCCTGGAAGGGTCTGTGAACTTCTACTGCAAAGAGCCAGATGGCAAATATTTAAGGTTTTGTGGGCCCCATATGGCCTCTGTCATATATTATTCTTTGTTTTTATAACCCTTTAAAATATTAAAATAAGCTGGGCATGGTGGTGCATACTTTTTTTTAAGTCCAGCACCTGGGAAGCGGAGGCAGGGCTATCTCTTGAGTTCCAGGACAGCTAGGGCTCTGCAGAGAGACCCTGTCTCAAAAAGCACAACAGCAACAACAACAACAAACCAGTTTGTATTGTATGAGTGTGCATATATCATTGGATTCTTAGTTAAAGGGCCAAACAGACCAACCTGGCCAGGAGGTCACAGTTTACTGGACCATTTCAGAGGAAGCCAGGGTCCTGAGCTTGAAACACAGGCACAAAGGGAACCAGGGAACCTGAGTTCCAGGTCATAGGATGAGCACCTGTCCACTGTCCAGATCTCATGGCTTTCCTAAACTGCAGCTATGGGATGGCACCAATGGAGGACTAAAAGCCTGAGGCATAAAACCAGTCAGACTCAAACAGCTGGTCAGAGAATGTCTAAGGTCTGGGCTTGCCAGGATGGGTGGGCTCAGGGAAGCCACGGAGGACAAGTTAGGACACCCCATGGCGGCTCCTCCTCCCCACCCCCAACCTCTCACTAATCCAGCTCTTCCAGGAAGACACAACTGGCATTGATTGGGGGTGGTTAAGGAGCACCTAATGACTCAAAGGCGCTCCCCCCTTCTGCCGCCCCTTCACACAGCCCACACCCCCACCTGCCCCTCAATCCCAGCAGGAAAGTCATGCCCAAGGATGGGAGAGTCCTCCTAGGGGGCTGGGCTGAGATGCTCCACCCCCACCCCAACACCTCACTTTTCTGGACCACAGCAGGGACTTTGGGTGGGGGTGACTCACCGTTGCTGTTCAGGACTCTGAGTGAAATTCTTCCAACGAAATCCTGAGCCCTGGGTGGGAAAAAGCCAGAAAAGACAATGAAGGGGCTATCCTGGGGCAGATGCTGAGAAGGGGCTATCTTTTTTGTTTTGGTTTGGTTTTGGTTTTTTTTGTTTGTTTGTTTTTTTTGTTTTTTTTTTGTTTTTTTTGAGACAGGGTTTCTCTGTGTAGCCCTGGCTGTCCTGGAACTCACTCTGTAGACCAGGCTGGCCTCGAACTCAGAAATCCTCCTGCCTCTGCCTCCCAAGTGCTGGGATTAAAGGCAAGAAGGGGCTATCTTGAGGCTGATGCTGAGAGGGGGCTATCCTGGGGCAGATGCTGAGAAGGGGCTATCCTGGGGCAGATGCTGAGGAACCCTCTCTGGGAGGACTCTCACCTGAGCCCAGCTCCAACCCAACACCCCACTTCCCGCTGCCTAACTTTTCCTTCCTAGCTGCACCTCTGCTTCTGTGCTAATGCAACTATTTGCCAAATGCAGCTGCTGTTATCACTCCCAAAGTTCAAACCACCTCTGGAACCTCAGGGTCACATCTATCCTGGGTTCTAGACCAGTACACTCGGCCTCTGCTAACCAGCTTGGGGAAGACTGTGACTCTGGAATAATGTCACTACCGGCATCATGTCTGATGGGTCCAGACCTTCCGGGCCCCCAAAGCTGAGGCAGGAGCTTCCCCAAGTTGAAGAAGAAGGAAGCCATGGACTTAGGGTTCTTGCTCTACAGACTCCTGCCAGCTAGCTGGGTCTGTCCATGTAATGGTTCAGGCAGACCCAGTATTTTTGGGAGAGCATAGAGTCAAGGGCCTGGCAATGCCAGTCTGAATGTGGCAGAGGTGTCAAATCTCCTAAGAACAGGTTTCCTGGGGGTAGGTAGGGCAGTAGATTCCAGGTGAAGCTGGCTGTATGTCCCCCAAACCTGAGTCTCTTGATATTACCATGAATTGTTATCTGGAACAAAATAATTACTAAATAAATAAAAGTAAGTAAATCTCAGAATCAAACTTGTCTCACTATACTTAAGAAACTGGGGTCTTTTTTAAAAAGAAGATCTCGAACTCTTCAGGACCCCAGATAACCTAAAACAACCTCTATTCCTCCTAAGATTTTAGTTCTCAGAGGAGCCTCATCCGGAACCAACCCTTTCCCCAAGCGCCAAACTGCCTGAGGCCTTCCTGGTCTGTGCTTTTGTTAACACTCTCTGCCCTCATAAGCTACCCCAAAGCAAGGAAGAGAAGGGGACCCTCTTCCTCCAGAACCAAAGATTAGCCTTAGGGTGGGGACAGTACCCAAACAGGCCAAGAAGGAAGGACTGTGTAGTACAGAGAGACCCCTTTGTTTTTCAACCCGATTTTCATAAAATGCAAATTCTCAACAAGCTGTTCATTGTGTGTAGGGGGGGAGTCAGGGGCCAGGAGAGAAGGAGGGGGCGCCCTGTAGGGAAAGGCTACCCATCCCTTCTCCTTAACCTGGGTCTTGGGGCTCAGCAGCTGAGGACTCAGGTCCTCTCGGGCCAGAGGAAGAGCTTCACTTAGAGGGAGACTTAGGGCAGAGGGCGGGTGCGGCCCGCATCCTTCCTGCCCTGTGACTCTCCCACCGTGTCCGGTCCTGGCTGAAGTTACAAGAATGGCGCTTTCGCACCCCGCACCTAAGATGCGGGACAAAGCGTGAGGCCCTGAGCCCAGGAAGCCGGGTGTCCCTGAGCAGGGGGTGTTCTTGGGAATTCGCAGCACTACTTCTAAGGGGCCATTAGTCTCTCTCCGCCCAGGGCTCCAGGCCCCTCAACTTGTTGGAGGCAAGCGGAGGGGTTCCTTCCCTAGCCCTGCTCCAACTTGAGAAGGTGCTTGGGCGGCAGGGTCCTGAGAGTTTTTAGACTTCTGGACACCCGCAGGCGGAGCAGGAGGCGGCAGAAAGCCAGATGGAGCAAGCTGGAGAAAGGGGGTGCTGGGGCGGAGTCAAGGCAAGGGAGTGGGAGGAGATGGGGCGTCCGCGCGTGGGGAATGGAGCGGAGAGCCACTCGAACTGGGGGCGTTGTGATGGCGGAGACCACAGCCTTCCGAGACCCGAGTGGGCAGGTTTGCGCCTTCTGAGGATAGGGCAGAGCAAAGCCGGTGGCCCAGGGTCGGAGGGCCGGGGAGTGTGGCGGTCATCCGGCGCTGCTGCGGGTGAGTGTATCCTGCCGAAGGAAGAAGGCAGGGTACCGAATCTGGGGATGCAGGTTAAATAACGCACCTTTCGGCGGGGCAGGGTGCCCCCGGACACGGCGAGCGCGCGGTATAGCTCGGCAGGGTGATAGTCCTCCAGTGCTGCGTACAGCTCCTCCCCGGGGGCTCCGGGCGGAGCGGCAGCAGCCGGGGGGCCGGAGGGGGTCGGCGCGGAGCGAGCGGCTTCGGAGTCCGGAGCCCGGCCAGCGGGGTCCGGCGCGGCCGTCGCCTCCTCCTTCTGCTGCAGCTTCCTGAGTCGGCGGAGGGTCATGGCTCCGGCGTTCGGCGCCCCTCGGAGGCCGCGCTCACTCTGCTAGATGGTGCTGGCGACGGCTTTGGGACGCCAGTCCAGCGGGCCGCGTGTAGCCTTGCTTTATAGACTCCCGAGAGGCGTGGGGAGCGGCCTCCAGTGGCCTCGCCCCCCGACACGCAGGCACCGCCTCCGGGGGAAACCGCTATGGCGAGCCCCGCCCACAGTGCGCAGCCACCAGCCAGGCTCCGGGAAACTCTGGGGGACTTGGGCGCTCATTGGGGGAAACCTAGCTGCCCTCGGTAGCGAGAGGGACAGCACATCTGGGGCAAGCAGGGATTTACCTGCTACCTGGAAGCAAACTGTGAACGCACATTGGATGAAGTTAGGAAATGGATGATGGCTTTAGTGGTTCGTAGAGATGGGGACACAGTAAGGAGTCGTGGTAAATAAACTGAGAGAAGCTTTGAGGTCCGGGAAGCAGGGGGTCAGACTCAGAGCGGACAGACAGGAGAGAGGGGAGCTGGGGCTGCGCAGGGGCAGGGTTGTAGTTTCTGAAGAAGGAACTGGGAGACACTTCTGAATTTACCCAGCAGAAGCCCCTGGGGAGTGAAGAGCTAAGGGTTTCATCTTCCCACCTGCACGGTAGAAGAACTAACTAAAGCAGCCTGACTTTTCCCAGGGCTAGGAGAAAGGGACGCCGCGGAAACCTGGAAGCAGAAGGTTTAATTCTGAGCCCTCCTGGAGCTACCCCCCAAGCATGGAATCATCTCTCTTCTCTCTGGATGCTGGAGTTACGACTCCCGTTCCTCACGTGGGGTTTGGAATATATATACCCAGAGTGGGTCTTCGGAGTTGGGGCATGACCGGGCACTGAGACTTTCTCTAGTCCCGTCTTAGATACCATTCCTCAAGCTTTTGGTTACCATGGCTACCAGGCTGCGGGAGAGGCGGGGATGACCCACAGCCCAAGTCTGTCGTCAGTAGCGCCTAAATAAGAAGCGAGAGAGGGAAGCAGCCGGTGTCTAGCCACCACAGAGGAAGCCTGGGGCTCCACATTCGGACATGAGACACTACGTGTGTGCTTTACGTACATTATAACAAACCTTACAAGACAGGTACCATATTATTATCCCTTTCAGAGGAGGAGAAAACTGAGACCCAGACAGAAAGCACCTTGCGGGGGTGGGGTGGGGGGGTTGCTCAGTGACAAAGCTGCCGGTCCAAACAAGGCAGCCCCATTCTGGAAGTTCTGCCTAACTGTGATACTGACTTCAATTCTTCATTGTGAGTTTGAGCCCTGCTCTGTGCCAGGAGCTGGTTAGGCACTGGTGTGACAGAGGTGCTCGGTGTGGGAGCAGGTTGCATGCTGTACATGTGCTGTGTAAGACTGGTACCACGGGGTGGGGGGGGGGTGGGGGGAGCAGAGGTCAGGAGGCCATATCTCAGAGGCCAGAAAAGATTTTCTTATACCTGTTCATCAGTCTGGCTCTCTCCCTGTGTCTTGCCTCCCCTCCTCCAGCCGACCCCCACTCCCACCCAGGCCCCTGTGCCCTCACCACACAAGAAGTATGAATGGGAGGGGTGATCTTCCACCCTTAGAAATTGCACAAGTCCAGATGGCAGGATGCTTGTGGGGTTGGGGGTAGGGGTGGCTTAGAGACTATGTTAGCTAAGATGTTTCCCTTAACGCTTCTCTCCCTGCTTTAACTACCAAGTGGCCATCAGTTGAGGGGCCAAGGGAGTGTCGTGGGGAAACATGGGACTCTATTGAAAGCATTAACACAGATGGACTCCTGGACCGTCTGTTGCCTGACAGACGGCATCTGTAGCGGGGGAGGGGGTGGGGAGTTACAAAGGCAGAAGGCACAAAAGTTTGTATTACATCCATTCTACTTCTTATCCAAGAAAGGACCCTCCTCCACTGGGATCCTGCCACCTCAGGATCTCTGGGTCCATGAAGGAGCCACCTGCCTACTCCAGAGGATTAGTGAATGCCCTGTTGACAGACCTCCTTTGTGCTGATATAGACACCTCTCCCCCACAACCCCAATTTGTGCAAGTCCAGCTGCCTCTGGCCTCCAGGTGAGAAGCCACCACAGGGAGCTGAAGTTCTCACCTAAGCAAGAAGGTGCTAGAAAACCCAGAGAGAGTGTGAGCCCGGAAAAGGCAATTTCTCTAAGTCCTTGGCATGATTTTCTCAAACCTTAGGATTTCAGAGCTGGAAAAGGCCTCATGTTCTAGAAAAGACGTGTGTGGTCCAAGCCCTCCCGCCTGCGACAGCAGCCAGAGAGGGAAAGATTGCCCCAGAATGGGTTTAGGAACCCAGGACTCTTGACAAAAGACTGCTAATTCAGCAGCTGGCAGCTGGGGGAGAGGACTGCCTGATTCCCCTGCGGTTCCACAGCTTCTCCAGGGAGGGATGGGTAGTCCTGGGTGCTTCCCTGTGGGATGGTGACGCCCTCTGCTGGTCATGAGCCTTGTAGTGGAAATATCTCCAGACTCAGCCGGCTAGTGCCCGGCGCCACCTGGAAACGCTGCCACATTTTCGGATCCTATGGAGCATTTGTTCCTCCCAGGAGGATCTGTAGTGAGCTGGCCACTGAGTTCACAGTGAGGAAGTTGTGAGGAGGGAGATGCTGCCGGTGAAATGCACTCCACAGCAGGGCTCCAGAGCTCGGTCTTCTCTCTCCCACCTCCTAAGCCACGCCCATTGTCTAGCATCTGTTCTCCTCCTCCAGTGAGCCCTCCCCAGGCCTCCTGCCACTCCAGAATGTCCCTTACCAACTTATGCCTCTTAGCAAATCCCCTGTGGATCTGCTCCTGAGAAATCGATACTTTGTCTGCAACTTATGTCGAAGCAGGTGTCTTGTTCCCAGGGAGTTCAGGTTTCCCAGTTCTTGGACTCCAGCTGCCCCAGCTGAGATGGGGTTTAAGAGGGAGGGGGAACCTTGGGTAGCGTGGGATTAGTAGGTGCTGTCTAACTGACAAAGCCCCTTCTCACTTCTTTAGGGACAACCCCTTGCTAAGTCTCCCACCAATCCACAATCCTCTGTGAGAAGCTGGAGGAAGTGACTCCTGTGACCCCATAGACCTGCTTAAACTCTGGGGAACCCTCAGGAAGTTGGAGCACTAGAGCCGTGAAAGTTCAGACCCTGTAGAGTCTCAGTGAGTCAGTTACTTCAGGGCACAGAACTAGCAAGGATGAATAAATAGCTCTGTGGATGCCGCCTCTGCTTCTGTGCTGTGGGTGGTTGGTGGGGAGGGGAGGGATAAGCGAGGGGGAGGGGTTGGCAGCAAAAGAGGGGCTGGGGCTCAGCTGGCTCTCTGGTACACCAGGAATGACGGGCTGGGCCTCAGCTGCATGACATCACTGCTTGCAGGAGGTATAGAACAGCCGGTGGGCAGCTGGCTGGGCAGGGAATGCTTGTTTTCTCAATGGCTTCTATTGCCTAACAATGTTGGAGGTATAGTGTGTTGGCGCTCAGGCCCTACTGGGGGAAGGTTCTAGCAGCAGGTCTGATCCAGTACAGCTCAGAGACCTGACTCCCAGGAGGTCTGCAGGTAGGAGCTGGGTGGTCAGGACAGTTTGTGTTGGATATGGGGATATGGGTATCTCCTGGTTTAGTCCCATCCAGAGGCCAAGGACCATCTGCCTCTTGAATGGCCAGGTTGGAGTGACAGAAGGAAGGGACACTCAGTCTGGTTTTCCTCAGAGCAGCAACATGTCACTCATAAGACATGGAGTACATATTTCCTCGCCTCTCACTTTAGCAGGAGAAATACAGAAATTGAGAGCTCTTAGGGCCGGACTCCTAAGAGTCCTGTTCAGCATCGGAATCCCCAGCTTCTGGGGTGGGGCAGGGGAGGCGGGCAGCATTGTGCATCGGGCTACCCAAACCCCAAAAACACATGTGCTAGACCTCCAGGCAGTGGCTCTCTCTCTGCCACTGACTTCAGACAATAGCCAGCTTTCCCTTTCTGCATGGCTGTGTCTGATCATGCCTGAACCTGTCTCCTACCCACTGGCTCTGTCTCTCCTCACAGTTCTGGTCTGCTACCACAGCAAGTGCCTCCCTACAGACAAGAAGGGCCATGTCGCTCCCTGGCTTACAATCTGCTGTGGTCTGGAAGCCTGTGTCCCACAGACTCAGCCCTCACTGTGATACTAAGTGGTGGAGGGTTTAGGAGATAATTTGGTCAGGAGGGCTCTGTCCTCATGAATGGGGCAGACACTGTGCTGGACAGTTTTGTGTCAACTTGACACAGACTGGACTTATCCGAAAGAAGGGAGCATCCGTTGAGAAAATACCCCAAAGCCTGGTGGTGGTGTGCAGTTCACTCCTTTAGTCCCCGCACTCAGGAGGCAGAGGCAGGTGGATTTCTGAGTTTGATGCCAGCCTGGTCTACAGAGTGAGTTCCAGGACATCCAGGACTGCACAGAGAAACCCTGTCTCAAAAAAAACAAGCAAGCAAGCGAACAAACAATGCCTCCATAGGATTTGGCTATAGAGCATTTTCTTAACTATTGGATGATGGGGAGGCCCCAGCCCTTTATGAGTGGTGCCATCCTTGGGCTGGTGGTTCTGGGTTCTATAAGAAAGCAGGCTGAGCAAGCCAGGAGCAATCCAGTAAGTAGCACCCCTCCTTGGCTTCTGCATTAGCTCCTACCTTCAGGTTCCTGCCCTGTTTGTGTTCCTGTCCTTCAAAGATGACCAGTGCTGTGCAAGTGTGAGCCGAAGAATGAGCCTTCCCTCCCCTTCATGCTTTGGTCGTGGTGCTTCATTGCAGCCATAGAAACCCTATGTGCTCTTATAAAAGAGGCTTACAGGAGCCTGTTTCTGTTCTGGCCGTGCAAGAACTGGTAAGACGCCATCTTCCAGGACAAAGATCTCTGTTGATACTGACGCTGCTGGTCTCTTGATCTTGGGGTTTTTCGATCTCTAGAAATGTTAGCTAAAAGTTTGTGTTTATAAATTATCCATGAGAGTGGTGGTGCAGGCCTTTAATCCCAGCACTTGGGAAGCCAAGATAGGTGGATCTTTATGAGTTTGTTGAGGCTAGCCTTGGCTACATAGTGAGACCCTATCTCAAAAAAACAAACAACAAACAATCCAGGCTAAGGATGTCTGCCCACCCCTACCATGATGAGGACTGTCTTAGGGTTTTAATGCTGTGAACAGACACCATGATCTTGCAAGTCTTATAAAGGACAACATTTAATTGGGTCTGGCTTTCAGGTTCAGAGGTTCAATCCATTATCGTCAAGGCAAGAGCATGGCAGTGTCCAGGTAGGCATGGTGCAGGCAGAGCTGAGAGTTCTACATCTTCATCTGAAGGCTGCTAGCAGAAGATTGACCTCCAGGCAGCTAGGGTGAGGTCTTAAAGCCCACGTTCACAGTAATACACCTACTACAACAAGGCTGCACGTCCTAATAGTGCCACTCCCTGGGCCAAGCATATACAAACCATCACAAGGACTGAACCCTGGGACCGACATTCTGTTGTGTTTTAGGGATAGTGTTCTTACCATAGCTTGGACTTTTCTTGTTTGTTTTGTTTGAGACAGGGTCTCACTGTGTAGCCTTGGCTCACCTGAAATTCACTATGTAAGCCATGCTGGCCTTGAACTCAGAGATCTGCCTGTTTCTGTCTGGAAAAAGGTTCTGAGATTAAAGGTGTGGCTACCTGGCCCAGCTGGACTGGCAGCAGAAACAACCTAAACCTAAAACACCCTTCAAGGGCATTGCCCTGTATGAAGAGGGAGAAGGTTTCTATTTGGTGATTTTGGTTTTTTAATTAGCTAGCTCTCTCTCTCTTTTTCTCTTTCCCTCCTTCCCTCCCCCCCCTTCCTGTTTTTATTTTTGTTTTGTTTCATTTTAAGACAGAGTTTCTCTGTGTAGCCCTGGCCGTCCTAGACCTCACTCGGTAGACCAGGCTAGCCTTAAACTCACAGAGATCTGCTTGCTTCTATACCATCACCCCCCCAGCTGTGATTTCTGGCTTTTAAAGGAAGGTATCATGCACCATAGGCTGGCCTTGAGATCAGCATATAGTCAAGAATAACCCTGAACTTCTGATTTTCCCACCTCTCTGCTGAGATGTATAGAATGCCACACACCCAGTTTTACAGAGTTGGGAACCGCTATACCTGCTAGCTAAGCACTGCCAACTCAACTATATTCTCAGCTCCAGCACGTTTTAACTTAGGGTGCAGTAGACTAGCTATTAAGAAAAGTTTAAAGACTATTAGTAGTTTAAAGAAAGATACTGATTAGCACAGAGGGAATTGTCCCAGCAGAGGTAATTAGTAACATAGTTGTCATCTCTGTACCCTGCCCCCACCCTGGAAGTTGTGACTTCTAAGCTTGGGAAAAGCTCCTGTTATTCCCCTCCTTATATTGCCGACTTCCTTAATGTGGCCAAAAATCTTTGGATTTTTGTTGTTGTCAAGATTTATTTTTACTCTGTAAGTGCTTTGCCTGCAATGTATGCAATTGCATGCCTGGCACCCACAGAGGCCAGAAGGGACATTGTAGCCCCTGGAATGGGCTGTTACAGTTTCCAACTGTACTGTAGCTGAGGTTGGCCTCAAACTCACAGAAATAAGTTCTGGGATTGAAGGTACTTGACAGTCAGCAGGGCACCCTTGTTTTTAGAGGCAGGTGTTGTTAGGTAGCTCAGGCTGGCCTCAAATCTTCTCAGCCTCCAAAGTGCTGAAATTACACTGGGCATGGTAGTGCTCCAGATGGGTTTTTTAAAATTTCATCTTGACAACTTCATACATGTGTATATTTTGGTCCTGGCCACACAGTCTGCCTCCCCTTACCCTCTTCTGTGCACTTGTTCTTGAACGGTAACTTTTTTCTTTTTACTGGAGCCCCTCTGTTTCAAAATGTTACCCCAACTTTCTCTTTCCTTTGTGGAGAGCCCTGCCTCCCAGTGTCCTGTCTGTCCTGATCATGGTACCTACCCTCCTTAGTAGCCACTTGCTCTGTAGGAGGGAAGCCCCTGGAGGGTCCTTTCCTTGCTTCCCTAGACACCCCACAGGCGGTTCTGGGCTGCCTGGTGTATTACTCTATAACAGACCTTGTCCTAATCTGCCTTACATTTGTACAACTGTGACCTGTCTAGATTAGGAATTCCTTGAAGCCAGGGGCCATAGCTTACATGTCTTTGTGTTCTGCCTGTACTTTAAGTCCTAAGGATTCTCAGGAAATAGCCAAAAGCTCACCTGTCCCTGAAACCTCTAGAGCCCACACCCTCATCTTTGGCTTCCAAGGAACATCCTCAAAAGGGTCTTCTGTTGGCTGGTCCCGGGACCTACTGGTTTACAAGGGTCTGCTGTTGGCTCCTGCCCTCCTGATTCCAGGACCCACCAGCTTACAAACTACAGGGCTCAGTTGTTTGATCAAGTATCAACACAAATTTTTTCTATGAAAGTGTCTAGATGTAACTAACATTTATATCTGTAGGGTTTTGTTTGATACAGTAATTTTTTGTAATAGTTTGTTTTTAAGTGCTTTGGTATTTTGCCTGCATGTATGTCTGTGTGAGGGCGTCAGCTCTTAGAGTTATAGATAGTTGTAAGCTGCCATATGGGTGCTGGGATCTCTGAGTTTGAGGCCAGCCTGGTCTACAGAACAAGTTCCAGGACAGCTAGAGCTACACAGAGAAAACCTGTCAAACAAACAAAAATCCCGAACCACCACCACCACCACCACCAACAACAACAACAAAAATAAACAAACAAACAAACAAAAAACCAAAATAAAACAAGACAAAAAAGACTGTTTTCCCACAGTCTGTTATGGAGGCTGTTCGAGCTAATACTATAAATTTGACAGCATCTAGAATCACCCAGAAAACAAGATTCTGAGCCTGCACATGAAGGATTATCCTGACTAGGTTAGGCTCGAATGTCTGAGGGATGAGATTCTACTGAGGTGGGACACCTCCCTCCATGGGCTGCACCATCCCTGTGGGCTAAGGTCTCAAGGACTGCATAAAGGAGAAGGGAAGCCGAGGTGAGCATGAGTCCTGGCTGCCATTCTGGAGCACTGTGAGCAGCTGCATCTTCAGGCGCTGACATCACGACAGACTGTATTCTCAAACCATGAACCAACCTTCCCTTTGGCTCTGCTCCTGTCAGTATTTTGTAACTTTTGTTTGTTGAGACAAGGTTTCTCTGTGTAGCCCTGCCTGCCTCCATCTTCCAAGTGTGCACCAGCAAGGTTTATAGCTAGTATCTGTAACCAAGAAACAGTAACTAACACAAGAGCACATTTCCAATGACTGAAAGTCCTCCCACTGAGCACTGTCCTGAATTCCCACCTACTGGTGCCACTGGGGACTGGAGACCGAGCTTTAATATGGACCCTTAGAGGACACCTGTCTAAATCACAGCAAATATGAGTGCGTTTTCTACAGCTAAAAGCCTTAAACTGAGGCACCCAGGCAAGACTGCAGCATCAGTTCTCCCTGGGGAGCTGGCCTGTTGGCCGCTTTTCAAATTTTCGACTTGCTAGCCCTCACAACTGACTCAATGCTTTAAGAAATCTCTTTCTCTGTCTCCCTCTAAACACTTCCAATTATCCCACTTTTTCTGCACAATCCCAGTGATACCGACACTGGCTTAATTTGAAGCCACTCTGCCACGTCCCAGTCGTGTCCCGTCAGTGGCTTGAACCACATTATTCCTGATTTTGCTTTGTGTTTAGCAGATTCCTAGGTCTGTGAAAATCCAAACACATGGCTCAGGGGTCACAAACTTCTGTGAAGCAGAACAGCGAGTGATTCACCCTTCAAACGAGCCCATGTCTTTGGTGACACAGTAACTTTCAAGAGTATGTGAAGAGGAGCCAGAATAGCTGCTGTTCAGATTTCCAGCTTGGCAAAGCTGACTCTGCAAACCATGCCTAGGCCCAGGATGGGCGGAAGGCCAATCAAGCCAGAGGATGGTATGCAAGGTCAGGACTGAGGTCATACAAACCTCTCAAGGAGGAAGGGGTTAACAGGTCAGACTAACGGTAGTCACCATAATACTTTAGCAAGGGCCTTGAGCTTCTGCTGTGCTCTCTAGCAAGAGAAGTATGGCTGGAACACAGGACAGACTAACGGCTGACTGGGTTATTGGGGTATGTGGCAAACTTAAAGCAGACTTGTAGAGATCAGTTACTTGACTTTTAGCTCAGCAGTCGCAGACGGGAGAACAACAAAGTCCTGGATAATAACCAGAACTCCTGAACAGTGGGCAGGCTCTACAGTAATGTAGTGAAAATAGAGGCTTTAGAATTATATGTGTGTTCATGTGCCACAGTCTGTATATGACATTAGAGGATGATTCTGTGTCTCCTCTCTCACAGTGCAGACACTTTAACATAGGCCACACGTTTTCAGTAGGCTTTGCTAATATTACTTGCACAATATGACTGTTCCTCCCTTCAAACATTCTTATGGCCTTTATTTAGATGGAAGACCTGCAGAAGACATACAGAAGCTACAAGCCTACAACTTCTACAACAGCCGTCTACAAATGGAAGTGGTGGGCCCGGATGTTAGTGCACGGTGCATGTGACCTTCAGTTATCTTCAGGGACACATCCAAACCTGAGATCCCTATCCTAGCACTTGTTACTCTGGTCCCCAGCCCAGAGCTACGCCATTTTTTATACCTAGCCTGTTGGAACATGGTCCAAGAATGGAGCCATCTGAGGAGAATTCTGAGTGCTTGTGAGAAATATCCAAGAAAATAAGACAAGAGTCTAATGACCTTAGTTTCTTCAAAAGCTCAGAACGGTTCTTGGAATGTGCGTTGTGCCTCTCAGGTGAGGCGCACAGGAGTCTACTTTGGACCATTCATTACAGCTACAGCTTGTTTATATGCCTCAGTGAAAACGATTTGCCATGTGCAGTTTGAATTAATGAAAACTTTGCTCCAGTGACACTTCTTTTTTTTTTTTTTTTTTTTTCGAGACAGGGTTTCTCTGTATAGCATTGGCTGTCCTGGAACTCACTCGGTAGACCAGGCTGGCCTCGAACTCAGAAATCCCCCTGCCTCTGCCTCCCAAGTGCTGGGATTAAAGGCGTGCGCCACCACTGCCCGGCTCAGTGACACTTCTTAACCCCCGGAGTATAAACTGCCTGATGAATAACGTTGGCTTTTGTGTTGAGACTTCAGTCCACCTCGGTTTTAGGCTCAGATCTCCTAGGCCCAACCATCGACTAGATCAGTAAGATCCACGCTCTGAAGAGTCTAGCTAAACCATGCAGACTCACCTCAGTCTCCTCAGTACCCCAGAACTCAGAATCATACTCCAGTCAAGGTGAAGGAAGTAAAACTGGAGAGTCTCTTCTGTTGCCTTGGAGAGTAAGTGGCACGCAACTAACCAGATCAAAAATCTTTTTTATAAACAGACCAATGCCCCAGGAGACCTACATGTCTACGTCACAGTGAACGTGTTCTGCTCCAGTGCAGCACAAAGGGGACCCATGTTTTACGCCGGCTGAGCCCTGGGCAGTCATTACATATGGAAGGCGGACGGGATCAGAGCAGACAGGATCAGAGCACCTCTGTGAATAAAACTTTAATAATGTACAGCAGAAACTGGACAGGCTCGTTCTTATATTAAAACAAAAATTTCCTATATTACAACATATTTACATTTGCATACTGGAGAGGTAAAGTGTCTAAGTGTCTATTTTACAGTCCTTTCTAATAAACTGTACAAAAAACAAACAGAAGTACCGAGAATACCGTTCAGGGGCCTGACGGCCACTTAAGAACGGGCTTAGACTTGGTCTGTGAATCCAGAATCCAGAGGTGCAGGCAGCCCCGTGGATCAGAGAGCCTCGGGTGCAGTCAGCCCCGTGGATCAGGGGCCTCGGGTGCAGGCAGCCCCGTGGATCAGGGAGCCTCAGCTGCAGGCAGCCCCGTGGATCAGGGGCCCCAGGGAGCCAAACAGCAGCTTCAGTTTCTCCCAACTCCCAGCTTAATGTAACGAGCAATGGGGTGGGAGTGGAGTTTTCCCCCAAACCTGCTCAAGTCTTCCTGAGAGGCAGAGGAGCTGAGCTGCACAGAGGGCAGAAGGGTCTCCTGGGAGTCGCTGTAGGGCTGTTGCTGGCAGGTAACAGAGGCAGAGAGGACTCTACAGTTCAATCACCTGTAATCACGGAGACTCAGCTGCAGGGTGGGAGGCAGGTCAGCAGAGGTGGGTAAGGAAGTTCCCCAAAGACACAGTTGGGACTCAAGGGACACTGTCCAATGGCCAGTAAATTGGCCCAAGGAATTAAAAGATGATCCCTTTAAAGCAAGGAAAGAAGTTATACACCAGAAAATAAATAGAAAGGCTAAGAATATGGGGAGACCAAGGCAGGAGGCGCTGGAGAGACAATTTCCCTGCTTATACTCATGCCTCCCCCAGGACAGGAAGAGCTCACGAGGAATAGTCTCCAGGCCCCACCGCTTGCCAGGGGCTTCTCTTCCCAAGGGGATACAGGACCCCCTTCTCGTTCCTCAGTGGTTTTTAAGAACAGCGATTCTCGCCCATAGAGGCTCTCAGGACCAGCCACGAGCAGTTCCCGTCTCAATAGCTGGTGTTCACCCTCTCACATGATTCAGTTCTCCCTCCAATGCTCGAGGAGCAGCGCCCGAGCCTGTCCCACTCTCGGGAGATCCTTCAAGGACCAGCGCTCAGCAGGCACACACCCCAAATTTG
Source organism: Arvicanthis niloticus (assembly GCF_011762505.2). Taxonomy (NCBI): domain Eukaryota; kingdom Metazoa; phylum Chordata; class Mammalia; order Rodentia; family Muridae; genus Arvicanthis; species Arvicanthis niloticus. Next base: position 75,445,835 of record NC_047670.1, on the reverse strand, counting down.
CTGAGCAAATGTCTGGAAAGGGTGCAACGAGATGGACAATGCACAGAAGGTCGTGGTGCTCATGGGATGGGGTGGGTCGGTGTGCAGGGAGCACAAGACAGCGAGCCTCCACGGGGAAAGCAGCCCTCCCTGCATCTGGCTCAGGTGCAAAGACAAGCGTTTCCAGTGACTGAACTATGTGCGTTTGAGTCTAGAGAATTTTTGTTTTGTTTGTTTTAGGGATTTCTTGAAAAACAAACAGACTAAGAGGTAATTGTCGCAGAGATGGTTCTCCTTTTACAAAACTTAACAATATTAAAGTTAAAATCCTGAACCTCCCCCAAAATAAAATAAAATAAAATAAAATAAAATGAATTAAAATAAACCACTCCAGTTAAAAGTTATGGCTTCAAAGTTATTATACCTAAGATATGCTGACCAAATCACCACCCACAGCCAGGCTTCTAGAAGTCGGTAAATACTACACTTAGGTTAAACACCATACTCAGCTCAGACCACTCTTCTCAGTAGGGACCTGAAGTGGATACGAGCCTCTCACCTTCCCACTGCTCTGATCAGAGAATCCAATACAAGAAGCCCATGCAGACGCCACCCTCCCACCCTAGCCTCCCTCCTCCCCACGCCCTGCAGCCCATCCCTCCCCACCCCAAACCCACCACTGCTACCACCACCAAAAATATATGCTGCAGTTTGCAGACTCTGGGGTGGGAACAAACAGATGTTACATTCCAAGCTGAGTCCCAAGCTCTGGCTTGGATTCCTAGGCCCTTCCTCACGGCTGCTGAGGAAGACGCCCTTGGGCTGGCTCATCTCCCAAAGCTGATGCTGAAACACAACACCCAAGACTTCCACCAACATTCTCTCTCTGCTCATCAAGTCTTCCTCATTTTGACCCAAAAGCCTCTCCTACCATGGACAAGTGGGCCAGCTTTGGTTCTGGTCTGAAACGGAAGAGGAGGGCCTGTGACACAGGGTGGGCAAGCAGCCTGCTGAGAAGAGAGGACCTCCCAGACTGACAGGGGCTGGGGACAGGAGATACCTCAGGAGGGCACCAGGTTAACTACATGCTGCTCACTGTGGGAGGCAGCAGCACTCAGAGACAGTATGGCCACCACACCCTGGCCTGCACATGCACAGAAAGCTCAAGCAGGTAAGTGTACACCACACACACACACACACACACACACACACACACACACACACGGGCGTGGCACAGACCAGGCACAATGTGGGACACACCTCGGCACATGCGCACTTGGCTGGACAGACAGGCAGCAGGTTGTGTCTCTAGGGGCAGTCCCTCCAGACGTCCATGAGGAGAAGGGATGGCGTGGCTCAGGACTGCCTACGGGGAGGAGAAAGAACTTCCAGTTCCTCTCAATATCTTGGTGCCAGTTGACTGGTCCCTGGAGGAAAACCTGCAGCCCAGTGGACCACAAGGTATGGGGGCTGCTCCTGGGCGAGCCCAGCACCCCTTCACCACTCCTGGCAACATGCCAGACGCACTGGGCTTTCTGTACTTCCCACTGCAAGCAGTTTGAGTTGTGGCATCGAGTTGTCTACATGATTTGCTCTCAGAGTCTCCATGCCATCAGGAGGTAAATATAAAAAGTGTCTGTCTCAAACCCAATGGGAGTGCACATGTCTCCCAGGCTCTGTCCCTCTTGCAGGCCAGGGCTCTGGCCAGAGGGTTGGGCAGAAACAAGAGGTAGGCCTCCACATCGCTTGCACGGTGGCTGCAGGCATCCTCACTGCCCAGGTTCTTTGTGTAGGCAGAGGAACAGTTTAAATCTTCACATCTTCCTGCACGCTTAGCTGGGACAGAGTCTTCTTGATGCGCAGAGCTGTCAGGCGGGCAGCACCATTGGCGTACCAGCACTCCCTCATCATCTTCCCCATCACTCGCAAGGCCTGTGAGAGAGAGACCCGCAGTGAGACAGAGACCCGCAGAAGCCTTGGCTGCTGGCACTGGCACATCTCCCGCTACCTGCCTGTCCATTAGGTCAGATCCACCCCATGATGCTTTGAAGCTTTTCCCTAGGCTTTCCCTTCCTTAAAGGGCAGAGATGCAAGGGGAGCCCAGGCAGCAGCAAGGCTGGCTTTTCCCATCTCACGCTCAGCTAAATCAAAGCCCAAGCATTTCAGAAAATGCTGCTCTCTTATGCAACCACAAGCAACTGGTAGGCACTGGCTAAGACGTGGGCCCTCAATTGGGTTCCTAGGTGCAGAAACGCCCCCTAGTGGCCAGGCTCTTTAAAGGTAGAGGTGTGCTCTTCCTACATGGGAGGGCAGGGATGTTGGACGAGGAGGCCCTAACTCTGAATAGTTTTCAGAATCAGCAGAGCTGAAATCTGTCCAGAGGTGACCTGGGATGAATGCTCTCAGCACAATCGTGAGGCAAGTGGGTAAACAGAGATGTGCTGAGTGACCTGACTGTTTGTTCCCACAGCCTAACCTAGATGTCAAGTCAGCTCTGCAGGACTCTAGAGTCCCAGTCAGTCAGTCAGGACTATCGAACACTCTTTTCAATACCTCCCCATCCCATGCACCTTCCAACTGGAATTCAAGTTCTCCCTCCTAACTCCAACCCCTCCACACCCTTTCCCATACTCTTCTCCCCACACCCTTCCACAGTCTTTGCCCCACACTCTTCCCTCCCCACCCCTCTATCTGCAGTTTCTACAAAGGCCTCTGTCTCAGGCCTGCCTCTTTCTGGGGCACTGGTCTGAACTCCATGGCTCCATCTCCCTAGCTGGCAGCTTCAGGACCACTTCTCTAGTTGACAGGCCTGTTAGAGCCTCCCTGAAGATGGACACCAGGCTTGCCCAAGGCCAAGGCTTCCCCAGTTCTGCTTATTCTTGTCTGTCCACAAGCCAAGGAACTACCTTCTTGGCTACTGTAGGAGGAGCTAAGGTGGGAGGAGTAAAGAAAGGAAGAGGAGGAGGAAGAAGAGGAGAAGGAAGAGGAGGAGCTAGGAGAGAGACGAGATGGAGGGAGGGAGGGAGGGAGGGAGGGAGAGAGGGAGAGAGGGAGAGGGAGAGAGGGAGAGAGGGAGAGAGAGAGAGAGAGAGAGAGAGAGAGAGAGAGAGAGAGAGAGAGAGACAGAAGGGGGTAGGGTGGGCACACGGCGGCTGAGCCAGGCGGAGCCACAGCATCCTAGATAGTCGGTTGACTGGTAGCCTCTTTTAAATAATTACTACAACAGCTATCGCCGCCAAAGGGTTAACCTGCACAATGGCCAGAAGAGTGACCACAGTCAGAGGCAGCTCTCTTCCCCCTTCAGTGCCTCCTGCCTGAGCTGCCGGACAGGCCGTGCTGCAGGTTGGGGCCCTCAGAGTCAGCAATGTCAGGACAGGCCGTCACTGTGCACACTGTTTCAATGTGTCTGCTGCATCTGACTGACCTACCGCACAAGGCAGGCATGGAACTTCCTAGCTGTAGCACTGTGTTAATGATAAAAAAAGTTTGACATTTTGGATTTATAGATAAACGATTAAAAGTCAAACCTGGGAGTTGGCCCATTTAAAAAATATCTGTTTCTTAGCAGAGAAACTTTGCAGATGAAGAAGCCACAGACGTCAAGCGAGCTCCTACCTCATAACTCTGCCACCAGTTGGGGACATTGGGCCGCAGCTTCTGGTCACAGACAACCTTTCGCATCTCCTCGATGGAAGGGTCGGAGGGCACCAAGTCATAATACGGCAGTTGATACTCTTCATGGACTCCTAGGAGAGGAGAAAACCACCTGGTCAGCACAGAAGGACAACAGGCAGCCATGCTCTGAGCTGTGTGGTGATTTTTCACTAAAATAACCCTGGTTCCTCTGGAGAAGGCGGCTGATCCAGGCACAACGTAAGAAGTGCACAGGAGCCCAGCCAACACAACAGTCTGTTCTGGTGTACGGGAGGCCAGGGCAGGAGGACTGGGTTCAAGAGCGTCTCATAACCTCATCTCAAACAGAAACAAGGCAAAAACAAAACTTGGCAACTATAGCCCCCCCCAAAAAAACAAAACAAAACTCCCAGGTCACTGGAGCATCTTTCAACTGCCCAAACCTGATAAAATCTAAGTAAGACTAAGAAATCTGAAAGGAACAGGTTTTTTTTTTTTTCTATTTTTCTTTTATTATTTTATTTTGAGACAGAGTCTCTCTACATAGTCCTGGCTGTCCTGGAACTCCCTTAAGTAGACCAGGCTAGACTTGAACTTGGGTCCTCCTGCCTCAAGCATGCACCACCCTGCTGACTGGGAACTCATTGGTTCATAGCAATTCAGGAGAAGAAAGCGCCAGCCCTTTGCCGGGTGCTGAGAGTGAGCTGCCATTCGGGCACCCTGAGCACCAGAGGGAGGGAGTGGCCCTCTACTGCCGATTCCAAGCACACACTGTGGCAAGCAAACAGATATATAGGTAAAGTTGCTTTGTTTTTTTTTTTTTTTAATTATTATTATTTTTCCCTTTTTTGGCTTGAGACAGGGTCTCATTATGCAGTTTAGGCTGGCCTTGAACCCATGGTCCTCAGCCTCAGTCTCTGAGGTGGGTACAGTTCATCATACTCTGAGGTGGGTACAGTCCGTCATACTCTGAGGTGGGTACAGTCCGTCATACTCTGAGGTGGGTACAGTCCGTCATACTCTGTGGCGAGATCTTCCTTCACAAGAACCAGAGCAGCCAAATCAGTGAAGGTAAACGACCTTGAGTAAATGCTGGCATGCTGTACGGTAGCTCTTGTCATCCTGGGTGTGTGAACGGCCACCCCGGCTGTCCAGGCCACGAAGGGAAGACTGACATTCTGCACTCTGTATTAGAAGCCCAAAAGACTAAAGCCAAGAAACATTTTTGCACCAAATGAACAAAAAACTCTCCAACCCAGATGTGACTCTGAACTGAAGGCTTACGCTACCAATGCAGAGGAAATGTCAGGAACCAGGGCCCATGTGGGCTCTACAGGGCACAATCTGTGAAATGTAGTCTGGGAAACTACAGGACATTTGACTGGATTCTCTAATACAGCAAGGGAAGGGGGAAAGTACAGGGAAACTTAAGACTGAAGAGCCTTGGGGTGTCACTGACGGTGGCATCTGGACTCTGTGTGTGTGTGTGTGTGTGTGTGTGTGTGTGTGTGTGTGTGGTCAGACCCAAAGCCTTGCTCACCCCAAGCAAGCGTTCTGCTACAGACCTATGTCACATCCCAGTGTCCTTTGGTTTTTGAGATAGGGTCTTGTTATATCTACCCAAGTTGGCCTCAAGCTTTCGATCCTCCTGTCTCAGCCTCCTGTCTCCTAGCAGCCCCTCTGCCTCCTGACGGTCTCACTGAGTTCCCTGGGGCCTTCTCCTTGTGACACGCTTGCTTCAGCATCCAGCTAATATATTTTAGATTTATACATAAAGAACTCATAATAGAGTTAAGAAATCCAAAGCTGAGCATAATAATGGGATCTATCTTAACCCTGGTCCTTAGAAGCCCAAGACAGAAGGACTAAGATTTTAGGTCAGTCTGGGGTGTGGTGGGAGCTGTACTTTTCTCACTTTTACCCCCATCCCAAAAGAATAGTCTCAATCCACTGCTGCACTGCACAAACAGGATCCGCTGCTGCACTGGACTAATGGGATCCACTGCTGCACTGCACAAACAGGATCCACTGCCACACTGCACAAACGGGATCCACTGCCGCATTGCACAAACGGGATCCACTACTGCACTGCACAAACAGGATCCACTGCTGCACTGCACAAACAGGACCCACTGCTGCACTGCACAAACAGGACCCACTGCTGCACTGCACAAACAGGACCCACTGCTGCACTGCACAAACGGGACCCACTGCTGCACTGCACAAACGGGATCCACTGCCACACTGCACAAACAGGATCCACTGCCGCATTGCACAAACGGGATCCACTGCTGCACTGCACAAACAGGATCCACTGCCGCATTGCACAAACAGGACCCACTGCTGCACTGCACAAACAGGATCCACTGCCACACTGCACAAACGGGATCCACTGCCGCATTGCACAAACAGGACCCACTGCTGCACTGCACAAACAGGACCCACTGCTGCACTGCACAAACAGGACCCACTGCTGCACTGCACAAACAGGATCCACTGCCACACTGCACAAACAGGATCCACTGCCACATTGCACAAACGGGACCCACTGCTGCACTGCACAAACAGGACCCACTGCCGCACTGCACAAACAGGATGCACTGCCACACTGCACAAAACAGGATCCACTGTCGCACTGCAATAATGGGATCCACTGCTGCACTGCACTAACAGGATCCACTCCTGCATTACACAAATAGGATCCACTGCCACACTGGACTAATGGGAGGGATCCACTGCCACACTGTACAAACAGGATCCGCTGCTGTACTGTACTACTCAGCCATCTCTCCAGCGCTATGAGGTGAGGTTTTTAAACCGAGAATTTGACTTGGCAATAACTATCTAAGGAAAGTTGAGAGCTGAAGTCCATACATTGGCCTGTTAGAGTCTCAGCTCTATGACCTTGCACAAATTACATAACCTTTCTGTCATTTTCTTCGTCGACAAAACGAGGACAATATGAGAATCCACCTTTGTGAATTTGCAGTGAAGATGCAAGGTGAGCACATGCAGCCAGGGTGAAGACATGCTACAGTCATGCTATAGTCATTACACATTTAGCCCTAGTGTTGTATAATAGGGCTGAGGAGACAGCTCAGTGGGTGAAGTGCCCTCTGTGTAAGCATGAGGGGCTGAGTTCAGAGCTTCAGCATTCATGGGAAAGCTGGGAATACATCTACAAGCCTACTGTGGAACCCCTGGCACACCTCAGCCACCCAGTCTGACTCATGGGTCAATTGGGACGCCCTGTCTCAAAAACATGAGGTAAACCTTTGGTCTCCACATGTATACACATATGCACATACATTGCACACGCAATTTTTAAAAAGACCTGTAGGCATAATGTTATTGTGTACTATGTAAAGGTTATCCTTGTGTTTATTATTCAAATGCTGATGTCTCTGCCCTTATTTCTTGTTTCAATCTGGACACAGCACTGTAATGCTTATGTCTAGAATCTCCTGTCTCAAGTTTGTGCAAACAATGCTTACCATTTATTCTCTGCCTTGTCAATAAATGCTCACCACCTAATGCCTGGGCAGAAGAGAGAGCAGGGTGGGACATCCACCAGCCAGGAGGAGAAGGCGGGGGCAGACAGAGAGACAGACAGACAAAGAAACAGAGATAGACACAGGGAGATTCAGATTGGAGTCACAAGGAGAGGGCCTAAGAAGACACCATGAGAAGAAATATCTGAAGCAGAGAGCTAGACCAATATTCAACTGGAAGTCTCATGGAGATAGGGCCGGGAGGAGGCCAGGTTAGCTCAGGGGATTAACGTACGTCATCTAACTACCCAGTACTGAGGAGAAGCTTGAAGTAAAGCTTGGCTCCTCTGTGTGGACTGGGGAATGGCAAAGGTCAGGAGCTACAGCTGCCATATTAACTTACTGTTTACATTTATATTAAAACCAGCTCATTTTACAAAGATCCTTGGCAAGTTTCTCTGTAGAACGAGAGATGCTAGTGCTTATACTATATATAATAATATATACATACTATATTATAGTATAGTAATGTATATTATACGCATTCTAGCAGTACCACCGAGCTATACTCAGCTCTACAATTTCCAGTCATCGTTACTTAGTCACACACAAGCATCTCCTCCATTACTTGAGTCTAACATCATGGACAGAAAAGAGCAGGAACAGAAAAAGGGGTCTCTCTGGAAAATCTACCAGCTATTTTTTTAAAGATATTTTTAATTTTATTTTACGTATATAAGTACACTGTAGCTATCTTCAGACACAACAGAAGAGGGCATCAGATCCCATTACAGATGGTTGTGAGCCACCATGTGGTTGCTGGGAATTGAACTCAGGACCTCTGGAAGAGCAGTCAGTGCATTTAACCACTGAGCCATCTCATCTCTCCAGCCCCTCTACCAGCTATTTTTAATTCAGCTACTTCCAGTTCCCTGGAAGCTTTCATCAGAGAGGAAAGGTCAATGGGAAGGCTAGACAGGCTCTGGACCACTGTCATCATCACATGGGAGAATATTTGAAGGCCATCATAAAACACTAACATAGCTGGGTAGTGGTGGCACACACCTTTGACCCAGCATTTGGGAGCAGAGGCCAGCTTGATCTACAGAGCGAGTTCCAAGATGCCAGGGCCATTAAAAAGGGGAAAACCCTGACTCAAAAAAAAACAAAAACAACAACAAAAACAAACAAACAAACAAACAAACAAAACAATGAAATTGTTTCCTGCTAACCCTGCTATCAACCCCTCACCAGGCTCTTGCATGAACAAGCTACTGAAACTTTCAGGATCTGGTTTTTAATTATGAGAAAAAAAAAAAACATTTTAAGAAAGTCTTAGCATTCTTGCCTCCCCAAAAAGTTCTACTCTTAGTGCAAGGAGGAGACAGCAGGGCTCCCAGAGATGTGGCTAGGAGCACATGAGAATATGTCAGAGCACACGAGAATATGTCAGAGCACATGAGAACATGTCAGAGCACATGAGAACACCTCACAACATTTGAGAGCACATCAGAAACAACCTGCTTCTGACTCACAAGGTTCTGGCTTGTGTGCATCCTGGTAATTCTCTTTCACTGTGAGTTAATAGTACAGTGTATGAGAGGAGAGAAGCAGGGAAGGAGGAAAGGGTGGAAAAAAAAGAAAAGAGAAGATGGAGGGTCTAATGACCCCCAGATAGGTCATCAGAAAGAATAAGACTATTCAGCATGTGGCCCCAGGGCTCAGGTATACAAGAGTCTTGTTTAGCATGGCCAAAGGCCAAGTTCATCCCCAGCCCCGATCAAACAAACACAATACCAAGCTGGCCTCTCAGCACAGCAGCCTCCAGGACACTAGCACCAAACATCCCACAGGCTGCAGAGAAGAAGAAACTAGCACCACGGGGTAACCCATAACATTGGAAGCCAGAGGGGAAGTGGAAGCTACCTCCAGAATTGCATCTTCGAGCAATCTCCCAATATACAAGCCCAAGGGCATAGATATCGGCACACTTAAAGGAGTCAAAGTGCTTCATGTTGATGGTTTCATCCAACACTTCAGGAGCCATGTATCTGGAACAGAAGAGAAAGAGTTAGGCAGAGAACATGAGGACAGCTCTCTGTCAGGGAGCAGAAGCAAGCCTTGTCTTCTACTGCATGGCCTTTCTGGATTGAAATCTACACACTTCAGTTCTGATGACTTTTGGGGGCCTGTCTGGATTTCTCAGCACAGGCTGCTGTGAGACCACACAGTGACAGTGACAGTGACAGCAGGATGCTGCTAGAGCCTTCACTTTACTGAGGAAACAGTGATGAGGTGAGCCTAAATTTCTTTCTTTCTTTTTCTTGTGTTCTTTTGTTTTTGTTTTGTTTTTTTTTTTTTGTTGGTTTTTGGTTTTTCGAGACAGGGTTTCTCTGTGTAGCCCTGGCTGTCCTGGAACTCACTCTGTAGATCAGGCTGGCCTTGAACTCAGAAACTCAGAAATCCACCTGCCTCTGCCTCCCAAGTGCTGGGATCAAAGGCGTGCACCACCAATGCCTGGCTGAGCTTAAATTTCATACTCAATTTCTTTTGTAATTTAACCTGACTCCAGACAGGTGATGGAAACCGCACTTAGTAACAGCAGTGTTCCTGTGTGATCACATGACATAAGAGGCCTACCTACACTCTGGAGCCACACAGACAAAACGCAGCAGCATAATCAGTTCACTTCATCTAGCTCACTCTTCCACCTACCTCCATCCTATGATGTTAGCTACACAGTTCCTTCACTTCTCAGTGACGTGGAGAGCGCCACATCCTTCCAGGCCACACCCATTCCAGGTGCCCCAGTTCCAGCCTGCACTAGCTCTGCTCTAGGATGGCACACCTGGTCTGTAAGCTCCGACAGAATACATTCTCTGCCTCCTTCAAGGGGCTCGCTCTGCAAGCCCACCCTCCACACTACAGCATTTCCCCGGCCCCCACCCAGGTCTGGTGTCTACCCTTACCAACCCTGCTTCGAAATCTTTTTCATTTTTTGAGCAAGAGTTTCTCTATGTAGCCTTGGCTGTCCCAGAACTTGCTCTGTAGACCAGTCTAGTCTTAAACTCAAGAGATCTGCCTGCCCCTGCCTCCTGAGTGCTGAAATGAAAGTTGTGTGTGTACCACCACAACCAGCTTCTTTAATTATTATTACTATTATTGTTTTGGTTTTCTAAGACAGGGCTTTTCTATGTAGCTCTGGCTATCCTGGAATTCACTTTATAGAGCAGGATGGGTTAAAAATTTACAGAGATCCGCCTGCCTCTGCTTCCCAAGTGCTGGGATTAAAGTCATGCAACACCACCACCCGGCTCTTTTAAAAAAATAGTTATCTTCATTATTTTTATTAGTATTGGGGTGCCTCTGTGTGTGTGTGTCTAAGGAAGCTAGAAGAGGATTTTGGATCTCTCAGAGCTAGAATTAGAGATGGTTGGGTGTGAGCCATTCAATTTGATGTGGGTGCTGGGAACCAAATTAAAGTCCTTTGCTAAAGCAGTGTATGCTCTTAGCCACTGAGTCAGAAACAGTAACCCTCACCCAAGTTTTAAAGATAGGGTCTCACTATGTATTCCTGGCTGGCCTTGAACTCACAGAGATCTGCCCACCTCTGCCTCCTGAGTGCTGGGACTAAAGGTGTGCACTACCAAGCCAGATCTTCTACTCCAAATTCTTTCTTCACTGCCTGCCTCCAGGGCTGCCCTCCTATGGAGCTCTGCTTGGTGGACATTGCTGTGAAGTGTTCTAGTGTGAACATAGAGGAACAGAACATTTGCCATTCAAGGACAAGGAGATATCTCCTCCTGTGTGTACATGTGACCCATGCATGGGACAGGCAGGCAAGGTGGCAAGCGAGGGCTGGGGCCTAGAAACTTCTTACCGTTTGGTTCCCACCCTCTGATTTGGAGCAATGTCTATGGTGTCAGTGACTGCATCATGACGGACAGCCAGGCCCAGGTCTGCAATGGCACACATGCCGTTCTTCTTCACCAGAATGTTCTTTGACTTTAAGTCTCGATGAGCAATTCCAGGCTTCCCTGGCAGACACAAAACCAGGCATGTTCAAGGCAGATGTGTGCATAGGAGATGTGTCGATTCTGAGAGGACTCTGGGCTCAACCCTGGCTCTGCATTCCTCAAGCCAGTGACCCCATGAGCAGCTCAGTCTTCTCTCTAAACAACTAGAATAGTAGTTTGCTCTTCATGGGAGCATGGAGAGGATAAAGCATTCTCAGAACTAACAGCCTCTCAATGACATGGTTACTGACTCACACCAGAACACCGCCACCATTCATTCACCAGCCCTGACCAGCCGGGTGGACAAATGAGCACCTGGAGCTGCCATCAGCCCCACAGTCACGTGGTAAGGGCTGCTGCCAGGTGATCACACCAGGATCTAGGGGCAACAGTACAACTGAGAGTAGAGCCTGGGCCCCCATCCGGGATGCAGAAGGGACAGGGGGCACTGCATCTCGTCACCAAGGGCTGTGCAAGGCAGTGCCCAACCTCGGTATGAGATGGTTACACTCTTGCTCCTGGTGTGCTGGTCTCTCTTCTTAGTTTCATTCTTTCATGCTGTTCCTTAGGAAACATTCATGCCATGCATTAACAGCTGCCATCGCCATCTATAGCTCTCCCTAGGGGAGGGCTAATGACAGCCAGTGAGGAAACCTAGTTAGATTTTGGTCTTACTCAAACACAGTTAGGAGCTCTGCTCTCACACAAAACTACCATTCCCAGAGAGTGCCCCCAACTGCCTCAGTGAGGAGGACCACACACACAGGCATAGTCTGGCCTGGACCACACAGGGATGGACGGGCCTGGACCACACAGGGATGGACGGGCCTGGACCACACAGGCATGGACGGGCCTGGACTACATAGGCATGGACGGGCCTGGACCACACAGGGATGGACGGGCCTGGACCACACAGGCATGGACGGGCCTGGACCACACAGGCATGGACGGGCCTGGACCACACAGGCATGGACGGGCCTGGACCACACAGGCATGGACGGGCCTGGACCACACAGGGATGGACGGGCCTTTTGTCTCAAGCTTCCTGTTCCCTGGCTGAGTTCACTACTCACCTTGAGTGCCCACAATCTCCATATGCAGATGTGCCAAACCACTAGCTGCAGACAGGGCTAGCTTAATCATTCCCTCAATGGTCACTGTGTAGCGGTTCAGATAATCAAATAGTGAGCCATGCTCGTGATAGTCAGAGACAAGCCACAGCTGGGTCCAGGTGCCATTATCTGCAGAGAACACAGACAAGGTCTGCACAGAAGGAACACTATGCAACAAAGAAGGTACGTGACGCACAGTGCCAGGTTCAGGCAGACCTGGATTTACACTTCCTGCCTCTACACCTCTGGCTGCCCCTTGACTCCACTTCCCCACAGCGACCTCCAGAGAGGACAGCTCTCTTAGGCTTGCTCCTTATCCAAGTGTGTGTGGTGGTTTGAACAAGATGCTCCCCCACCACTGTCTTGGGATTTGGCTACTTGACCCCCAGTTGGTGGCTCTTTGGGAAGCCTAGGAGGTAGGGCCTTGCTAAAGAAAATATGTCACTGGGGCAGGCTTTGGGGTTTTAAAGACCACAAGCCATCCTTCTGCTTGTAGTTCCAGATATGACCTCTCAGCTCCTGCCTCTGCTTCACCATCATAGACTGTAACCATCTGGACTATGAGCACAAAGTAAACCGCTCTGCAAGTTGCTTCGGTCGTGGTGTCTTTAGTAGTAGTGGTAGTGTTATGTGTTACTGCCATTACTATTGTTATTTTGGTTTTGTTTTTTAAGATTTCTGTATTTATCTTATGTGTGAATGCTCTATCTGCATGTCCACCTACATGCCAGAAAAGAGCATCAGATCCCATTACAGACAGTTGTGAGCCACCATGGAACTGAACTCAGGACCTCTGGAAGAACAGCCAGTGTTTTTAACCACTGAACCATCTCTTCAGTCTTGTTGTTTGTTTGTTTGTTTTTGAGACAGGGTTTCTCTGTGTAGCCTTGGCTGTCCTGGAACTCACTCTGTAGACCAGGCTGGCCTGGAACTCTTGAGATCCACCTGCCTCTGCCTCCCCAGTGCTGGGATTAAAGGTGTGCGCCACTTGGTCATGGTGTTTTATCACAGCAACAAACAAGTGACCCAGTAAGTGAGGACGATTCTCATCAGCATGCCACTTTACTGCCAAACCTGGAACGTGCGGTAGCTGGGAAAGAACGTGTGCTGAGGGAAAACGCCAGGTTCAGTTTTGTTACTGCCCTGACAGGAAACTCACAGTGCTCTACCCATCACTGCCTAGGAGGAGAGCCTGCTCTGCTCCCTCGATTATAACCCAGCGCAGCACCCGTCTCACTGAAAATGTCTCCTTCCAGTTGGTGGCTGTCCTCAGGCCAAGGGCCATGATGAGAGCAGAAAGATCCCATTTGTGTGTCCCTGTTACAGAGCCAAGAATGTTCTGCCATGCGTGAGCAGCCCACTTCTGAGCACTCCTCAAAGGCCATCTTGCGTTCAGGAAAGCAATGGAAGGCAGGAGGGAAGAGCGCTAGTCTCTCTCTCACTTAGGGAGCAGGAGGGAGGACGAGTTGAGGAGAAAGGACAGTGATCAGGTCAGGCTGTGCTTGCTGCTGTTGCTAGGAAGATTAGAAACTGGCTTGAAGGCTCCCAAATTCTAAGCTGGTGCTAATCCCAGGGCCTCACATTGGCTATATCATGGTAACAAGGCAAGAACAAAGGGGTGGGATTCCCTCCTTTCCTGGCCCTAACTCAGGTTCCACCAGCCAGATCCCAATTCATACAAGCTTCCAGAATCAATAGAGACTGGCTTCTGGAAATGTCTGAACCTTGGCAGACCCCAAGCGAGGGTCTGACCCCAGCGAGGGCCATATTCTAACCAGCAACTCCTTTCTGAGGCCATGACTTGTTGTCATAGGACAGTTGTAGCTTTTTAATGATTCTGAGATGTCTAGGATAGCAGCAGCTCCTCAGAGGGCTGAGACCGTCTCTTCTTCCCCTGCATTAAAACTCAGGGCTCTTCAGCTTGTGGGCAGCCAGGGACCTGGCAGCCCCACAGCACTCTGAGGAATGCGCTCAGTTGGCATTCCCCATAGGATCTGTGTGGACACTAGTCTCCAGTCATTGTGCTACAGGGGGAGGTGTGCCACAACTGCCTGACACTTCTAAAACACAACCCAGTGCCCTCCCTCATAATTTCTGTGTTCCAGGGGTACCAGCTGCCAGGTGTCATCCCTCCTTTCCCTAGGGTCTCTGTAGGTAGAGATCCCGGCCCACAGTGACCAAGAGATGCAGTAATATTAAATTAATAAACAGCTTTCTAATTTCTACTGTGTCTTTGGCATCAACTATGGTCCTTTCAGGCTTCAGCTGGTCAAATGTTTACTGTGCAAGCATGAGGCCCTGAGTTTGGATTCCCAGTGCTCATGTAAACATCAGGCATAACACATGTTCCTGTAACACCAGCACTGGACTAGAGGTAGAGTCAGAAGGACCACAGGATTTGCTGGTAGCTAGGCCAGCCAACCAGTGAGCTCTGTGCTCTGTGAGAGACTCTACCTCAAAACATAGGGCAGAAAATAAAACAGCAGAACAAGACATTGACTGCTGGTCTCCATATGCATGTGTGCATGCGCGTGCACACGCACGCGCGCACACACACACACACACACACACACACACACACACACACACACAAACGGACATGGGTGTGCACAAAAGCCCAGCAGAAGCTGGTTTCTGCCTACCTCTCCCCTGCTTCTCCCATGTGACTAAATGGCTGAGACAGAAAGACTGTACGTTTGAGGCCAGGCTGTCCTGCATGGCGAGACTCTCTCTGCCTCACAATACCCTTCATAACAAAGAAGGAAGAAAATAGGGAAGAGGAGGAGGGGGAGGATCGGCAGCAGTAACTGGGGGGGTGGGGGGGCTCTAAGTATAAAACAGGCAGAAACCAGTCTCACAGCTATGAGGTGACACTGAGAGGCCAGTGTGCGCAATGCTTGTGTTGTGTCGTGTTTGTTGTAGAACGTGTATGTGTCTCTGCCATCATTCCTGCCCAGGCGGGACCCTGCTGGTTGTAGATCTGAGAGCAAATCAAGCCAGAGAGGAAGAAGAGTCCGTGAAGGTTGGGGGCCTTTTTAGCTATGCAATAACCCAGGTTCTCGTGTGGGCTTCTTGGCATAAAACGTTCCACATTTAAAGTGGGTTTGGAACTGTGGTCTTATTCAGACCTCCTGTGTGCCGCAGAGCAGCCAGGCCTCTAGTGCCCCTGAGTGGCCACCAGCTTTGGGAGACTCTGTACCTTTATTGTCAGCAGCAATAAATCCAAGGATGTTCTCATGGCGCAGCATGACGGTCTGGTAGATTTCTGCTTCCCGGAACCAAGATCGTTCTTCACGAGAAGAGAAGATTTTCACCGCCACGTCACCACCCCTCCAGCGGCCACGCCATACTTCCCCAAACCGGCCCTTGCCGATAATCTCTTGTAAAACAATGGTTCGGGCGACAGTGCGCTGCACAAAAAGGGGTAACCCTGTGGGCCAAAGAACAGAGAAAAATCTAACACTGTGATTCTGCTAAATTCTGGGCCTGCCACAGTACACCCCCAGAAAGGCCCTCCACAGGGTGTCTCTCACTCTGCCTGGTCCAACAGCTACAGCAAGGCTGCAGCCACACTAGGTGGTTTGCCAACAGGCTAAGCACAAGTCAGCACAGAAAAACACATGCTAGCTGCCTTCACCAGGACTTCCCCTTCCAGGCTATATGGATGAAAGACCTGCATATAAATCTTTGACTAGATTTACCAACTCCCTGATGTCTGTTTTATTATGATGGTAACAGGAGGAGAATGAGCAGGCTCCTGAGGCAGGCCCTGCCTTTCTGGTCACCGGCTCACTAGCCACTAGAGGGCGATGCTGTGTGGCCAACAAAGCAGACCCATGGTCTAAACACAAAGGGTAGCCAGCTCTGCAGAGAACTCTATTCACAGAAGGCTCCAGTGTAGACTGGGAACTACCCACACTAACTCATGACTCTGTTTACTGTCTCATAGGGCACATCACTGCTCCTTTTGACTCATCTGGTGTCTATCTCCCTCTCCATCCAATCCCCCTTACCATCATGACTTCCACTCTCTCCCTGTGGGCCAAATAACAGCTGTTAGTAACCCTGGGTTTGCTGGATTTACTGTGTGCTTAATATGCATGTGGCTCTTCGCTAAGGGTTTTACAGAAATTCCATCCTTCCCCAAAAGCTGTCCCACTCTGCCCTAAAGACTCCCACCTGGTCTCTGACCTCATCTCAGGCTGCTCTTGCCTGGTGTGCCCACATACAGCCCTGCTTCACCCCACCCTTTCTAGTAAGACACTGGCAAATAAGTGGACCCATCCTCCACACCACTGCCAACATTACATCCAAAGGGAAAAATGACCAGTCATCTGTCCACATAAGAACTTTCAGTTCCACACTGACCTGCGAGATAAAGTATGGCCCCAGAGTCTTTGATGCCTGGCCAGCCTGCCTCTGCCCCTCTAGGCACACCACGCCAGACTCCTTCTGAGTGTTTAAACAGTGAACCTTCACAGCTTTCTGTTCTTTGCATTCGAAGACTGTCTTGTGGCCTGGAACACTCTCTGTTGCTCACCTTACTTAAAACCTCAACCTGTGCCTTAAGGCTCCTCTATGTGCGCAGGCTGCGCCATTCCGACCACCATGCTAGCCCGTCTGAGCACAGGCCAGCTTCTTTCCAGTCTTTGTTTCTAGGGGATGTTTGGTACTCATTTGTTAAGAATGCCCAGAGTTACATACATAACATGAACTAAATACTTTTTTTTTTTTTTTTTTTTGGTTTTTCGAGACAGGGTTTCTCTGTGTAGCCCTGGCTGTCCTGGAACTCACTCTGTAGACCAGGCTGGCCTTGAACTCAGAAATTCGCCTGCCTCTGCCTCCCAAGTGCTGGGATTAAAGGCGTGCGCCACCACCGCCCAGCCCGAACTAAATACTTTTAAAGACAACATTATTTAAAAACCCAATATGTAGGCCAGAGAGATGGCTCAGGGGTTAGAGCACACACCAGACCGGGTGCTGTGGTGCACACTGTCAATCACAGAGCTCAGATGGCTCAGGGGTTAGAGCACACACCAGGCCAGGCGCTGCGGTGCACACTGTCAATCACAGAGCTCAGGAGTCAAAGGCAGGTGCATTTCCATGAGTTTGAGGCTAACCTAGTCTACATAGTAAGTTCCAGGCCAGGTTACATAGTGAAACCTTGACAAAAAAAGCAAGCCAGCCAGCCAGCCAGCTCGCCCCTCGCCCGCCTGACCGCCCGCCCAACTGCTCTTCCAGAAGATCCAAGTTCAGTTCCCAGCACCTACATCGCATGGTTCACAAAGTCCAGCTTCAGTAGATCTGACATCTCTGGCCTCTAAGGGTACCTACTCAGCTACACATACCTGCTCGACCCCTCAGCTCCCCATAATTAAACCAATAAGACAACACTTCTTCCAGAGCTCTGTGCACTCTGTATCAAAATGGACTGAATTTCCCACAGAAAACTGTCATTAACCATTCTAGGCTAAACAAAGTATCCACCGGCTGGTTTGAAAACCCTGAAAACTCCCAGGACAGTAAGACTACCTTTCTCAGGCTCTTTCAACCACTGCCTGACCTTTGGTGGAAAAGCATATGCTGGATATTTCCTAGGTTTCTAAAAATGTGCAGCTTTTAAATATATTCATGTTGGCGCACTCTACTTCCAAGCTTCATAAAGCGAAATGACGGATGTTGAGATGTCAGAGCTCATAGGGCTCCCCGAGTTCCAGGAGGGTGTCTGGCCATGACTAATGATACAACTTCCTTGTGTAATCAGTCTAACCTATGGCAGGGAAACAGAGTCACACACAGTGAGACTTGTGTGTTTCAGCTCACATGGCAACAATGACCTCTGACTATTTCTTCTCTGCTCCAGAGCAGAATACCTCTAGAGTGATCGTTCATCTTCAGTACAATAGCAGCAGCAACAGCAGCTGCAGTGACAACAGCAGCGACAACAGCAGCAGCAACAACAGTGACAACAGCAGCAGCAACAGTGACAACAGCAGTGACAACAGCAGCGACAGCAGCAGCAGTAGTGGTGACAACAGCAGGTCTTTTTGGTTACATCACGTCTAACAGTTCACTGAGCTGAATTTTTGAGACAGGGCTGACAAGGCTGATGTAGTCCTGGGAGGCCTGACACTTGCTAGGTAGTCTGTACTAGCCATGCACTTGAGGCAATTCTCCTGTCTCAGCCTTCCAAGTACTACTGCTGGGATTATAGATGATTTCAGCCGTGTTCTACCACACACAGATATATAGTATGTTTCTGGTTTTGCCAACTGAGCTATTTCCTGAGATGTGAGCAACCTACTAAGTTCTCTCCATCCTGAGCTGTGGTGTCCTGTCAGACTGTGTTGAGCCCAACACCTCATGTCAGAAAGCCTTGCTTGGACAGCAAGAGGCAGAACAGGAAGGGGAGACCAAGCTATGCTGGAAGCCCAAGCCACCTTGGCTTTCCGATGACTCTCTCCGAGGCCCATGGCAGTGGGGTAAAGTCAATGATTCACCACGGCCACAGTCTAAGCTTCACTCAGTGTCCTCAAACACCCCTCGTGCTGCTCAGGGATCAATGGTTAGCTGTCAGCACTTCACAGGAATCCGGCACACTCTTGTTTCTCAAAAGGAGCCCTTAAACTGAGCACACCACCACTCAGGTGGAACCAACTAATTTTCATAAACACACAGCTCCAAAAACTAGAACGAGGCCGGTTTCAGCAATAGTTTTGCACCTGACCTCTGGAATCTCGGGGCATGAAGGGTTTTCGGTGAGGCCATTATCATATTGCATTACATGTCAGACTCCAGATGACGAGAATTATGAAACCGAATGACTCAACACAGCAGGGCCCAGCCTTCCTCATAAACACGGTCTCCTGCTGAGAAGCAGTTGTGAGGGCCAACACATACAGTGCCTGGACAACCTGGTACCTGAGCCAGACCCTGACGTGGAGAGATCGTAGACGAGATCCTGGAGCGTCTTGTCTTTGGAGAGACACATCTCACATGAAGGGTCCTCCATGTCCAGCCTCTGGCGGTTGTGGTAGACACGCTGGTGATAATTGATGACCAGGAAGACGATGATGATGATGAGGAAGAGGAGGA
Organism: Arvicanthis niloticus; assembly: GCF_011762505.2. Lineage (NCBI taxonomy): Eukaryota > Metazoa > Chordata > Mammalia > Rodentia > Muridae > Arvicanthis > Arvicanthis niloticus. The sequence continues at coordinate 75,426,509 of NC_047670.1, read as the reverse complement.
AGACGGGGCCGGCGATGATGCCGACCAGCTCCACAGGGCCCCACATGGAGGGGTGCTCAGGCTCCTTGAGGTGTCCTGGGAATGAGTAAGGGAAGGGAAGAAACAGTGAAAACAAGAGATGGCTGGGCCCAACTCATCCCCGAAACTGGAGCATCTGTGAACAACCCTCACTTGTGAGTTTCCTCTGGTTGCCCTGGGCTAGCCCATGCTAGCCAGTGCTAGCCCGTGCCTTGATTCTCTCTAATGCTACCTTTCCCTCGGTGAAGCACCCCTCCAACAGTGGAACCAAACCCACTCTGGAAGCTCACAGCACATCAGAATAGCAAGCTTGGCCCCATCTCTCCAGACTCTGCTCAGTCTTTCCCCAGAAAGATCTGACGAATGGGGGGCCTGCCCGAGGTGGTGTCTAACACTGCTCCACTGTAATTACTTCCCTTTCTAATTTCAGCCTTCTTCATGCCGTTCATCCTGTCCCCAGAGCAGATGGCTCGGCTGCCGAAGGCCTCTACCCCACAAGTAGCTGGGAGCTCTGCTCTACTCACCGTCTGAACAATAAGCCTGCCTAGAAAGAAGGCCCATCCTTTGTCATCACCTCAGGGAGCAACTAAACCCACTGCTAGCTATCCCTGAGCCAAGGGCTGGGAAAGAGCAGACAAGAATAAAAGGACAAGATGCCCTACCTCCAAGATGAAGTAACAACACGAGGGACCCACTCACCACTGGGCACCCTGAGGTCAATCTTGTTGCAGAAGTCAATATAGCAGCAGTGTGTGTTGCGCAGATCCTCTGAACTCAGGCAGTAGAAGGGCTTTCCAGCAGGGACCAGCTCCACCTTGGGGATGCAGGTACGTACGTGGTGCTCCATGCCATCTAGGTTAAAGATGGAGACCATGCAAGCCCCATCTGTCTCACAGGTGTAGTTGGTCTGTAGGCAGCTGGTGCACGCACACAGCAGAGCTATAGGACAAGCAGAGGCAGGTATCAACAGTGATGCAGGAGTCCCCACCAGGCCCTTCTCCAGAGTCAGAGTGGCCCCTTGGCATGTTTTATACTCCCAAATAAGCAGCTTTTATAGAGCAGGGGACAGAAAGACAGCCTTGGCCGGGCACTACTGCACCTTATTCAGCTCACAGAAAATCTCTGTAGGCCCAGAATCCCTAACTGCTCTCGTCTATGCCAATAAAGGACAAATGAACTATCTACTCTGTCCAAATGGGTCCTGTGGATGGATGGAGCTTTTTTTTTTTTTTTTTTTTTTTTCCAGAAAGCAGGTACTCCTTACATCCCATACAGAACTACCCAGAATTCCTGGAAACCAGTCTCCTCACATCTCTCCTTGGACAGCAGGCACCGATTCCAGGATGCGGGAGGCACGGTCTCGTCTGTCCTTTCACTCAGACCTTTTCCTGCCAGTCCTTCAAACGTCGTCTCTTCCCTCGCCCAGCTCCCTGCCTCCCTGTTCATCACCCACTCCCGTTAGTCCATGTCTGGCGCCCGCACGAGGGCTAAGGAGGGCGCTCTCCATAGAGAATCTGAATGCTTGCTTCACAAAGTCACGCTGAGGACAAAGTGAACTCATGCACATAAAGTGTTTCATAAATTTAAGCCGTCCTGAAAGGCCCCGAGCAGCACTGGGCATGCCTACGTACACTCGTGTGCTATACACACGCACACACTCACACTTCCATCTACGCAGAATACACAGTCTCCACTGGGGCTGGTAACTTTTGCTGGATATGTATCACACAGAAGTGTGTGCCACCAACAGGAAACCACTGCAAATGAATCTGGCGCCTCCGAAAGCTGCTCAGCAGCCCTGGAATCTGCGATCCTTTATTTATCTGACTAACAAGAATAGCACAGACAGTTGGTGCTCCTCTACTGTCTCCCCCAAGCCTAACCTAGCACTGACCTCCCAGGATGGGCAGGAATGCAGCTTTGGCTCTATCACTGAAGCTGGTACTTATAGTGCTGAATGAGGTGCTCGGCCAGAGGAGTCAGAGGGAAGGGTGCAAGGCCTCAGTGGCACTCCATGGGAGGACCTGCACACTAAGCCTATACAACAAAAGGGCTTAGGGCCAATCCAAACAGAAGCCTAGGCTAGAAGAGTCTGTCCTCATCTCTTCGTCTACTCTCTGAAAGTCATCTCTTAGCTTTGTATATCCAAAGACAACCCCAAGCTACCTCAGAGTGTCTATGAATGAGGCAACTCCTCTGCTGTTCCCACTCAAGGACACAGGGACACAAGGACACAAGGAAGGAGGAGGAGGAAGAGGAGGAAGAGGAGGAGGAGGCAGCAGTGGTGCTGTGAGCAGAGCAGGTAGAGGGAACCCTTCCTATGCAGACAGGGCCTGCCATATTCCTTGCGGTGTCTGATGAGACCTCTATCTTCTTGAGATGAATTCCCAAACATGCAGCCACCTGAGAGCAGCTTGGGCTCTACCATTTCTCACAGACAGAGCATCTGAAGCAGGGAACTGTGAGCAGATCAGTTGTAAAAGGAGTTTTCACAGTAAGCTTCCCTTGGATCTCAGCTCTACCTTCTAGTTCCAAGACTAGAAAACCTCAAATCTTCCTCCCAAACTTGTGGTTGAAACTTCTCACTCATTCTGTTTTTGTTTTTTTCCTATTGGTTTGTGTATTTGAGACAGGGTTTCACTAAGTGGCCAGCTGGCCTTGAACTCCTCTTCCATCTCTTAGTCTCCACAGTGCTGGGATCACAGGCCTGGGCCACTAAGCCAGGCTCTGTCTTACTCCTCTTAAGAACTTAAAACTTATTCAAGCCTCAGGAAACTTGGCAAGACCCCTTTTCTTCCTCTGGAGTCCTGCTAGTCCAAGAAGGCGACTTTGACAAGTCCCTTTTGTGTCCCTTAGGGGTTCCCCACAGGGAACACCTCTCAGCACCGTGTTGTGTTGTGACGTCCAGCAAAGACAACAGTATTGGGTCTATTTTGGGAAGCAAGAAAGGGAAAATTAACAACTTCAAGAGATGACTATTCTGAGCGGAGTGGTACACACGGCCAAACCCACAGCCACCCTTTCAAAAGCAGTCACCTCGGAGTCCATCAATTAGTGGGGCAGAGGAGACGGAGTCTCTGGTTCCTGATAGCTATTCCCCTTTCGGTGGTGCTGGCCTCATTCACAGTGATTCATTCTGGAGAATGAACACGCCCACACATGGCTCATTATTTTTGGGAAGTACTTAAACAGTCCTGGTATAAGGCAGGAAAGAACAGAAGTGGCGAAATCTATGCTGGAAGGGCCCAGGATAAGCTGGGAAGTGGGCCATGTGGGCTTGTGATAAGGAGCGGGCAAGTCCCTGAGCCTATCTAGGCCTCAACTATCCAACCAGTAAACACCGTTTATCTTACAGAGACAAGAGGGAAATTAGCCAAGTGCCTGCCAAGTGCCGTGGCTACCCTGAGCAGGGCTCACTCCATCCACTGTGAGTGGCACACACGAGTGGCAAGTCTAAACAGACACACTGTGGAGATAACCATCAACACACCCACACCCTGTAAAGATCTGAATCTACTTCAGCAGGAGTGACAGTGGGCATCGTGGAGCAACAGGTCACAGAGACCTGAACCTCAAGTGCTAGTTCCAATACTGGTCACATGACCTGGAGCATGCAGTGACCCTAACTGTGACAGTCTTTTTTTGGGGCTGAAGCTATGAAGTAGGACTGTTAATAACTGGCTCACAAAACATATAAATATTACATATAGTAATATACTTTAAAAGGACTTAAAATATAATGTACTTAATAAATATGAACCTCCCTTTTAATGTAAAAATTGAAAGAAAAAAAAAAAAACCCAACAAGAAAAATGTCTCTTAACACTGACTAGGAAGAGGTAAGTTCCAGTCTCAGAGGAAAGTGCTAGCTCGCTGCATGGCTGCAGGGCTGTGTGGCTTCAGGAAGTCACTGACTGTCTCTGCACCTCATTTTCCTCCTGATTGACTGGAAGAAGGAAGTGAAGGAGATGGCATCACACTCTCGATAGCTACAAGCTCTCCTCCCTCTGGTCTAGGTCCAGAGCACTCGCCTCAGTCAGTCTGCTGTGTCCTTTAAAGACACGTGCACTCACCACTCATCTGCTAATACTCTTCACTGAAACAGAAGAAGCAATAATAAAATTACAAGCATATGCTGAACTTACTATAAATTCATATCCTAAATTTAATTCTTTCTGAAAAGCTAAATCTGGGCTAATGACAACAGCCTCTTGTAATGTTTCACCATGACTCATCAGGTCAAAAGTCTGCACACATGTGTATAGCCACAGGGTCACCTGCACACATGTGTATAGCCACAGGGTCAGGTCACCTGCACAAGTGTGTATAACAGCACGATCACCTAAAACACTCCCTACTCTACCAGCAAGCATGATGCAAAACAGTGACCACCACAGAGGCACCAACTCACTCTGTGTGAACAAGTCAGCGGCCCAGAAGCCTGTCTACCACATGCAAGGCTTGATCCCCGGCACTTCAAATATATCAAAACAAATCAAATGGCCAATCAAATGTGGGGGGAGGGATTGTCAGAACATGAGCTCTCCCTTCCCAGCACAGACTCCCGGTTATTAATGAGTCTAATTAGCCAGAACTGAAATTAAGACAAAGCCACCTCGACAGGCCTGCAGCATGGTTCAAAGTCTGTCTGACTGGGAGGTGGTTTGTGGTTGGATGTTAATGCAATTCTGATTCAGAAGAAAGGTTGTCCCAACTTGGGCTGACTCTGGCTGCTGTGTGTTGTACTACACAGCCTCGGGAGGACAGAGGCTCAAGGCTGTGCTCAGCTGGGAAGTCCCAGGAACCCACAGAGCCTTAGACTCACAGTGTCACAAGACATGGCCAGGGGACACTCACAACCTCAGAAAGTTAGGAGCACCCTGCACAGCAGCCTGCTCTGTCGAGAACTGGTTATGAACACAACCTCAACGGTCTCAAAGCTGGAGCGACCACGAGCCTTAATTTATTCACAACTCCTTAGGGACTACACATTTCATAAGCTGTTTCTGGAGCACTGTCCCAGGGAGACGCAGCTGCTCCCCTGGCCCTCCCCAACCTCCCCACAGCTTTTCAATGTCTGTTGTGGGCACCGCTCAGGGTTGGATCAGGAAGACGCGCTTTTCTGACAGGCTGATATTTTCAGAATCCTGGGCCTCAGGAATGCTAGGTAAGAGTTTCACTACTGAGCCATTTAAGTAAGTTCACCAGGGATAACACAAAAACAAGGGGCCGGCTTTCTCAGACGCTATGATGCTCAGCTGATAAGATTAGATAGAGTGCACAGCACAGGCTGACTCCACTATTCTGTGATCCGAGTTCTCTGAGGCAGCCGTAGTGGGACAAGGCCTCAGAGAAGGTAAGGGGCTTGCAAATGGTAAGTGAGCAGGCGGCAGCATCTGGACCTTACAAACCCAGTTGTTTCTAGAGCACCCACGGTGTTCTCCAGAATCCCTGACACTGCTCAGGGCCCCTAACTCTCAGAACCACTGGAGACACCTTCCCAGTTAAAGCCCCATCACACTCTCACCCCTGCAGGTCACATCCACTCTTAGTTCTCTGACCAAAGACCTCACCGAGTATTCCTGCAGCTTCCCTCAGTGTCTGGCCCTTCCTCCTTCTGCGTAGTCGGTCCGTGCCACGCACACGGATGTAGCTGCCCATCCCTGTTTTGAAGAGGCAGGTCTGCATATGCAGCCAAAGTTCCCTCTTGTAGTAGTTGTAGGACAGAACTCACGTGACACACACGGCAGCCTGGAACCCGGATCTTCCCACTTCCCAGACAGCCCCCAGCACAGACCCTGGCCTTGGACAGTTCCTATTCTGTCGCCTCGCTCCCTTTATTCAGACACTTTTACCTCCTTAAAAACCTTCAAACAATTAGGCTGGCAGGCTGCTGGTCTTAGAGAAACCCCACCTCAGTCACCTCTCCTTGGTAGCTTAACCTTCACTGTGGATCTCAGTGCAACAGCCAGGATTTCTGGAATTTAACAGAGGGATTGGGTCACCAACAGTGTTCTAGCTGAAGTATTATTTAAAAACAAAAACAAAAAATCAGACTGTTTTTCATTCACCTCTGTCTCCAGAATAGAATGAGCAGAACTCAATCATTACTCAAAAAATGGCCACTGGGCTGGTGAGGTGGCTCAGCAGGTAAGCAGGCCTGCTGCCTAACCTGATGACCCAAGCCTGGTCCCTGGAACCTCACCTCTCAGGACAGGACTGACTCCAGAGAGTTGTCCTCTGATCTGAACGCTTGCTGTGGCAACCCCTCCCCAACACAAAAGAAATCAAGTGGCCGTTTATCACTAGTGCTAAAGCCCTTCAAGACAGAGGAAAACCACGCTGCTCCACATACTCTGGGGTGCCAATGGACTGGCGTGTGTCTGCTGTCTGTGCCTGGATTCTAAGAGCAAGGCAGGGGCAGCCGGGCCCAGGCTAGCTCTGAGAATCATCTACAAGTTGTATCTTAAACTGCTCGGCTTCCTCACTTCCTCAAATTAACCAAGCATGTCCCTAGTCCTCCCCTCCCCGTGCCTGTCAGCGCTGTCATCCTGACAGATGCCTAAGACTGGCTTGTTCAAATCTGAACCAAAAACCGGTTTCACTGCATTTGGCCAAAAGTCTTTAACTTGTCAGACCCATGTTGCTACTTTCAGGAAAATCACCTGCTGAGGAAGCCGGGTGGCTTATCCTGGAGTTTCTGTGTTCTGGGTTTCCTCATGCCTAGTGGTGGCCTTTTTGCAGTTCTATAAACTCAGATCTGAAGGTCTGATTTGCATCCGATTCAATTTTATTCTTTTTTTTTTTTTTTTCTACTGTCTCTGAGATAGGGTCTTCCACCACCCAGACTGGCCTTAAATTCCTGATCCTCCTGCCTCTGAGTGCTAGGGAGGCGGGTAGCTTCAGATGTGACTGCTCTTTAAGATGTATTACAAATGTTATTTTATGAGTGCTTGCCTGTGTGGGTGTATATATAGCATGTAGGTATCTGGTGCTTGTAGAGGCCAGAAGGTGTCAGATCCTCTGAATCTGGAGTTGTAGATGGTTGTGAGCCACAATGTGGGTGCTAGGAACTGAACCTGGGTCCTCTGCAAGAACAGCAAGTGCTCTTAAGCTCTGAGCCAACTCTCCAGTTCCCATTTTTGGCTCTTCAAGACAGGGTCTTGCTATGTAGCCAAGGCTAGCCTTCAACTCCTTCTGCCTCATCCTCTTGACTGCTGGGACTCCAGGTCTGTTCCACCATGCTCAGAGTCAGTTCAAATTATGACGCACATAACTTCTGGATGTCTCCATTTGTGACAGGCCCGAATGCAAGTACTGTGTCCTCAGCACTGCCCTCCTCCAGCCCAACAGGCACAGTCTTTGGCAAAGATGCCTCTCATGCATTCACTAGATTCCATTCAAAACTAAAGACTGGATCAATGTATTTCCTTACTAGTTCTAAGACTTAAGAATGGGCTTTTAAAACCATCTGCTGTGTGTGTGTTCGTGTGTGCACACTCATGCTATGCTATACTGCACACATGGAAGAGAGAAGACAACCTGAAGGCAGCAGACCTCTCCCTTGGCCATGTGGATCTCAGGGGAGCAAACTCAGGTTGTCACACTCAGTGGCAAGAACCATCATGCCCATCCCTACAAATAGGTTCCTCTGCTTCTGCTTTGATAATTATGGTCTGCCATCATTCATGTCTGATCTGATCCTGTGGCTTGTCTGGCCTCATTATCCTGGCCAGTAGGTTGGCATCATATCCTTCTAAGCCCAATGATTCCATATAAGGGCAAGATCTTGTGAGTGGTCTTCTGTCAGGTTGTCCTGTCTCCACCAGGTCACTCTTTCTGCTGTGCCTCCCCACAGGTCTGCAGTCTGACATCTCCACACCATGAGCTGTCTCACCCTGTGCTGTTTATCAAAGCCCCCACTTGCTACTATCTTCTCAGTTCTAGTCACGCACACTGGAGAATTATCCAGTAGGATATCCAGTCTCTGTAAAAATTACTAAGGCTATTCTAAACATTGTATGCTAGGTTTTTCTTTTTCTTTCTTTCTTTTTTTTTTGTTTGTTTTTGTTTTGTTTTGTTTTGTTTTTTTCTTGGTTTCTTGAGACAAGGTTTCTTTCTCTGTGTAGCCCTGGGTGTCCTGAAACTCACTCTGTAGACCAGGCTGGTCTTGAACTCAGAAATCTGCCTGCCTCTGCCTCCCAAGGGCTGGGTTTAAAGGCGTGCACCACCACCGCCCGGCAGGTTTGGTCTTTTAATGCACTTTATCTTTTGAAAATTTTTATTTGTGTGTATGCACACATGTGCATTTGATGTGTGTATGATGTGACTGTGTTATGTGAGTGTGAATAGTATGTGATATGTATACTGTATGTGTGCTGTGTGAGTGTATGATGTGTCTGCATGATGTTTGCATGTGATGTGTGGTGTGCATGATGTGTGAGTGATGTGTTTGTATGTGATGTGTATGTGTGTGACCTGAGTGTGATGTGTCTGTATATGTGATATGTGTGATGTGTATGATGTGTGGTGTGTATGTGTGAGTGATGTGTTTGTATGTGATATGTGTATCTGATGTGAGTGTGCATGTGTAGTGTCTGTGATGTATGTGAGTATGCAGGGCATAAGGTTTGCAGGGCCATGCCAGTAGCCCCAGTGTATTTTTCATTGACTAGATTGCTTTACTTTTTGCTTCACACAATCCTCCGGCCCCAATTATCCTGCATTATAAATATATATGAAAGCTGGAGATGGCTCAGTGGTTAAGAGCACTGACTATTCTTCCAGAGGTCCAGAGTTCAATTCCCAGCAACCACAACCATCTATAATGGGATCCAATATCCTCTTCTGGTGTGTCTGAAGACAGCTACAGTGTACTCATTTACATAAAGTAAATAAATAAATCAAATATATACATACATATATATGAGATGACGTGGTACCATTACTATCAATGACATCATGTGGCAATGCCTCTCCCCCATGGAAAAGCTGATGATAAAATTCACATAGTATTATAAGGGATCCTGAAGAGTCAAGACAACCATGGAAGGTAGAAATAAAAGAACCAAGTTGGAGAACTCATATTTCCTAATTAAATAAAAGAACCAAGTTGGAGAACTCACATTTCCCAATTTTAAACTTTCTACTCTACACAGTCATACTTATCAAACACCACATAAAGCCAGGCATATAGACCAAAGAAATTGAGACCAGAAACAAAGTCATACATCTGGTCAAATGCTTTTCAACAGTTGGGCTTAGAATATTCTACAGAAAAAAAAAATGTCTCTTCACCAAATCAACTCAGTGAGGGTGGGCTTAAAAATTGATGAACTCTCCTTGTATTGCAGTACGCAGGAGGAGGCTGGAGAGAAGGACTGAATTCCAGGTCACTTTGGGCTACACAACAAGATCACCTTACAAACACAAAAGAAGTAAGATGGCTCAGCTGAGCAGGAAGAGTGCTCACAGCAGGCCTGGCCCCAGGTCTGACTCCTGGGACCCTCACAGCAGAAGGACACACGGACTCCCACTAATACACTCCTCCTACCCCACACAAAGTTAATCAAAATCCAAGTGTTTGTTATATAGCACCACAGAAAACGTGTGCTTGTTCCCTGGTATGAAAAACAGTCACCATGTAGTTTAGTCCAAAAGAACTTCCACATACCCAGGAAGTGCATTCCTAGCCTGATACTGAAAAGAACTGAAATTCACAAAACTCTCAATTGCTGACCAACTGATGAATAGGTAAGCAAGCGCGGCATATTCAAATAATGGAATCACTGCTGAGCCGCAGGAAGGAAACAATTACACAACTACAATATGGATGGATCCGGAAAACACTGTAGAAAAAGGAACCACGTCATGTGATCCCAATCGAGATGACACTTCCAAACACGGATTTGTGGTTGGAGGTGCTGTTGAGAAGAGACGCTGGTTAATGAATTTTCGTATGAAAGTTTTTTTCTCGGAGTGCTGAACACTTTTGAGACTCCCACAGTGGTGACTGGATATTTCGGAAGGCTTTAATGCCACTGTATACACTTTCTAATGCTTACAATAAATAAATCCTGCTGTACGTACTTTTTAAAATTTAAAACTACCATAAATCCACACACCCAAAGCAAACTGTGTAATGTAATCTCAAATACAGAAACTAAACAAATGTACAGGAAAAAAAAAAATCAAAGGCACAGTGCTTTTCTAATCGTTCTCCAGGCTTCCCCCATGTCCCAAGTCCCAGTAATCTCTGAGCGCACACGGAGGGCAGCTCGGGTCCTGTCCCCTTCTCCTCTGTTCTCTCTCTACCTGGCACAGTGTGTGATAAACGCAGGAATACTGAACTGGACCAACTCAGATAAGTCTCAGCCCAGTAAATTACATGCACTTCTAGATTATAATGTTGTCATTTACTTATATTAGATTTATTAATTTTATTAGTATTTCACCTGCATGCGCGCGCGTGTGTGCGTGCGTGTGTGTGTGTGTGTGCGCGTGCGTGTGTGCGTGCGTGTGTGTGTGTGTGTGTGTGTGTGTGTGTGTGCGCGTGCGTGTGTGCGTGCATGTGTGTGTGTGTGTGTGCGTGTGTGTGCGTGCATATGTGTGTGTGTGTGCGCGCGCGTGTGTGTGTGTGTGCGTGTGTGTGTGTGTGCGTGTGTGTATGTGCGTGTGTGTATGTGTGTATGTGTGTGTGTGTGTGTGTGCGCACGCGTGTGTGTACCATATTTGTGCTTGGTGGCCATGGAGGTCAGAATCTCCTATGGCTGAAATCACAGATGGTTGTGAGCCATCATGTGGGCACTGGGAATTGAACCCCACTCTACAAGAACAACAATTGCTCTTAACCACTGAGCCATCGCTCTAGCCCACACTGACACAGGCAGGGTCTCACTGTGCAGCCCTGTCTGGTTCAGAACTTGATATTTATTTAGACCAGGTGGCCTGGCACTGAGCAGTCAGTGAATCCACCTGAGCACTCAGATTAAGAACATGCACTATCCCTACTGTCCCTTTTACTTTAGAGAGGATCTCACACATCCCAGGCTAGCCTTGAACTTCCAACTGTCCCCTTCTGAGTGGACATCCAGTTTTAAGTGGTGCCAGGCTGTCTCCATGTTAAGCAAGGGCTCTGTTAGCCGAGCTCCTCCCCAGAGCCCCTGGCTGCCATTTTCCCCACTGCTTCAAACGAGACAGTAACTGCACATTAGACATCTGCCAAAATGCTTATGAGAATCATGAACTGGGGGCCAGCGAGATGACTCGGCTGATTCAAAGCACTTCCGGCCAGTCACAACGACCTGAGTTTAATTCTTAGGACCCACATGGGGGAAGAATAGAAGTGACTATAGATAGTTGTCCTCTGATTTCCACACACACGTGCTCTGGAATGTGTACTGATCCCTCACAAATAAATAAATTTTAAAAATAAAAAAAAGAGATCTGAATTAGACAATAAAAACAGAGTTATCCGACCCTGAACTGTCACAAATAAATGTTTGGTTTGCTCAAGGGATAAAAAGATGGGAAGGCAGTAATTGGGAACTAATACTGAACCCCAAAGTTTGAACTACAGTTAAGTAGGAACTCTTGCACCAGGGAGGTAATTACAAGCTATTGACTGCCCCCTCCCAAGTCCCATTTCATCTTCATGATCATCAAAATTGAATTTTAAAACAAGACACACAGTTTTGAGTGCTTACACACAATCCAGTAAGAGGCCACAATGCTCTGTGGTATCCAGACAACAGTGGTGGAAAAGCACTTATGGGGTGACGGGGCAGGGGAGCCACTGGTGTAATAAAGGGAGTGTCTGTATTGGGGGCAAACCCACCAACTTAACAATAGACGTTTGATAAACTTGGCATTTAACTCCAAATCTTGGAAAAGATCTTGGAATGGAGCTTGCACAAGAGAGAGGTGTCTGGAAAGCGGCCCCACACCATGCAGTCCGAGATACAACTGGAGACAAACCCAACCCCAGAGAGCTGTTTAAACAAGTTCACCCTGAAGCCTGGGGTGTAGAGAATGAAAGCTTTGTTCTCACTCACAGGAGATGCTTGACGTTTGTGCTAAGGGGCTGTCACTGCAGTGTAACTTATGACTGGTGGCAAACACCTGCGCATCACAGAGGGACAGCCAAGCAGGCATTACCAGGAAAGAGGGAGTGTGTGCAAAGGCTCCGAGGCCTGACACAGGCTCAGTCACAGGTAGACCTTCAGGAATCTGGTTTATTATCCTTAACTTAGTATATAACAAACACAGAAAGTGGCTGACGTTTGTTTGTTTTGGCTGCATGTATGTAGACACACTTCTGGTTCACTAGAGCAGGGGGAGTCTTCTCTTCCTGACCCAGGAACTACACTGTCAACAGATAGCAGTGACCCTCACACTGGTGCCGGACAGAAGCAACAGGGATGACTGTCTCCGGCAACTCAGGTAATGAAGGAGAAATAAACAGACAAACAAATGAACTAAGATACAGAGACTAATGGGGCTGAGCCTCAGTTCATCTGGCTGCAGTAAAACGTTAAGTGTAATAAATAGCTCACACAGAAACCAAAGAGAGACTATGTCCAAGAAACTCAAAAATATCCATAGCATTTATTTTTATTTAAAAGATCAAAATAAAACAAAACAGAATACAGCATAGGCTGGAGAGATGGCACAGCACAGGAGCCCTGGCTGCCCAGCACAGGAGCCCTGGCTGCCCAGCACAGGAGCCCTGGCTGCCCAGCACAGGAGCCCTGGCTGCCCAGCACAGGAGCCCTGGCTGCCCAGCACAGGAGCGAGGACCTGCATTTGCTTCCCAGCTCCCACATGGCAGCTCACAACCATCTGTTACTCTGGTTCCAATGGATCTGATGACCTCTTCTGGTCTCTAACACATATGCAGTACATATACACACATGTAGTCAAAACACTCATACATTAAAAAGTAAATATATATATAAAAAAATCACAGAAAGACAGAATTGGAATTATTTGCCTAGAATTTTGCCAAGAGAATGGAAAAATGAATTCAATTAAACAAATGTATTAAGAACTTAAAATACACAAGGTTCTATGTCCAGCCGTTGTCTAAAGGAAGGAAGAACAGAACCTTAGGCAATGTGAGCCTCCAACATTCTCCACAAGGGAAGGTGCCCCACTGACCAGGGGAAACTCGGAAGTATAAAATCCCCTGGGACACTACTGCACTCAGTGAGGAGGAGAGAGAAAGGAAGCTCACCAGGAAGAACAGGCAAGGCATGGGGCCATGAAAAACACTAGGTGCCCTGGGCCCACACTGAAAGGCCAGCAACAGAGCCAAGGTCCCAGCCAGAGACGAGGGCAGCAAGACGCCCAAAAGCAGGGCCACATCAGACTAACCATGCAAACTTGGGGGCCTAGAGCTGACCCTGAAAACACAGGAAAGCAGCAGACCCAGAACAGGGGGGACAGAGCAGGTGCACATCCACAATAAAACCCTGAAGGGGAGGGAGACTGAGGCGAATGCAGGGTTACAATGCCAGCAGATCCTGACACTTAGAATACCGGGTGCTGGCCACTGCCTAAGCTTCCTATGCCCTCAGTGCTAAGGCTGAGAAACAAGGAGGTCTCAAAGGCTGGAGGCACTGTGTGGAGGAAGCCGCACTTCCAGTAGATTAGACTTTTATTGGTGGCTTTTACTGCTACCATCACTCGGTGAATGGGAAGGTTTGAACCCCTGCAGTTCCACTGGAATTCCAACAGGCAGAAGAAAAGTCAATTTGCCTGTAAACTGCTCAAGGGCAAGGATATCCCTCTCACTTCTGAAGGGACCAGGCATGCCTGGGCCATTAGAAACGAGCTGATTTAATCTTATGTCTGAGTGTTAAGTGCAATCTATAAACACATACTAAGACAATGCGTGAGGACGTGGGGCGAAGGGGTTCCTCCACAAAGTCTTAGGAACACCTCAGTTCATTTTAACCCAAGCTAATCTGGAAAGTACACAGTTCCTGTTTCCTCCACATAACTTCCAACCTTGACCTCCAGACGCTCTTCCAGCCACAGCCTCCTGGCCACAAGGAGGACAGGTCCATGGCCCACGCCACCATGCCACCGAAAGGACTTTCATATGTAAGGCCTAGCAACAGGATGCTGAGCTCCTGGCCACATCCTGGGCTGCGTCTCTTCATTCTCCCATTGTGCCCACTGCTATCTGGCCAACACACACACACACACACACACACACACACACACACACACACACACACACACGACCTTTATTCTTTACTCAGTTTCTACAGGTCTCAAGTCCACACACAGCAAGACTGGAGCCAGCTAAGGTTGGCTTCTCCCCTAAGATAAGGTCCCTTCCTTATCCACTGCCTAGGGAATACCAGGACTCAAGGCACTGTTTTACTCCTCCTGTCAGGTGAGGACCACTCTCAGCTCTTCCTGTGTCTGCCATGTATGGACGAGATGCTCAGGACATGGGTTCCAAGCCAGATGGAGCATCTCTGACTTCCTTTCTGCAGTGGACTGAGAAGAGGCTTTAAAGGGCAAGTTCAATTACATCAAGCCCACTTACCTGAACACCAACTGACTGAGACCTCTTTGTCAAATCCCTAGGCGGTAGGACCAACTACACCACTGTTAGACTGATAACTGGTTTCAGGTGGATTGACATCAGGTCCCAGGGCTCTGCATGGGAAACAGAGGGTGGCTGCCGGAAGCACAACCCTCTTGTATACTGTCTATTGTACATCTCATTTGGCAGGCGGGCATTCTGAAGAAAGGCAGCTACATCCCTAGCAGCTATGCTGATGCCCAGTGTATGGAAGGCGCTCACTAAGTATATGCTAAAACAATCTATGGATATGTACATCCACTTAGGGGACTTCTAGGTGTGTGTATTACAGTTCTGGGGTTCCACTCCAGCACTGCCAAAAAACAATAAAGTGTTCAGATGCAGCGGCACCATTAGGGACTTTAGGGACCAGGGAGATAGGCACACTGCTCCCTGTGTGAACATGAGAGACTGAGGTCAGACCCCAGCACCTGCATACAAGCCAGGTGTGGAGGCACTCATCTATAACCCAAGGACTGGGAGAGGTTGTGGCGGGGAAGACAGCCAGGTCCTGTGGGCTTGGTGGCTAGCTAGTCTATCCAAGAGACCGCTCCAAAAATACGGTGGACAGTGACTAGGGAAAACATTTGACATCGATCCCTGGCCTCCACACAGGCATGACCAAGTGTGCCTGCTCACAAATGTGCACACACCATACACAAACACACAAAAAGGAGTCCTTAAAAGTCTACATGATGCAATTTACCTCTAGGACATGTTTAACTACTGAAATTGATCTCCATTATTCAGATTGCATGCAAATGAATTTGCCTGCTTGCTAAAAGTTATCTGTAACCCCCAAACACATTGCTCGAAATCCTTTCCGGCCATTTGAGGATATGCAAATGACAGTAAGACCCAGCAGCACAGTACACACATTCCCACTGGAGGTCAGTCAAGGTGACATGCCTTCCCATTTAGGTTCTCATATGGTAAACACACGTCCTCTTGGCAGCCCACTTAGTGCCATGCTTTTGGTTGATGATTTTGCAATGTAAAACAGTCTCCAAGCAGAGTGCTGAAGTGATGTCTGGCGTTCCCAAGCACAAGAAGACAGTGATGTGCCTTGGGGAGAACAGTGTGTTTGGTAAGCTTGATTCAGACAAGAGTTACAGTACTGTTCTTGCTTTAGTTTCATGGTGTGAGCCAACCCTGCGTATTAAATAGGCGTCTTCATAGAGAAACAGGGCTATCTATGGACCATCTAATGAAACCTCTGATCAGAGGCTTGCAGGAACTGGTCCTGTGCCTCCTAGAGGAGCAGCAGCTCATTCTGGTCAGCAGTGTCTGTGGCCACCTTATAGAACAAACTACCACGCCATCTCTGCGGTTTTACAGAGTGCATGGTATAAAGCAGAGGGCGGATGGGGGCACTGGGCACACACTGGTCCACTTTCCTTGAAGCCTCAGCTGGGAACTGTGTTTACTTACATTGAATTTAAGCCGCTGTGATTTTAAGTTCCACAACAGCGGGTTTGGGGAACTTTTGTTCCTCTTATTCAGTGTTATGTCCTCATGCCAGAAGCTGTTCTAGGCACATACCCAACTGAATGAATAAAGACATCTCCTATATGTAACTATGTAGATATCAGAGGCATGCGACACTTGTTACTCTCAGTATGTCAAACCCAAAGGATTCAGTAAGGCAAACGCAGGCTTGAGACTGGATAGAGAGAAGGAAAAGGGAAAAATGGCCACATGGCCTGATCTGAGACCTGCAGCATGGGTAGGATCTGCTGGGGTGGAAACTGACTGCTAAATCAAACTTTGGCGGCTCTACGGCAGGGGATGGAAGCTGCTCTGCAGGACCACTGGCGCACCATGTCCCTTTATCCTGATGGAAGCCAACAGGTACACAGCAGCCAAGAGTGGAGAGGGTATCTCTGGAGTCCAAGCTCAGGGTAAGTAACATACAGGGGAGAGTCACTGAGGTGGCAGAAACAGAAAGCAGGTATTCAAACCCAGCTCACCATGGCACAAGCTGAGAGAAATGCCAGTTAGACTGGCCCAAGAGCAGATACTCTATGGATGTGAATGCCTAGTCTAGGTGGGACTGACAGCTGAGAGTACCTGCAGCTGGACCAGCACTGTAGGCTGGACGAGGAAGAGGATCTTTTTGTTGATCTTACAACAGCCGCCCCCCCCCCCAACAGACAACATAAGAACTCAGCACAGAGAGGAGGGACCCCAGACTAATTGCTGACTGCTGTCCCAAGCTGAACTTCAGCAACAAACAAAGATTTCAAAACTAAAACACAACAGTCATACCAGTATTCTAATTTACCTTTCATTCATAAATAAATAAATAAATAAATAAATAAATAAATAAATAAAGTCTAAAGTGCCCTGAGCTGAGAATTCCATTCCCGAAAGGCACCATGTACTCCTGGGTACTTATGAGAACAGACTGCAAAGCAACTAACTCATGTTCCAAGATGCAACAAGCAGCCTCAACAGGACATGCACAAAGCAACGCATGTCCCTCCTGTCCCTCCCCTCGCAGCCTCCTCTCTGCCGATTCTTAAATGGTAGCAAGGTTACAATTAGCTCACCGTGGAGAATAAACCTATTTATAACACAGCAGTCCCCTGAAAGGCACAACCATCTGAGAGGGTTTCTAGAGGGAAATATGGTGCAGCTTCTCCCCCTGCCTGCAGACTCCCAAGGGCTTTCTGGACGGAGCCTTCCTTCTGTCTAACCTCCCTGTGTTCACAGCCTCGTTCAGGCCACCTCTCAGCCTCCATGTTCTTATGTAACATTTACATAGTACCATAAACACACCCAGAGTTGCATAACATTACCAACCAATAAAGCCTAAAGCAGGTCACTCCTCCAGCCTGCCTTCCATTAGATCAGGTATGCTGCTGTCTGTGAGAAAAAAGCCTGCCAAGGGCAGAAATTAACTTGAGGAAATCTGAACCCTGGCTACCAAAAAGCAAAATCAGAAATGAGCCACATTGACATGTGGTGTATCTATCAATCAAAGTATGTTATTCTGCCCCATAAGATAAAAAGTAACCCAACATTGCTTATTCAGTGAACTCAGAAACCGTGTCTAAAAATACCTCCGTGCCAACTGCCTATCAGTAAGTCAGCCTCCCAATGTTCCAATCGGAGCAATAAACAGTACTTTTTTATTTCTAGAGGGAAAGTTGAGGCAGTAACAGGTTAAGTTACTTGTTCAAGGACAACCTGTACTAAACAAAGTTCCCTGAGCACCAGCCTCCTCCCTCCATCTGGCTCTAACCTTTAACCAGAGTAGCCATTTTAATGTGCTTTATCACATCTGCCCCAGGAGCTGTTTGAACAAACTAATCAGAGGCTCCCCGTCCCTCTACAGGAGCTCACTTCCCCTGCACTGCAAGTCCCTACCCACTCAACCAAGCTATAAGGCTGGGATTGGGGTTACATTTCTAGGTTTTTCACAGAAATGCAGAATGTCCCTATCAGAACCTCAGATGCCTCTCTTGCTGCTGTTGTCTTTAAAACACGAATGTCATGTTCTCCTGCTACTAACTTAATTTTACATTTTATAATACTAGTGGAAATTCCTAAGACAGGTCTTAAAACACATCATCTACCCAATAGATGCTGTTTCCAGGGTGAAAATCCTCCTCCTTGTCCTGGCTTTTTACTAAGCCCCAGTTTTGATGAATTAGTAGACACCTCCCTCTTGCTGCCCTCACATGATGTCCACACACCAGGCCTGAGAACTGCCCTGGTCTGTCACTTCTCCAGCCCACAGACGAGCTCTGTATAGGAAATGCAGGGGAGGGGAAAAAAAGATCAACTTCTTGTTATCCCAGCCTCTACTTTCCCAGAAGTGACGTTTTACTTTAAGCCTTTTGCAACAGTGGTCTGTGTAGCATGCACTATTGGCAACTAGATGTATCCCGGAAAAAACTGCAGTGTCTGGCCAAGAAGTTTGGAGGCCTTGAAGAATGTTCGCTGAACATACAACCAAATTTCCCATTTACCCAAAAAAAAAAAAAAAAAAAAAAAAAGAACCCAACTCCTGGTTATGCCCACCCACCGTCACCCCAACAAACATCCACTTTAGGGAGGATACAAAAACAACACCAAATTCTACCCTGTTCAGAACCAGGTGGATTATCAATTGAACATTCTTAACTATGTTAGCAACAAGAAAAGCCCACAGACACACCAAAGCAGTAGGGAACTGACTGTTTCAAAATCTTGGAGATGTTAGAGGCAGGATATGAATTTCACTGGAGGGACTTAGAGATTTATTTATACACACATAACACGACAAACCTGAAGACGGAATGTCCTTATTTTTACCACCCTACAAGGGAAATAGCACTGTCACAGATCCCAAAACATGGGCCATAAGCCCCAGAGAACATTCTTATTTATGAAAACCATTCTCTTCCCCACAAATGTAAGGCTGCTCATCCACCTTCGGTGGGTTTATCAGTCTCCGCCACTCAGTTACCTGTGACAGAGCCACAACACAGGGGAACTCAGAACAGTGCCTAACAGAAACACTCGCCAGTGAACAAAGACCCTGACAGCACAAGCTCCACCACTGTGGGAGAGCACATCAAAGCAGTGGGTAACGAACTTGTCTTTGAGACTCCAAAGTAGTGTGGTGTCTTCTACTGAGGGTCTGAATTACTAAACCAAGACACACCTGAGCATCGTGTGTGTGTGTGTGTGTGTGTAGAAGAGCACCAGATAGACAGACACACAGACACACACTTGAACTTCCACTGCTGGAAGGTTGGGGGCGGCTGAGAAGCCAAAGCAGAAGGCTTTGTACAATGGGAGCAGCAAATACAACCCTAATTGTCTCACCATATCCATCTGTGGGTCAATAATCACTCAGATGCAACTGCCAAATATAACCTTCCTCTGCAACCCCAATGCCAAAGCACATTTGAGAATACTACCAAATGAAATATTTTAGGGTTTCATGTGCTCTCCCCAGCCTCAAAAGACTCATAAACAACACAGCCAGTGTAGCGTCCCACAGCAATGTCTCCACCTCTGTAGTGGGAAAGGTGGGGGTGGACCTGGCCAGCACAAGGCCCTTATGGTTAGAAGGTAAGGGGTGTGTGTGGAGGGTGGGTGCTGGGAGGAGGGACTATGTGGCAAGGGCCAGGGAGAATGTCCAATCGTGGGGTCTTTAAATAATAGGGGGTGAGGGAGGCTGGGAGGGGGGTTGGAAGAGCGTTCCAGGATTTCACCTGAAAAGCGTCCTCGGAGTGATTAACTGAATGGGCCCCCTGGGGCGGGGTGGGGGAGGTGAGGAGGGAAGCAAATACAAATACACCTAGATTCAGATTAACAGCCGGGGAGCTGGGTTTCACAGGGTTGGAGTGGTTCTGAGGCCAATCTCCAAAAAGGTTTAGGGGCCTGTTCGCCCCATTTCCTCCAAACCGCGTCTACAGGCATGGATATCTGAGGTGGGTGGGAGGGGGTGCCCTGCAGAACCCAAGGGACTTAACGAAGGAAGGGGGAATGTGACTCCGGTGCCTAGACCATCAGGGTGGCAAAGGAGAGAGGGTGGAGGCACCTCAAGCAGAAGGGAACCTTAGAGACCCCTACTCTCCTAGCCTAGGGTACGCATAGGCTCTCGGCATCAGAACACACTGGAGAAACAAGACCCCATCGCCGAACCCCACAATCTTGGCGGGAGAAAAGGCGCCCCCTGAGCATCTGCTGGCAGGGAATAACCCCCCTCGCACGGACGTGCTGAAGGGCAGGAGCCAGGGACCTCCACATCTCGAGGAAGCTGGGCTGTGAGCGGAGGGTGCAGCAGGCGCGACCCCCTGGGCGCCCCGGTCGGGCTCCGCCTGGAAAATCGCGTGGGTCCCCAAGGCTGACCCACCGCCACCCCGGCCCTCCGCGCCCCCCGCCCGGCCATATTGAGCGGCTGGGGAGGGGGCGCGCCCGAGCCCCACGGCGAGCGCGAGGCCTCGCCTGGCCCTCTGCATCCCGCGCCGTCCCCCGCCCCGGACTCACCCTGGATCCCCCGGGGCCCGGACCCGCCGCTGCCGGCGAGCAGGAGGACAACAAGGGGGAAGAAGGAGGAGGCTCCGGCCGACTCCGCCATAGTAACCGCCGCCGCAGCCCAGCAGCGCCCAGCGCGCGCGCGCGCCCCCGGCGCCTCCCTCCCTCCCTCCCTCCTCCCGCCCGCACGCGCGCGCCCGGCTCCTTCGCTCCGCGCCGGCACGTGAGCTCCCGGGAGCCGGTGCGGCCGCCGCCGCGCGCGCCCCCGAAGGGCGGGGCCGGGTGCGCGCGTGCGCCCGCCTTAAAGGGGAGGGTCCCTGTTAAAGGGGCGGAGGCTCTCGCCTCGGCCAACCTCGAGTGCCGGTGCGGAGCTGAGCCGAGAGCGGGGGAGGCCGGGTCCGCCGACCTACCGATCGTCTCCCTCCTCCCTCCGCTAAGTGGCGGAGCCGGAGCCAGCGCCCGCCCTCCATCCTCCAGCCCCGACCTTCCGACCGGTTGAGTCCCGCTGGGTTCATCGCCAGGGTCTCCTAACCGGCGTCCCCGCGAGTTTCCCCCCCCCCCACCCCCCATGCAGCGCGCTGGACACAACTACCTGTACGAGCGTCTGTATTTTCGAATTGTAGCTAGGCTGCCCCGGCTGACAGCCTGGGTGAGGGTGCTGGGCAGGTAGAACCATTTTGGCAAACAGTGTGACAGCACCTATCAGACAGCCTCACCAAACGCATCGCATTTGCCCGGCATTTCCTCCTGTCTGTCTTCAGGAAATAATGAGGCTAAATATTTACGCAAAATGTTCCCTTGCTTACTTATCATTGGAAAAAGCTGGAAACTAGAGAAGCAATCATAGAAGCTTAGATAAACTGTGGCTCACTCATGTGAAGGAGCACTAGTGATTAAAAATCGGTTTACAAAAACCAATGGTGCGAGGAAATGTTACTCCATGTTAAGTAAAAATGCAAACACCAACCTTTACAATAAATTTTTGTGGATGATATGTATGCATATATGCATAGGAGAAAAGGAAACGATATTACTCAACATTACTACTAGGGTTTTCTGTTTGTTTTTCTTTGAGACATAGTCTTATTATTATGTAGCCCAGGCTGGCCTCAAACTCACTGAGAACCTGCCTGTTTCTGCCTCTCAAATGCTGGGTCTAAAGGTGTGTGCTACAGTGGCAGGCCAAAATAATTTTTTATTTCTCCTTTAAATATCCCAGTAATTTCTAAATAATTTCCAGACAAATATAACTTTCAAGTTTAGTAGGAAATGCTTATAAAAGGCATTTATAAAATGATCCCATGTCTTTCTGAGGAGCTCACAAGATACTTTGGGATCTATATTCTGCTTCTGACAAGCAACTAGGAAAAGACAGGCAACATCTTAGCCTTTCAAAGGCATAGTTTCATGTGTGAGACCAAGGGATAGAGAAGATGATCAAAAAGAAGGGAGGAGAGGCAGGCAGATCTGAGTCCTGGGCCAGTGTGGTCTACAGAGCGAGTCTCATGAGAGCCAGGACTACTCAGAGAAACCCTGTCTCAAAAAACAAAACAAACAAACAAACAAAAAAACCAACCAAAAAACAAAAAAAACATGCAACAAACAAACAAAAGGGGGGGGGGGGCTGTTCTGACATGTAATTCTCACCTTACCTTATAATTGTCTCTAACACAAAGAACCCAAGGAAAACAGGGCTTTGGGTCTCCTTCCCCAGGTACCACACACATACAAGTAGAAAGTCAAACTGGCGCTTAGCGAGTAGCTCGGTGAGTAAACACCACTATTTTTATTCTTTTTACCCTCAATCATGTGCCCCCCAAGAAGTAGCTTACTTCCTCAAGTCTGTCTAACTGGTCTACCCGACTATGCTGTGTCCTCCCGTAGGTCCCCAGCTGTGATCCAACAGTAAGTACTAAGGGTCCCTGGACTAAAGTTGGCTTTAAATAACAAATTTATTCTCTGTCTACTCTGAAGCTTAGAAACCCAAAATCATAGTGCTGACTTGGCCACATTCCATCAAACTCTTCAGGAATGACCTCTCCCCTTTGAGCTTCTGGTAGTTCCCAGAATCCTTGGCGCTCTTCAGCTTCCAGCAGCGTGACTTCAATTCCTACCTCCATGTTCACATGGCAGTCTTCTCTCCCAGCCTGTGTCCCCACATCCAAGTCTGAGGAGATGGCTCAGTTGGTAAAGAGCCCGCCATGTCACCACAAGGACCAAGTCCAAGTCCAGATCCACAGCACCAAAATAAAAGCCAGGTGTGCAGCTCACATCTGTAGCCTTAGCAGTAGGAGGGCAGGAACAAGCCAACCTCAGAGTCTCGCTAGCCAACCAAGCTTCAAGTTCAACAAAGATCTGTCCAAAGTAAGGTGGTAGGCCAGCAGGATAGCTCAGCAGGTAAAGGCGCTTGTCACCAAACCTCATGACTGGAGTTGACACAGAGAAAAGACTCCCACAAGTTGTCTTTGGAGCTCTACATATGCACTGGGGAACGCACATCTTTACCTCCAGATAGATGACAGACAGACAGGGGACAGATGGATAGATAGATGATAGATGGAGAGATGGATGGATAGATAAATAATAGGTAGACAATAGGTGATTGATAGATGATAGATGAATGGATAAATAGACAATAGATGATAGATAGATAGATGGATGGATAGGAGATCAATAAAGGAAGATGGCCACTGTTGACCTCTGACCTCTGGTCTCCATGTATGTACATGTGAGTGAGCACACCTTCACACATATGTGTACAGTGCTCACAGAATTTCAATAAATACAAATTATCTGTTGTCAGAATAGCAGTGATGGTCATCATTTAGGACCCTCCCTGACCCAGTATGAATCCAGGTCCTTCTGTCCCTCTTCCTTCCTGCCTGCTCTTTTGTTTGTTTGTTTTTCAAAATATAGTTTTTCTGTCGGCCAAGCTGGTCTCGAACTCAGAGATTCCCCCTGCTTCTGCCTCCTAGGAACTAGGATTAAAGGGAAGTGCCACTATCTACCCAGGCCTTTTATTTGTTTTGAGGCAGGGTTTCATGTAGCCCAGGCTGGCTGTGAGCTCACTATATACAGGAAAATGGCCTTGAACTCCTGATCCCCTGCCTCTGTGGAGGTTTGAGGTGACAGGTGGACCTGCTCAAGTACTGAGAACTTGATTGTATTGTTAGATCCTGGCTTCCAAGGAAGAGAACATTCACACATTTAGAAGGGATACTAGTTAATTGTGTGTGGTCAGTACCCCTGCAGCTGGGAAGGAAGGGGACACTGCGCACCCTCTGAGATCATCCTTTCTTATGCCTTGCTACCATGTCCACCTCAAGACCAGGGTCTACAGAGGGAGCCTAGAGTTACTTTACCTCTGAACAGGAAGGTCACCCTGAGCACAGAGAATAAGAACCTCAATGCTAGGTCCCCAGATCAGCACACCCACCGTCTGCTCATCTGAAACTTTGAGGGAGAGGTTTTTAAACCTCCATAAGCCCGAGTTCACCCATTTGTACGGGATCTCAGAGGGACACTGCGAGAACTGGTTAGGATATTGTAAAGCACGGAAGGTATCAACGTAAAGAGAATAGCTGCTCTGCTTATCACGGCTTTGCTGCTGCTACTGCCCTGCAGAGTGGCTGAGGCCTGCCCAAGTGGGCCCCGCTTGCAGATGAGGCTAAAGAGACTTAGAGAAGGTGCGGCTTGCCCATGCTTGCCCGTAATCGGTTGTTAAAACCACAGCCCGCTGCTCTTGCACTTTGCTCAAAACGGCGACATCTCATGCTTTCCCAAGAACCAAGCTGAAGATGAAAAATGAGATTTGCTGGGGTGGGGAGAAGGGATAATTCTGTTTCTCACACCCTGTTGTGAGGGTGTGGGACATCTTGTCCAGTCAGAGCTCCCAGGTAAGGCATCTATCTACCTTCCCTCTTAGGCCCTGAGCTTCAAGAAGGCAGACTGTCTGGATCACACCCATGATCCTTTGCTCCTTCCTGTGACCAGGCCCAAGAATGCCTCTTTCTAGTGCTCCTCATCATAGCTAAAGACTCAGCCATGTGGCCTTTGATTGTTTGATTCTTTCAGTCTAGTTTTTTTTTTTTGGTGTTGTTTTTTTTGTTGTGTTTTGTTTTTTTTTTGTTTTTGTTTTTTTCAAGACAGGGTTTCTCTGTGTAGCCCGGGCTGTCCTGGAACTCCCTCTGTAGACCAGGCTGGCCTCGAACTCAGAAATCCGCCTGCCTCTGCCTCCCAAGTGCTGGGATTAAAGGCGTGCGCCACCACTGCCCGGCGTGGCTTTGCTTTCTTGTTGTTAATTAAAAGCGCTTGTATTTTGTGGTGTCATGTGACATTTGTGTATACCTATATACTGTGTATGATCAATTCAGGGTAAACATAACTTCCTAGACATCACATCTTTACAGTGTAGCCTTCAGACACCTTTTCCCTGGCTTTTCCGAACTGTGGAAATTCTCATTATCTAGAGTCACTTTCTAGTGCAGCGGCACACTGAAACTTCTCTTTATCTAGCTGTAACTTTCTACCGTATCAACCTTTCCGTGTCTCCTTCTTCCCTCTCTCCACAGCCCCTGTGTGATGGTTTGTATATGCTCAGCCCAGGGAGTGGCACTATTAGAAGGTGTGACCCTGTTGAAGTAGGTGTGGCCTTGTTGGAGTGGGTGTGGGCTTTAAGACCCTCATCTAGCTGCCTGGAAGTCAGTATTCTGCTAGCAGCCTTCAGATGTAGACGTAGAACTCTCAGCTTCTTCTGCACCATGCCTGCCTGGATGCTGCCACGCTCATACCTTGATGATAATAGACTGAACCTCTGAACCTGTAAGCCAGCCCCAATTAAATGTTGTCCTTTGTAAGACTTGCCTTGGTCATGGTATCTGTTCCCAGCAGTGAAACCCTAAGACACCCTGGTAGCAACTCTCTACTGAAGTTCTTTAAACTGCAGGCTAGATCCCTCCACACACTATGAACTTCCCCTCTCCACTATTGTGCCCCTTTGTTACCTAATCCCTCAGACCTCCTAGAAGTCACTTTCTTAGGGGGGAAAAAAAACCTTTTACCACCCTGTGCTCCAGGGACAAAATCACATAGTGTTACTGCTTCCATCCTGGTCACAAGGCATCAAGACACCTCGATTTACCTACAGAGCTGAGCCCCAAGAAGACAGCAGGCACTCCTCTGTTCTATGAGCACTTATAGAGAGCCAAAGTATACCAGACACGACATATACACATTGCTATGTCTTGGTTCCTGGATTTCATGAAGCTTGTCCTCCTATGCAGACAAGCATGAAAGAAAGACAACAATGGCTTGGGGACACTGTGGCACAAGCTGCGGAGTCAGACTTATTGGGGCAGACTTGGGGGACTCCGCCCTGCAGGAAACAGCGGAATAGTTAGGTATGACCAGGATCAGGCCATGCTACACTTGGTTCTTGGGTTGAGGATCAGTGCTCCTCAGACATTTGGTCTCGGTGCATGGAGCAGGGCTGGGAAGGTGGCTCGGTGGTTAAGAGCACTTTTTTCTTAAAGGATCCAGGTTCAGTTCCCATCACCCACATCAGGCAGCTCGAAACCACTTGTAATATAATTATGGGAGATCTAATGCCTTTTCTGGCTTCAACAGGTATACATGTGATACATACACACACATGCATGCAAGCACTCGTACTTGCACATAAAATATATCTTTTTTTTTTTTTTTTTTTTTTTTTTAAAGAGGATCACTTTGCTAAGCCAAATAAACTACAACTTGATACAGAATTTCAATCATGGGAACTTTGACAACAGGAGCCAGAGAGGATCATGGGAACTTTGACAACAGGAACCAGAGAGGATCATGGGAACTTTGACAACTGGAGCTAGAGAGGAGACTGTTTCCATAGCCTACACAGGAGAGGAAGAAGAGCAGACTCCAGGCAGCAACAGCGAATGGGGAAATGGATTCTCGAGAGTCTGACTTAAAGAGGTGAAGGCAGGATTGGTGGATGTGGGATGTGAGGGAGAGGATTGCCTGATAAGACTTCTGGTGACTTGACACAGATCACTGGTACCTAGTGTAGAAAAGATGTGTTCGGGAGGAGAGACATGAAATCCCCATCAGGCACCCTGAGCTGGAGGCACCATGGACGTGAGCCACAAAGAGGTGGCTCTGGAAGCCGGGAGCACAGCATAGGATGTTCATACAGCTCAAGGGAGCACTGGAAGCCGGGAGCACAGCATAGGATGTTCATACAGCTCAAGGGAGCACTGGAAGCCAGGAGCACAGCAATATGGCAGAAGGAGAGACTTACTGAAGTGGAAAAAGAATGGAGAGAACATAGTTGTGGAAACAGTGAAGAGAGGCTTCAAACAAGCATCTAGGGTCTAATGCAAAATAAGGTATGAGCCAGGGTCTCCTGGGTCTGAGGTGTAAGCCCATTGATAATTTTTTTTTTTTTTTTTTGGTTTTTGGTTTTTCGAGACAGGGTTTCTCTGTGTAGCCCTGGCTGTCCTGGAACTCACTCTGTAGACCAGGCTGGCCTCGAACTCAGAAATCCGCCTGCCTCTGCCTCCCAAGTGCTGGGATTAAAGGGATGGACCACCACTGCCCAGCCTCTATTGATGACTTCTGCCTGAGCCAACTGGAGGGTGGAATGAGGGGCTTCCCGTGAGTGGGGGCAGACTTCGGGGTGATTGTTCTCTTTAAAAGAAGCTGGCTATGAAAAATAACTCCTAATATTCAATAAACAAGCAAGGAAGGGAAAAAGACCAACAATAGGGTGGACTGCGGCTCAGTGGTAGAGCACTTGCTCCGTGCGCCCTGGGGTCCATGTCTGGCCGCATGCACTAAACTGAAGCATGTCCTCCCGGGAGGAGGGAGGAACCTCAGGGGACTCTGGAAGCTTGCAAAATCTGGAAGATTCACGAGGCCCCTGCCTGAGGTTCTATAAGGAATACACAAAGTCCGGGTGAGAGGAGCCCCTTCGGTGAAGCTGCTGAGTCTGTAGGAACACAGCAGCTATCGTGAACTGTCTCCTAAGCGGGCGGGGAACTGTTCCATGATGGATCTGCCTCTGAGTGGCCCGTGCTCCTTTAAGTAGCCCCGTTAAATTCATTAGCTCGCTGAGCTAGACTTGGCTGGAATCTCTCCTGTGGTCTGTCATTGCTGTGTGTGTGGTGAATAGAAATAAGCTTTGTAGGAAAAGTACAGCAACACCCGGGAGCATTGAACAAACACCTAAGTGGAAAGAGGGCGCCAGGTGACTGCCTTTCACCTTGGGAGTGTTTGTGCACCAAACAAACTTCAGGTCTGTTTTCTTGGAGGAGCCAAAGCCCGGGTCCATCCAAACAAGAAACCCTCTGCACAAAGCTCTGCCCCACAGAAGGTAATACAGTTAGTCTGAGGACCAAGAATTCCCCCAAGATGCCACAGAAAAGTCACCTGACTTGAACTTTGGCATTGGGTGAAAGTGGGACAAAAATCTTTCAGGAGAATTCATAAATGCAAGCCAGCTCCATGGTAGTTTTTAATTTAAAATTCTCCCTACCTAGACAGTTTGGGAAATCACTCACTAGTTCGATTCAGGTAACCTTGCCTATGCATGGTGGTACCGAAAAGAAAGTAACAAATCATCTCCAGAGGAATCAACCCTTGACTATAGGAGATTCTTTAGTTAACATTACAATAAGTATACACCCCCCAAAGGCATGACCAAATAGAAGTTAGAGAAAAATAAATCAACTTAGAACTATCTATTCATAGAAAATGCCTTTTAAAAATGAATCAAACAAAAAGTGTAAGTCATTGCTGACTTCATACAAACTTTACAGAGTTACATATTCATTCACTAGCGAAAAAGGATTGTATAACTTCCAGGTTAAGAGAAGAGGAAACAGGTTGAAAAAGTATAAGGAAGTAAACAAGTAAATGAAAATAACAACAGTAATATGCAGTAAATAGAACATAATAAAAATAGATTCCGATACATGCATGACTATAATAAATGTAAATGAGTCAAATAATCCGATTTAAAAATAACGACTTCCAGATTAAACAAGAGGGAAAAAAGATGTCAGACACTCAAGGTGAAAGGGATGACCTTACTTTGTTCTGCTGCTCTACCAAGAGTGGAGAGAGTCTAGCTCACCTCTTGTGAAGGAGCCAAGAGGACTTCAAAGGCACAGGAAGCTGAAGGGGTAAAAGAGACGAAGAACGTAGGCTTGAGATGCAGGGGTACAAGGGCCAGCTTTGGCCTGGAGGAGAGTATTACTATCTCAGAGACAGCAGAGAGGAGGTGAGCAAAGAGAAAATGTGTAAGCACAAGAGCTTGTCTTAGTATTTCCAGTCAAGGGACAGTCACTTTGGTGTAATAAGGGCTTACGGTGGAGGGTCTGCTTGAAGAAAGTGTTGATAATGTAAAAAAAAAAAATTTATAAAAACATGATATGGAGAAAGTGAGAGTGGTATCCAGGGACTCAGAAAACCAGGAAGAATGTCCAAGGGGCACTGGGGGCCCAGCAGGAATCACAGCAAGTAAAGATAAGCTCTCAGGAACCCTGTGTGACAGCATTATCTTGTCTGGAAGTGTTCATCAGCCTGAGGTGGGAGCAGATGAATCCCTTAGAGCCAGAAAAGGTGGAGCTAAAGGCTGAGGACCTATGGGGGTTTATGGGGTGGACGGACAGGTGAACCAAGCATATCAAAGGGAAGCAAAGGTGTCAACAGCCTGCAGTTTGTACAGGAGAGGTCCCACAGGAAGGAGCTGAGCTGTGGCATTCCTAAAGAACACCCTTCTTCAGGCTTTCCTTGCTCTCTCTCTGCCCCAGAGGCTACCTCAGGACTTTTGAGGAGGGATTTCTTCCTTCAGCTCTCACACTGACCTGGTTCTACCTCAGTGCTTCCTTGGTAAACAGGCCCTGTGCCTTCAGCCCTGTGATGATTCATACTTGAGTTTCTACCTGAGCATGCCCACTGGCCAAACAGGATTGTTCTCCTGGTCATTCTCCTGCTGTGGAGAACTCACAGTTTCTTCCTGTCAATGTGACACTGTTGTTCTACATGCCTTGTTCACAGTACCATGGGATTACTGGTGCTATAATGTCTTCATCTCCCAATCACCCTTCCAGTGCTCTGGTCATACTACCATGGACCTGTGTCCCACAAGATCATCCTGCACCTTTTCAGCTGTCTTCTCCAGAACATACAGGCATCTTTGTTGCTTGGAGTCATGAAGTTCTAAATCTGAAAGGGAATTTTAAATCATTGTGTCTGGTCCTGTTACTTCGTTTTTATTATTATTGTTATTATTGCTTTTTTGAGATATGATTTCTCTGGATAGCCTTGGCTATCCTGGAACTCCCCATTTAGACCAGGCTGGCCTTGAACTTAGGAATCTGCCTGCCTCTGCCTCCGGAGTGCTGGAACTAAAGGCATGTGCCATCATGCCCAGCTTTGATTCTGTTAGAGTAGAGAATCTTGAGACTTAGCAGAGACAAGTGTCTCAGCAGAGACATTGCCCAGATCAGTAGTTAATACTTCTATATGGTAAGAACTTTATACTCATCCAGACGAACCCCTTACACCTAAAGATGGTATCCAGAGACTGGACACTAGCTTGCTCAGGAAGATTGCCCAAATTGTGATCACAACCATTTAGTAGTGCTACCATCCACCTCCCTGTACAGGAGAGGAACTGAGCCTCAGTCCAAGGTCATTCAGAGAATACCTAGTCTTACAGTTCCTCTGTAATCCCGATTTCTCTTCCCTATCCTTCCATATCCCTGAGATTCTTGGTAGAAAGTCTCCTTCTTCCTTGCTGGTCTATCATGCTCACCAGCAAGAGAGCTATTCCTGCTGCTCCAAGGGGTGGGGGGGAGGGGGATAAGGGGGAGAGGAAGGGGAGACAAGGGTAGGAGTTGGGAGGCAGGGGTGGGGGGTAAAGGGGGAGATGCAGGGGTGGGGAGTAAGGGGCAGGAGCAGGGGCAGGGGAAGGAAGCAGGTGTCAGTGGAGGGGGCAAAGGTGAGAGGCAGGGGTGAAGGGGAAGTGGGGGGAGGTGTTGGATGGTAGCCAGAAGGTTACTGCTGATGTTACCAGGGCTGGCTATCTGGTCCCAGGAAAAGCAACATAGAGGCTAGCTGAGCCACGGAAGGGCTTTCTTGTAATTGAACTAAGAAGGCAAGACAAGCCAATGACTTAGCTAGCCTGTGGCAGGTACCCGGAAGTGGCAGCGAGCCAGACTGAGCTGGGAAAGAAGTTCAGAACAAAGGTTCAAGGTGAAGGAGACAAGAAAGTGAGGCTCGCTGGGGTGAGCTCATGGGTGTGTCAGTGTACACACCCCTCCGACCTCACCCCATAGTCAGGTGGTATCCAGCCTTGTCCTCAGATCCATGAGATCAGCCTGGCGGTATTTTCCCTGATGAGATTTCCACCTGTCTCCTCACTTAAATGTCTTTGTCCTTGAAGCCTAGGACCCAGCAAACAAACCAGCCCACATAATTCTCCCAGCTCCGGACTGACTCCTCCTCCAGGAAGCCCTCCCCTCGTCTGTGTGCTGTCTGTACTGTGTGCTGTCTGCCTTCTCTGGATCACTCGGAGCCTGACCACAGCAGAAGTCATTCCGTTCCTTTTGGTGGGAGAATCCTCCAGCTCTGGGTCACCTCTTATCAAGCTTAACATTTGAAGCCACTTGCTTAGCCAGTGCTATTCTGTGTTCTATCACTCACCATTTCTTTATCCTGGAGTGCATACTGAAGTCTGTGAGACTGGCCTTGGCCTAGGTCCTGGGAATGAGTAAGCTTGTAGCTCTCACCCTCAGGCAGTTCACAGTCCAGGAGTGGAAGCTACGTTCCCCTGACCAAACTTCAGTGTTGGGATCCCAGCTACCTACTTGGATCCCCACCATGGCGACTGGCCCTGTCCTGTCGACAAACACGCAGATAAAGGCTCTTCCCTCTTCTTTTGTATTGTTCTATTGCCTTCCCCACCATGATCCTGGAGTCTACTCCACTCCTCATTCTCCCTTTCTGATTTTCATTTTGGAGAGAGAGAGAGAGAGAGAGAGAGAGAGAGAGAGAGAGAGAGAGAGAGAGAGAGAGAGAGAGAATATGAATGAGAAACAGAGAGTAAGAAAGAGGGGAGAAACAGAGAGAGACAGACAGAGAGAGAATGAGAGAGTTACTTTATGCTATTTTAGGACCCCGTCACTTTTCAAAAACCTGCTGGAGAATCCTGCCAAAGCACAGGGGTGGGAGAGAAGAGGCTGGCCAATCTAACCCCGGGGCAGGCTGGGTGTCTGGGAAGCCAGGTTTTACAACTGCCAGCTGCCGGGAGCCCAGGCTCAGATCGCTTAGCACCCTTGACTGCAGCTTCATCCTTTGTCTGCCCATCGGACCCAACCCCACCCACCCGGTCCGATCCAACAGGCCCCCCTCCTCTTCAGCAAGCCCAGCCGTCATTTCTCCCCACCAGCCGCTTAGGACTCTGCACACCAGGCACCATGTAAAATTGTTGTGTTTCTGGAAACACACCACACGCCGAGAAGCCTTGAAATTCTTCTTGGAACAGGTCCAGGGGTTTATTTATGAAATTCCCAGGGGGTGGGAGAGACAGAAGTCTGGACTTCGCAGACTGAGTGCTGCGCCGCCGTCATCTCGCCCGCATGCATACCCGCCACTCCAGCCAGCTCTGACTATAGGCCCAGCTCCGGCTGTGCTCAGGAGCCTGGGACTCAGGAGAGAGAGGAGAGAAAGCAGTTGGCCATAGTCCCGCACTCTGACCTCCCTCCCTCCTCTTTGCTAGCCCCCCCCCCTCAGTCTACAGGCTTCCCTCCACCTTCGCCTCCTCCACTTTGGGGATCCTTGATGTCCGGGGGATTCAAGCTGAAAGCTGTTTCTACCGAAGTGGCAGGTTTGCGGGGCTCTCCCGTACGCTGGGCGCTCTTCGGCTCTTCTGTAGTTTTTGATCTGAGGCATGCGTGGTAGAGGATGCCAAAGGCTTGGAGGAAGTTAAGGGTATCCGACCCTCTTCTGATGCTTTGGGGTTGTCTCAAGGACATAGGTGAGTGGTTAGACCTGCTTCCAGCCCAATGTGCTGGAATGTCCTGTTACTACAGGCCTTCGGGCCACTAACTGAGAGGGTTTTTAGTGGGACTGGAGGGTTATGACCTTAGCGGCGTCTTTAGATCACCAGGCATGTAGTTTCCAAGTAGACGGGTTGTCTAATGTGCAGGAGGCTTCTATCCCTGCCCTATGAGGAAAACAAAGCATACACACTTGTTTTAGTTTCCTGCCTTCAATAATGCCAGTTGTTCAACCTCATGCAGTGACCATCTTCCTCAAATGTCCCGATCCTGCTTTGGGACTGGCTTCACTAATCTGCTGTAGACTCAATAGACAGTTGCTAAGAGTACCCCGCTTGCCATAGGAGTCACGGGCCTTAGAAGACATAGGACACCATTTCCTGACTAATAAAATCAGAATACAGATTTTTGTTTGTTTCTTGTTTTTTCTGAAACAGGGTTTCTCTGTATAGCCCCGGCTGCCCTGGAGCTCATTCTGTAGACCAGGCTGGCCTTGAACTCAGAAATCCACCTGCCTCTGCCTCCCAAGTGCTAGGATTAAAGGCATGCGTCACCACTGCTTGGCCAGAATACAGATAATAAAACACATTGAATACTGGCAAATCTGTACAGAAAATATCCTTTAAGGATGACGATCTTCCCCAATCAGGTAGCCTAGGCCTCCAGCTCTGCTACTCAAAATGCTCACTCTATTTAGAAAGAAGAATCCAGGGCTGGAGAGATGGCTCCGCAGCTAAGAGCACTGACGCTCTTCCAGAGGTCATGAGTTCAATTCCCAGCAACCACATGGTGGCTCACAACCATCTGTAATGGGATCTGATACCCTCTTCTAGTGTGTCTAAAAGATAGTTACAATGTATTCACATACATTAAATAAATAAACCAAGAAGAAGAGGAGGAGGAAGAGGACTTCAAAAAGTTCAGTTGGCTTCACATGCCTCCGGAAGATTCTCCTCCCTCGGGAAGCCCCAGCCTGATTACACAGAATGAGCTGGGCTGGGGAAGATAGCCCTGGGAACAGCCTCTCCCAGGTGAGGCAAGCAGGTGTGGGCAGGAGCACCTGCCGGCCTATGTGAGGTAGGTTGATCCACTTCTCCTGGGAGGGGACAGCGTCAGCCTGCCAGGGCCTGCATTTACGCCTGTGGGGGCGAGCATGTGTGTACAGACGTGTGCTAATACGCTAGCACATACGGGTTGGGGAAGGATTGAAACAGAGATAAAGGCACAGAGCTATTCATGCCCCTGAAGCTATCCCAGTCAGCCATGGCCTTTGCCAAGGCTTATGAGTAAATGCACCCATGGGAAAGTGTAAAGGTGTAGATCTATTTTTAGAAAACATGGTGGAGGACAGACCATGGCCTCTGGATGTAGACAGATATGATTCAAACCCCAGATCTATAATTTGTTAGACATGCAATTTAGGGCCCACCATTTAATCTCACTAGCCTTTTGGCTCCTAATCTGTAATGTAGAAATAATGAGGGTTTTTGTTTTTTGTTTTTCTTTTGAGACAGGGTCTCTGTAGCTGTGCCTGGCCTGGAACTCAGGACATAGACCAGGCTGGCCCTGAACTCACAGAGATCAGCTGCCTCTATCTTCCAAGGGCTGTGACTAAAGGAGTGCACCACCGGGCTTGGTGAAATAATGATTTTTGTTTTTGCAAAATGTATGTGAGAACAGAGGGAAATTGTCCTTTATCAGTTGCCAGAGACTGGAGAAATGACAGTTGTGCCTTCTGAGAGGCCAAGAATGCCAGTCCCAGAGACGGGCTGCCAGTTTTAAACTTTACAGTGCCTCAGCCTTCCCACCCATAAGGCAGGAATAACAGAGGCACTACTTCACAAGATCCTCATAAGGCCCAAGTCATTCATAGGCTCACGGCACATTTATGCTACCTGTGGGGCCATGGCACTTAGCTTGGAGCCAGCCGGTGTTCACACCTCTGTGGTCCTTGTCCCAGGACCCAGTGCCAGCACAGCCCCTGTCCCAGCTTGCCCTGTCTGTGGCTCCAGGCCAGGTTTTTTCCTTACAGTAAAATCTGGTTTTTCCCCAAGCTGGTCCTTCCCAGGCGTGCAGTTGTCATGGGAACCTGCAGAGGCAGCCTCGCTCTGGGGGAGAAAGGGCTTGTAGATGAAAGCCAAGGAATCCCACCACCGCCGCGGTTGCAGCCGCTACAATAGGGGGCTCGCTATCACAACTCCAGAACAGAGCCAGCCACTGGGGGATGGCTGTCTGAAGAGGCTCCCACACACCCCACCTGGAGCCCAATGCTTAGGGGGCCCTAAGAGAGCAGCGTGGTTAGGTGGCTGAAATCCCTTGATTCAGACCTCTCTGAAATCATTTCTTTCTTCCTCCTCTTCCTCTTCCTCCTCCTCCTTTGTCTTCCTCCGCCTTCCCTCCTTCCCCTCCTCCCAGTCCTCCTTCTCTTACTCCTCCCCCTTTCCCCTCCTCCTCCATCCCCCTCCTCCTTCTTTCTCACTCCCCCCCTCCTCCCCCTTGTTCTCCTTCCCTGCCCCCTCCTCCTCCTACATTTTGATTTTCTCAAGACAGGGTCTCATGTAGCCCAGGCTGGCTCACTATGTAACTACATAAGGCTGTGAAGTTTTATTCTGGTTTCCATCTTCTGAGTGCCAGGATTACAGGCAAATGCCCCCCACCTGGCTTTCTCTGCTACCTTCTCCTCTTTTCAAAGATGGGGCCAGTGCTGATCACAGTTGCTTTGCCGTGGGGCTGAACAAATGCAGGGCTTGGAGCAGGGTTTCAGATTTGATTTGCTACTCTTCTTTCTTTTTAAGACGATGACATGTATGCAGGCAGATACAATTGGCTCTGTGGGACAGGTGGGCAAACTGAGGCCTCGGATGCACAAGTGACTTCCAGAGTCATGCAGCTAGTAAAATAGAAGCCTCTTCCTTTGAAGTGTGCCATTGCCTAGAAAGGCTGGGGACTGCTGAGAAGCAATGGAGAGAGGGAGGGAGGGAGGAGGGAGGGGGAGGGGGGAGGGATGGAACCAAGAACAGGAACATGCCGTCTAATTCTCCATGCAGGAGAAAGTCCAAGACAGCGGTTCCCCAGCCTTCCTAACATTGTGACCCTTTAATTCAGTTCCTTATGTTGTGGTGACCCCTCCCCCAATACAAAATTATTTTGTTACTACTTCAGAACTGTAATTTAGCTACTATTATGAAACAGAAATATCTGATATGCAGGTTATCTGATATAAAATCCCTGGGAAAGGGTCAATTGACCCCCAAAGGGGTTGTGACCCACAGACTGAGAACCACTGGTCTAAGGGGACAAAAAGCCAGGCCATCTTCCCCTGTTAAAATTCCACTCCTGAGAGCAAGGCAGTTCCCCCCACCTTCTTCTCTTCCTCACTTGGGAGCATCAGAACAGCAATACAATAGGAACCTCTGTGAATTTCATAAAATTTGCATCTCTTAATTTCACACTTAGCAAGTGTCTTAAGGCTCTCCACATGCTTTTTAAATTTTTTGATTATTATTTTGTATCGTGTGTAGCTGTGCATGTCTGCATGTGGATATGCGCACAGGACTGCGGGTGCCTGTGGAAGCTGCAGCTGTCAGATCTCCTGGAGTTGGAGCTACAGACTGTTGTGAGTCCCCACATACATGCCTCAACTTGAACCCAGGACCTCCCAACTACAGAGCCATGGCTCCAGCCCCTCCGTGTGCTTCTTCACCAAGCAACTCCAGTTGTGGAAATTCACCCCAAAGAAATACCATGAGCAAACATGTTTCTAAAGCCATGGACAAGTCGGTGTTCACAGGGAGAGAAGTTTCCCTGTAAGGTTAGGGACCCCTACAAGTGCTTGTGGAAAATTCTAGTAGGAGCTGGTGGAGCTCAGTAGTAGAACTCATGCTTAGTATCCACAAGACCCAGGGCACAACCTCAAGAACATCCACACCGAAAAATAA
The DNA here is from genome assembly GCF_011762505.2 of Arvicanthis niloticus. Lineage (NCBI taxonomy): Eukaryota > Metazoa > Chordata > Mammalia > Rodentia > Muridae > Arvicanthis > Arvicanthis niloticus. The sequence continues at coordinate 75,389,919 of NC_047670.1, read as the reverse complement.
TGACAGGAAGGTCTGTTTATGGTATATAATTAGGGTTGGGAAAAACAGGTTATAAAATATGTATGGTATAATCTAAAATTATTACATAAAAGGGCTAGAAAGACATACAGCAAAATGTTTACAAGACCTCTCAGTTCATTGAAATTATAAATAATTTCTTCTTGACTATATCATCAGCATCTTTTTAAAAAAAAGACAGGTTCTCACTTTGTAGACCAAGCTGTCCTGGAACTTGCTACGTGTAGGCTAGACTAGCCTGGAACTCACAGTGATCAACCTAACTCTGCCTCCTGAGTGCTAGGATCAGAGGTCTGTACCACCACATCCAGCAATGTCATTCCTAAACAGGACTATATCCTGTTTTTATGATCAAAACAAAACCAAAACAAAACAAAACCGAGCTATCTAGGTGGGTTGCCACACGCTTTTAATCCCAGCAGGTAAGATAGATCACTGAGTTTGAGGCCAGCCTGGTCTACAGAGCAAGTTCCAGGATAGCTGTGGCTATTCTGAGAAACCCTGTCTCAAAACAAAAAACAAAAACAAACAAACAAACAACAACAAAACAACCCAACTGAAAGCTTATTTAAAATAGTTTTACCCTCACAAAGCATGATTATGCTGGAAAAAAAAAGAAATATATGTGTGTATGTTCATGTGTATGTGCATGTGAGTGTGTATGTATTTATAAATTACATGATAAACTTAAATATTATTATTATTATTATTTGGTTTTTCAAGACAGGGTTTCTCTGTGTAGCCCTGGCTGTCCTGGAACTCACTCTGTAGACCAGGCTGGCCTCGAACTCAGAAATCCACCTGCCTCTGCCTCCCAAGTGCTGGGATTAAAGGCGTGCGCCACCACCGCCCGGCCTAAATATTATACCATCATTAAAATCGTTACAAACCCTGTAGAAATATTTAAACACTCATGAGCTGCTAACTTGGAAATACCAGACACACTAAACAGAATGGGTACCACAGTGGTAAGTATACATAGTACAGGTGCAATGACATAAATGGCTTCCATTTAGTAGGCTGGAGTCTGTGTAGTTTCCTCCCTCATTTTCAAAATACAGTCATTCTCCTGTTCAACAGTAAGCAAACAGTCAGGCAGGGCACAGTGGCTTACTCCCATAATATCGACACTCACAAGGCAGAGACAGGAGGATGAGGGAGTTCAAAATCATCCTGGGCTATATAGAAAGTTCCAGGCCATCCTGGGCTATACAAGACCTTGTCAGCCCAGACACAATGGAGCACGACTGTAGTCCCTGCATTCAGGAGCCTGAGGAAAGAAGGACCACCCAGGTGTCTGCAAAATATATTAGGCAATAGTGGCACAGATGTTATAGGAAGAGCCAACCACTCTTGTATTGGACTTAAGGCCCACTCCATTCATGACTTGAAACCCATACTTGACACTAGTAAAATGAGCAAGAACCTGAGATTAGATGGGTCATAGGCCTAGGGGGAAATCTACTATTGTTCTGCTACAGGAGCATGGCAATGCAATGACTGCTCATATGTTAAACACATAGACCAGACATTCACACTGTCCTCATCAGAGACTCCTCTTCTTTGTAGATAGGAATTAACAGAGACCCAGTCTCAGTTACATTCCTAATGCCATGATAAAACACCATGACCTAGGCAACATAGAAAAAAGTGTTTATATGGGGGCTTGTGACTTCCAAGGGCTATAGTCCATGACCCTCATAGTGGGGAGCATGGCAACAAGCAAGAAGACCTGGCATTTAAGCAGTAGCTGGGACCTTACATATTGACCCACGGGCATGAGGTGGTGAGAGCTAACTGGGAATGGCAACCCACACCTCCGACAAGGCTGCAACTCCTAATCCTTCCCAAATACTTCCACCAAATCAAGACTATGTATTCAAACCTATGAGCCCACGGGGTCCATCCTCATTCAAACCACCACAACCCATGAGAAGACAATGTACGGAGAGTGAGAGACTTGGGAGCACTCAATCTTAAATGGGATGTCTCCATCAAACCCTTCCCCTCCAGGCTCAGGAATCTACTTGGAAAAAGAGGTGGAAAGATTTTTAAAAGCCAGAGGTGTTGGAGGACTCCAAAGAAACAATGTATCCCAGACACAACAGGACTGACGCCCACATGAACTCAGAGACCTCGCAGCATCCACAAGATCAGTACACACTCAAACCAGATAGGGTCTCAGAACCAAGACCTGGAAGTTGACATGGGGTCCCACCCTGAACCAAGAAGCTATTTGTAGTTGATACTCTCTGCCAAAGAGGAAATCAGTTTTCTCGAACGGAGTGTCCCTGGGCATATCAACCACACTCTAGGGCAGACCCCATTCCCAGCAGTAGTTGGCCAATACAAACTAAACTCCACTTTTTTTGTGGACTTTTTGTTTCATTGTGCTTTGTGTGTGTGTGTGTGTATGTATGCATACATATCACCAAATATGTATATGTACATATATATCCTATATACATATATCTCATATATATCATATATTCATATATATGTTGCATTGGTTCTTTTGATTTTAATTTTTGTAGGGTTTGTTTTTAGACTTTATTTTCAAGAGAGAGAGTAAAATCAAGTAGGTAGGAGGTGGGAAGGATCTGGGAGGTTGTGGGGGAAAAAAAACTTCGCAGGGGGGGGTGTGGGGGGGAATCCAGCAGCGGGGTCCCATGGCGATCTGGCATCAGGGTCCCGGGTGGGCTTCCCACACCGCCGGTGGAGGAGGGTCCCACATTCACACATTCACACAGCCGCAGAGGGCTGGCGGCTGCAGTTCAAGGTTCCAAAGGCTGGGAACCTGGCGGCGACAAGGTTCCAAAGGCTGGGAACCTGGCGGCGACAGGCCCAGGCGACACGTGGAGTCCGGTTTTCCAAAGCTTTTATTGTTCATGGCATGGTGAATGGGTATAGATGGCATGCGTTCCCTGCCAAAAGCCAGGCTCCCCTGGCTTTATAGGCAGGGGGGAAAGGGGAGGGAATAACTTAATTAGCTACGCCTCCCGGCCTTTAGATAACTCATTAATATTTTAGTCTCTGGAGGTGGAGACTTGCTAACCACGCCCTCTACCTGTGTGTAACCTGACTGAAGGTCGCAGGTTAAATGGAGTTACCTCGTTCAAGGCCCAACAGGAGGTGTTGCAGGAGGGGACAACATGATCAAAATATATTGTATGGGACAAATGTAAAAGAAGGTGTAAAGGAAATGAAAAAGCAGACTGGGAGGCAGAGAAAGATGAAAGAGAGCGGTAGGGTGTGGGGTGTGTGACATGCATAAAGGGAAGGAGAGAAGGGAGGCGGAGAAGGAAGGAAGAGGGGGAGAGAATCAGCTCAGTGCACAGTTCCATTTATTAGTAGCTACTATGTATGTAAACACCTCATTTATGGTTTTAATTCTTTAAACTTTTTAATTTTTATTTTCTCATTCTGAGTCCCAGGACATCCCACACTCACGATGTAGACCATGCCTGCTTCAAATCTGCAGCGATGGTCTCCCAGCGCTTCTCTGCGGTCATAGCCATGAGCACCACGCCTGGTTCATTTCCTCATTTTCACGATGAATTTTGTTCGCTTGCTTGCTTCTGAGGCAAGGTCTCCTGTAGCCCAGGCTTGACTCAGACTCACCACAGAGCTGAGTTTTTCCTTGAACCCCAGATCTTCTTGCCTCTACTTCTAAAGTACGGGGATTGAAGGCATGCCCACCCACCAGGCCTGGTTTTACGTAGCCCACTGCTCTCTGTGTGCTTTGCGCTCTAACAACAAGCCATATCCCTAGCCTCAACCATGTTGGTTTCACAAGATATGTAAGTCACTTAAGACTTCACTGAAATCCAGGGAACCCCCTTCCTCCCACCTGTCGAAAAATGAAAGAATTTCTCACAATTCAGTTAGCTTCAGAGTGCCACTGGAACAAGGGCGCAGAGGAGACCTCCCATGGGCAGCCTCTTCCTCTCCCGGCCTTGCTTCCTCTGCTCCAGTCTGTTACTCAAATCTGTCCTCTCTGCTGCCCAGCACTGAGACTCCCTGGACTCCAGTATTTAGTTTAGGAGATTGGGGGTGGACTGTGGGGTGCGTGTGGGGTGCTTGTCAGGGTACTTGTGGGGTGCGTTGAGGACACATGTGGGGTGTGAGGGTGGGCTGTGGGGTGCCTGTGGGGTGCCTGTGGGAGCTGGTGGTGCCAAGCTGTGCTACCTATGTACTTTCTGGGTCTCACTGATATCTGTACATGAATGAGGAAGAAGGGCTAGAATTCAGATGGGTAGAGATAGGTCAGATGGCCGAAAAACCAATACACATTAGGAATGCTAGGTCTTGTTATGCCCCTTCCTACGGATGAGTCCTGGGAAGTTAGTCGGCAGACTTAAGGTTATGTAGCTCAAGAGAGCTGGAATTGAGACCCAGGTCTGCTACCCTTCAAGGTCCACTCCATCTCGACTCCCACATGCTTACTGATGAGTGCCAGCTAGCCAGGCTAGGCGTGTCCCAGACAAAGGGGACAGTATGTAAAAGCCCGGAGGCAAAAGGAACTAAGGGCTGGAGACGACTTCAAGGCGGCTGGATGATGGGGGAGGGGCACTGTGGAGGGAGCTGGGGCCCAGGCTGCGGTTCCGGGGCCTGTTAGCAAGGAGTTGATACATTTGCAGGTCTGAGCAGGGCAATGACATGAGGGGGGATTTTCCAACTGGGTGGGCCAGAACCAGTGAGGTGACTAGAAACCAAGCATGCTGGGAAATGAGGAATGGTAGACAGAGGGAGCCAGGTAGGCAAGGTTCAGCACGGGGAGCTGGTGGGAGGGAAGAGATAATTATGAATGAACGTTGTGTTTGTTGAGCTAAAGCAGGTCACTCCAAGGAAGGGGTGAAACAGGTTGAAGGAGATCTGTGTCAGACATGATTGTGCCAAAGAAACGTTCAGAAGATTGGAGACCTCAAGCTCAGAAGGCAGAGGGGTCAAGACACAGATTTTGACACCCAGGGACGTAACTAAGTTTGTAAAGTGCTTACTGAGCATACACAAAGCCTTGGGTTCAATCCCCAGCACTGAATAGATGAAGCACAGAGGTACATGCTTGTCTCTCAGCTCTCCAGAGAATCGGGAGTTCAAGGTCATCCCTCTGCTACATAGTGCACTTGAGGCCAACTTGAGCCACATGAGACCCTGTCTTAAGAAACAAACAGAAGCACGGATTTGGAGGCCAGTCATACACATAAACACCAAATTACATCGAGATGACCCAGAAAGGTTGTGCAAAAGAAGAGGACCCAGCACGAGAGCCGAGAACCTCTAACCTGGAACCTCTGAGCCAATGGGCAAAGCAGTGCCAGAGAGACCGGCGCGCAGTGGGTGCTAGGAGAGCCAGAGGCGGGCGTGGTCAGCGTGTTAAAGACGGAAGGAATAAGAAAGGCCCACTAGATTTAGTAACTAGGAGGCCAGTGGTAACCTCCAAAAGATCAGTTTCCATGGCAAAATCAGAAGGCAGTGAGATGAGGTGTGAGTGGGAGTGAGCAGGCAGACACTCTTCCAATAATGTGACCATAAAGGGGACAGGAGGGGGGAGGGAACCTGGGGGTGGGGTGGGCAATAGAAGTGTTCCAGGAGGCTGAGGCAAAGAATCGCTGAGCTCAAGGCCAGTGTAAAAGAGATGTAGCAAGATCCTGTCTCAAAAATAAAATAAAATAAAATAAAATAAAATAAAATAAAATAAAATAAAATAAAATAAGTAAAGTAAAAAGCAGGGTGAGGCCCCTGGAAGAGAGAAGCCACCCTTGAGGACCGCTTGGGCCTTCGGTGAGGGGAGCTTCAGTTGGGGAAGTTTTAATGTTTGAAAAAAAATGATTGAAGGTGCTGAGAGTCACCGTCCCTTCTCAAAGTAACTGTAACAAGCTTGTGTGTTTTCCCTCACATTCTTCAATTTACACCTGGATTTTTTTAAAAATATAAATCTGGAAGTGTGGTGGAAAGATTCATCTTCCTTCCTTCCTTCCTTCCTTCCTTCCTCCTTCCTTCCTTCCTTCCTCCTTCCTTCCTTCCTCCTTCCTTCCTTCCTCCTTCTTTCCTTCCTCCTTCCTTCCTTCCTCCCTTCCTCCTTCCTTCCTTTCATTTTTTTCTCTCTTGAAACCTAGATTGGCCCTGAACTCACTATGCAGACGAAGAGGGCCTCCAACCTTTGTTCCTCCTACCTCTTCTTCAAGCTGTGCACCACCAGGCCTGAAGGAAAGGCCATTTTGAATGAGTGAACATTAAGAAAAAAAGAATCAATTGCATTCATTTTAGGTACAAATGAAAGCATAAACTATTACCTATGGATCGGGAAAGAATACTTTGTAATTATCATAGAAATTGTTTGCAATGTAAATTCCTGTTCTGAAGTACTTGACTATGCTTAAAAACAGTAGTTAGTATTTTAAGAATCCCCTTGTGGGGTAAAACCACTTTGTATCTATTTTAAGACCTTGTTAAGTCTGCTTAAATGTAGTTTAGAAAAAAAAATTTTTTTTTTTAAAGATACTGGCTACATCAGAAAACAGCTTCCAGCAAGGTAAAACCGTTCCGGTGCAGGTGCTTCCAAAGGCCATTGCCACCGCAGGCAGATCTGATGGCTCGAGATTGTAACTAAGGGAACAGTGGGGGCGTGAATGTAAATTTCATTTCTCAAAAGACCTAACTAGAGTATTGATCCGAAGGGAGCAGCCAGTAAATGCAGGATAGAGAGCCCTTTTTAAATTCAAGTAAATAGAACTAGAGAAATATACAAATACATACATGTAACCCTAGGTTTTCCCCTTGAGCTGCAGCTCCTGGGAGAGGAGGACAGGGAGATAAGAAAGCCAGGGACTGGGGAGCCACTGACACCGAATAGCACAGAACATTGTAAACTGAAGCCGGGAATCCTATGGGCAAGAATAATGTTCTACCACTGGGAGGCTTGTTATCTACATTCATCTGTCTGTCTGTCTGTCTTACTATTTATCAGTCATCTAGCAATCATCTATTTATCTACCATCTATCTATCTATCTATCTATCTATCTATCTATCTATCTTCTATCTATCATCTTTACAAAGTCTCAACACTCCTATAGTCCAGCCTGGCTTCACACTCTCCCTATGTAGCTGAGGATGACTTTGAACTCCCAACCTTCCAGCCTCTACCTTCCAAGTGCCAAGACCATCAAGATTGCAGGCTTGCCCAGCTGCTATGGTTCTTTGTTTAAGAGTATCTCTGGCCAGCCCATTGACCTGCGTGATCACAATGCTTCACCAGCAACCACCTGAGCAAGGTGAGGGAGGACACGGGGAATGCCTGCTTCTGTTCTGTTTCCTGTTTGATCATGAGCACAAGGGTGGCTGATTCAAGACTCAGCTTTGTGGCCTGGATTCTCCGACATCCCAACCCCCCCACAGGCCTGGGGGGATGGGGGTGGGGAAATCAGGAGGTCATATGGTCTCCTTATCTTACGTAAGGTGACCGGTCTCCTTCTTAAATATAATTTCCAGCTCCTTCTTCAGTTCCATTTCAATCTCCATCTCTCCTGTTCCCCACACCCCACAACCCTCTAATGAGCTGCTTCATGTCCTGAAATATATGCATATCCTCGTTAAGGATGTAACATTGTTTTGAATATGTATGCATTCTACACTTGAATAAAAAGGCATTGTGCTATTGAATTCAGTCTCTTCTTTTGCCAATCATATATATATATATATTTTTTTTTTTCTTTGTGTGTATTTGTTTGTTTAAGGTCTTACTGTGTGGCCCTGGGCTGTGGTCTCACCGTGCTGCTGTACACATGCATCTGCAAACACACACAGAGAGACATGTCTGGCTCACTGCTTCTAATGCTCACACAACTGTACAACTGTTACTACAGCCGGCTCTAGAACGCTTTCCTCACTTGTTTTCATCCATCACCTCTGTAAATGCTTTCATTTTGTTGTTCAGACAAGAACTCCCTGTGGTTCAGGCAGTCCTCCACCTCAGCCTTGAAAATCCTCACTTCACTCTATATACATACATACATGCATTTCTGTACATACACAAACACACAATCATATATACATACATATACACATTCACAGACAGACAGGATTTCTATGTGTAGCTGTGTTTGTTCTGGAAATCACTCTGTAGATCAAGCTGGTCTCAAACTCAGAGATCCACCTGTTTCTGCCTTCCAAGAGCTGGGGTTAAAGGGTGGGCCACTCCACCCAGCTTGACTTCATTGATTTTTTTTTTTTTTTTTGATGCTTCCTGTGTGTACAGCAGTTCACAGGTGTGTCTGGGATGGCTTCTGAGTTCTTCACCATTTCCCTTTGTCAGCCTGCCTGGCCGCATTCTTTTATTCTGTAATCCATCTCCTATCTTACTAGTTGTGTGAGTAAATGACTTCTGTCAGGAATTCCACTTCTCAGAACTTACAGATTCACCGGAAGAGAGCAAACTGATGTCTATTTGGTTTACTGGCTAAACATGCTATAAGGGCCAAAATTCAGAAATAATCAAAACTTCCAAACAAATGGATACAAACAATGGAATACTACATAGTGCTAAAAATAAAATGAAAGTTATCTATGCTATATAAAGTCCTCAAAGATATGTTATTCACTGGGTAGAGTAAGGTACGGGGTATTGTGTACGACGTACTTATTATTTCAAGGGACAAGGAACAAAAATGCATGTTCAAATCTACTTGTACAAATAGAAAGCCATTCTAGAGGAACAGAAGCATAAAAAACTAAGGTCAGTGGTTTCTTTGGGGGTTTGAGAGCCTTGACTGAAGAGCAACAAAGATGGGGAGCTGACACCCCACCATCCACATCTGTTTTAGAGCTGGGTATTGGATGCGTACATTTCCAGAACTAACCTCGGGGCTTGGGCCTCTTGCTCAGTAGTAGAGAGATTGCCTAACATGCCTGAGGCCGTGAGCGTCACTTCATCCCTGCAAATGAAAGCAGTGAGTGCTTAGAGAAACAGTGACTTGGGCCTGTATGGACAGTCCCTTCAGAGTGAAAATTAAATCTGTTGAAGCAGTTGTTTTCCCTGCCTGTATGTCTGCATGTGCACACCTAGTGGCCTGGGAAGGAAAGAAAAGAAGAGAAAAGAAAAGAAAAGAAAAGAAAAGAAAAGAAAAGAAAGCAAAACAAAGCATATCAGATCCTCTTCAGCAGGAGTCATGAACAGTTGTGAGCTGCCGTGTGGGTTCTGGGGACCAAGCCTCCTCCTGCAAGAGCAGCCGGTGCTCATAACTGGTCGGCTAGATTTCAGTTAGGATAAAGCCTTTACTCACCCTCCAAGTGTCAAAGTTCTGTGAGAGCCATAAAGTAGGATGAGGGCCTTGTCGGGCGGTAACCATGACTAGAAATAGTTAAGATTTCAGGAAAGTCTCCAAACTGTATGGAGCTATTTATTTTGTTGTTGTTCTTTTTAAACTTTCTAAAAAATATGATTTATTTATTTTACATATATGAGTACACTGTAGCTGTCTTCAGACTTACAAGAAGAAGGCATCGGATCCCATTACAGATGGTTGTGAGCCACCATGTGGTTGCTGGGAATTGAACTCAGGACCTCTGGAAGGGCAGCCACTGTTCTTAACCGCTGACCCATCTCTCCAGCCCCTTAAACTTATTTTATTTTTTTTTTAAACTTTTTTTTTCCCATGAGACACGGGAGGAGGCGGGTGGGAGCGAGCGGGATTCGAACACGCACAGAGAGAGAGAGAGCGAGGACGGACCCGCGCCCTCTGCAGGCAGACGCCTTATGGGCTGTGCCACCTCCGGTTCCCTAACTTATTTTATTTTTAATTTCTAAAAATTATTATTTCATATGTATGAGTGTTTTGCCTGTATGTATGTCTGTGCACCACTAGTGTGCCTGGTACCTACAGAGGCCAGAAGAGAGCATTGGGTCCCCTGGAAATGGAGCCACAGACAGTTGTAAGCTGTCATGTGGGTGCTGGGGATTGAACATGGGTCCTGTGGCTGAGCAGTCGATGCTTTTAACCAGTGAGTCTTTCCAGCTCCTTTTACTCTGTTTTATTTGTGTTGCTGAGGATGGAACCCCGGGCTACCTGTATGCTAGGCAACTGTTCAATACAGTGCCACATGCCCAGACTACTGACGTTCATCTTTAAACTCTGAGCACACAGAACTATCTAGTCCATTTATCCAACATCAAACCATGGTACCTTCTTTCCCAAAGGACAACTTGAAGCCCAGAGGCCGGCTGAAGCACCTCACCCACCTGGTGGTGGATCAAGGTAACTGCAGGCAGAGCGTTTGGAAAGCAGCCTCTGCAAATCCAAACCCTGCTTGTTCTCTTTACTTCTTTTTCTAAGCATCTGCCTGAAGCATTTGTCCTGAAGGATCATAGGTTCCAAATTAGTAGACTGGAAATTAACGAGACTTCCCATCAGTAACCCCGAGAATTAAAATGATGGAAAAAAAATCTACTAATTATAGACCAGCCAGCGGCCACTGAAGCAGTTTTGGATCCAGGCCTCTGAGAAAAGGGAGATGAGGGAAGCAGGCAAGAGCCCAGATGGAACCCAACCTGTGGGGCTGTACTTTCTGTGCCTCTGCCCTTGCCCCCGGACTTGGGGTTGGGGGAACCCGGCACTCAGTGCTTCCTGCCCCCACAGCTCCTTTCCCAGGGCTGGCTTCTGAGAACTATGTAAGACTTCGGGCCAAATGACTGGAGCCTCCAAAATAGGAGTGGAGGTGGGGGCCGGTTTTCTGTGCAGTTCTGGGAAGCTGTTGCGGGGAGGGGGGAGGGTGGCATTGAAGCAGGAAGAGGGGTAGCAAAGGCAGACCGAATGCCCGCCATACCCTGGCCTGTCGATTTCCTTTTTCATCTCTTTATCAGTGTTTGTAACTGAGCTCCTTATCAACAGGAAACGCCTGCCTGGAGGGATGAGGCAGGTCCAGGGGAATTGGATGCCAGAGACTGGGGATTCTGGGTAGCGCCTTGCTGCAGATCAGCCTGACTGAGCTGTCTCAGGGTTTCCAGAATCCAGACGCATTGCTCTGGCACTCAGCGAAGGCTGTACTGTGTACTCCAACAGGGACCTCAGGCTAGAGTGTCTACAGGAGGGAGCCTAGAGAGGAGGTCCAGTCCTGAGCCTCAGTGACCAACGACAAGTCACTATAAAGTGAGAATTCTCTTAACCACCAGTTCCCCTTCTTCTCAGAGGAGAGGCCAAAGACCTGCTAATGTCATAAGCAACTCGGTGATAGTCAGCCCACCCAGTCCTAGTGAAGGGCACAACTGTAGGACAGCCAGGAGCTCAGCATAGACTTGATGCTGAAGGGGAGCAGGGGGCACAGACCGAGTTCTTCCTAAGCATCAGATACTTTAGAAGTGTTGCCCGCTGCCTGGTCGTAGTGACGCGTGCTTGCAATCTCAGCACTTGGGAAGCTGGGCAGGATGGTGGAGGCTTTGAGGTCAATGTGGTCAGTCTAGGGAGAACAGTGTAAGCTCTAAACTCTGTCTTACAACAAAATTCATCAAGTTAGGATTCTGATGCTTTAGAGGGGGGTCTCCCAGGAGAGTGGTGGACTGAAGGTCAGATCCGCTGCCCTAATGCGATTATCTGGGGGCAAGCAAGCCTTTCTAGTTGGCTCAAGCCCAAGTTTATCTATTTATCTGTCTGTCTGTCTTCCTCCTCCTCCTCCTCCTCTTCCTCCTCTTCCTCTTTTTCCTCCTGCTCCTCCTTCTCCTTCTTTGAAACTGTCAGAAGACTGAACACAGTTCTGGTAGCAGAGACAGGAAGGGAGCTGGGGTACCTCATCTTATCAGTCACTATCAGTTGCCCTTGAGCAACCTGTCGGGCTGTTGGTGATGATAGAGGTGATAGTCGAGTAAGCCCTGGCTTCTCGCCGCCACATCTCCCCGGGCAGCCCTCCCCTCCGTGTGCTCCTGCAGCCGGGGATGTAGGTCAATAAGAGTGGGTGGGTGAGAAAGAACAGAGACTCATCCAGACATGACACCCCTCAGGGCAGCAGTGGCAACACTTGAACCTGGAAACTGCCTGAAAATAGACAGTGTGTCTATGACATTATGCAAATTGTATGCAAAGTCGAGGAGCCCTCTGTCTCTATTTCTAGCAAACTGAATGTGGTCCTGGTAGAAGCAGCTTGTTTCAAGAGTCGCCCACCCGGAGCGATGACTGCACAACTACCATCAGTCCCAGCCCTGGGACACTGGACTGGGCACACAAAGCCCTACCCTACCGGAGGGTGGGTTTCAAAGCATGAAGATTTTGCCATCTCTTAGGCTGTTAATCATGTCTTTGTTCCGTTTGTATCCCTGGCTGGCCTCTAGAATCATCCTGTGGCTGAGGATAACCTTGAAACCCTGATCCTCCTGCCTCCATGCCCCAAGTGCTGGGATTGCAGGTGTGCACCACTACACCTGGTTTTGAGATATGTCAGGGGAGGCAAAGTCCCTTCCTTATAGGCTACGTATCAGGTAGGACTGAGGGAGGATGGAGTCTGGGAAGGAAAGAAGCTGTCTATGAGAGCCTGGGTACCAAGAGGCCTTGGCAGAGAAAGGGTTGAGAGTCCGTGTCAGGGCTCAGGCTGCATTCTGCATGCCCTAACAACCATCCCCTCTCAGGGCGGGACAGAAATGCTTCCTCACTTTTTGTATGTAACAAGGAAGTTGGAGGCTGGGGTCACCAGAGGAAATCAGAGCAAAGAGCAGAGAGAGAGGCTTGTGATTCATATTCATTCATTCTCTCTCTCTCTCTCTCTCTCTCTCTCTCTCTCTCTCTCTCTCTCTCTCTCTCTCTCTCTCTCTCTCTCTCTCTCTCTCTCTCTCTCTCTCTCTCGGCAGTAATAGCATGTGCGAGTGGCCAAGAGCATGGGCCGCAGTAACCTCACAAGGTTCTCTTATAACGGCATGGTGATGGGTCAGCCCTGCCAGATCTTGTCCAGCCTACACGGAACTCTTGCATGGCGGTTTTCCCGATGCCCTTTTCCGGTCCCCAACCACGAGTTTTTTGCTTCCTGGTCATTGGATGCCAGGCCTGCCAGGCCTTGTAGACCCTAGAGGAAGGATGGAAACGCTAATAGCTTCAGAGGAAAGGTCTTGTCTGCTGTGTGTGCCAGAGAGGAGGTCCACGACCCCAGTGCAGAAGACTGCAGATTTGTGTCCATTTGGAGGCAAGGGGAGCAGAGCAAACTGTCAACCTCAGAAGAAACTGGGGCACCTTCCCTGTTTTCCTAAGAGAGGTCCAACACCCTCTTCTTAGAAAGCTTGTATTTCTGGGCTGGACTGAACCAAAAGACTCCTCCCTGCTTCCTTCTGTACGCATCCCCTAGTCTCTGTCCCACCCCTCCAGTGGCACGTTGCTCACAATTTCCTGGGTGGGTCGGGAGGGGGCCTGAGGTGCTCTCTGGGATTTCCAGGTAAGGGGAGCTTTGGATTCTGGGGGTGTGGATTAATTCCAGACAAGGAGTGGGGAGCACCTAGCGAGGAAATTAAGGAGCTGAACAGGGAGGGGCGAAGCCGCCTCTGAGTAAGGAAGCAAAAAACTCCTTTGCTAGGTGTGGTTTCCAGGCACCGTCCCTACAGCCAGAACAGCTGAGCGCACTGAGCGCATGCACGCACGCACGCACGCACGCACGCACGCTGCGGCGGCGGGGGGAGGGGGGGCAAGGAGGAGGGCCCGGGCCTGCTGGGAGGAGCCAGCTTGCTGTGGGAAGGGAGCAGAGCAGCCGTGGGCAGCGCGTTGGCCAGCAGAGGGCGACGTGGCTGGCATGGATCAGGTTGCTGTCTATCCCGGGTGGGATCTGAAGTTTGAGCCTCAGTGCGGTTCCAGGTATGGGAGCGTTCTAGAGCAAGCTTGTCCCAGGGAAATTTGGTGGTGTGTACTTTGGGATCCTCTACTTCCCGACCCTTGGGTTCTCTCTGGACCTTTGCAACTGGATCACTGCGGAGGCACTAGCCTGGAAAACAGCAGAAACTCAGGGGGTCAAACATGGTTTATTGAGGACCTACTACGTGCCTGTCACAGACTAAGTGCTCCCATAAACTGTGTGGTTCCACTTGCACACCTGCACTCTGAAGCATTTGGAGATAGTTGTCCCTAGAGGACCACTCTCCTTGCCAGGTCTCCAGTCGTTCAACCCTACCCCCGGCCCCCCATTTAGGATTTCCTGGCCTTGGAGGAGCTAGCTACTGTCTTCTGTTTCTGGCTGTGGAGTCTGAGTATGAATTTGTTCCCAAGTTCAGTAGAAATAAACTCCTTCAGGCAGGAAAGCGATTCCCCGGCTCCAGTGACCGGAGAACCTTCAGACTTTGCCCCACTGGTCTGGGAAAGGCCAGTCTACTTTCTGTTTTCATTTCGTTTTCACTTCCTGGTTCTCCTCGGTCCTTTCACACTGCTGAAAGACAGGCTTGAGAGAGGGAACAGAGATGGAGAGCTGAGTGGTCACACCAGAGGAACTCAAGGAGTCAGCGCGTGTGTGGAACGGGATGAGGGAGCGCCGTTACTCCCCTTCAATGGCCAATAGTTTCTAGGCTGGGTCTTCCCAAGATGGAGGCTGATCTCGTCTCTTGCCTGAGCCATACTTTACCCTCCTCAAGCCTTGCCTGCAGTCCACTTCTCTTCAGTCCATCAACCCTGGCTTCAGTTTCACTTGTTCAGGATGTGGGTGTACCCTTCACATCTTTTAATGCCAGACTCTTGGTGTTTCTCTAGGCCACGTTCTCCCAAGGTGCACTTTCTGGGGCCTGGCCCAGGGTATGTGTGGGCTTTGGCCAGAGTCACAGCCAGGAGGGAGCAGAACCTGGTTGCTGGAGGCTTCTTGATAGGGGCCAAATTTCTTTCAGTCTTGGAGACCCCAAAGGAAGCCACCCCTGAGCCCTGGGCAGAAGGCCAAGCCACGGAGAGAGTCAGAAGTTCCTGTGCTGCCCAGGTCCCAGGGTGGCCACTAGCATAGCTTAAGGCAAGAGCTGGAGCCTGGAAATTAGCCCGGGGGCACCTCAGGTCATCCTGGACCCTGATGGTTATTTACAAACCCCAGCTTGACTCAAGGGGTCATGGGGTGTAGGAGACAAGACTCAGCTTTTACACAGCCTGAGCTTCAAAGAAAATCGGGGTCTGAGACATCTCAAAGGACATCGGGACAAAACCTGAGATGGTAAGACGGTGAAGTCCTCTCCTTTCGAATGGAGTAACACTGGGTTGGTCACTTCCACCATGTTTGACCCTCTCCTCAGAGGACCTTTGGGTTTTCATGCCCTTATGAGCCATCTGAGAGGGTAAAAGGGTCAGGTACCGCCTCTCCCAAGAAACTAGCATTCACTAGCTAGGGGGTCTAGTCAGGACGACTGAAAGGCATCATAGAAGCAATAAACACCCACAGAGAGACACCGAGGCGGCTGAATATCTCTCTGGCTGAGCTCCAGCAGGTGGAATGTCTGCTGAAACTGGACAGGGCCCTGTGCCATCCTGGCCACTCTGATGGAGCAGAAAGGTTGACCAAGGGTAAGGGAGAGTGAAAGCCCAGGATCCGGGCCCGGGATTCCCTGACTTGGCCACCCTGCCCTGAGAGTGGTAGGGGGTGTACCCTGCTGGCCTTGGGGATGGGGAACCCAGCCAGGCGTCAGAGAGCCGGCCACTTTGAGCAGGCCAGACAGCACAGAGGCAGATAGAATTTCAGCCCAGCTGTATTTTTGGCTGGATGGGCTTAGGGCCAAGCTGAGCAGGCACACACAGGGCAGAGTGCATGCTCACACTGTCTCTACCCAGACAGGCTATGTCTTCTGCCCCAGCACATACTTTAGGCGGAGAAAGTCCGGTGACCCTGGGCTAGTGAATCACTTTGGGTTTCTCTGGATTGTGGCTGAGCTTCTGTAATGTCTTCTTTATGCGCAGTGCAGTGAGGCGAGCGGAGGGGTTGGGGTACCAGCACTCTCGCATCATCTGGGCCAGCCCGGAGAGGACCTGTGGGGTTGGGAGAGAGGCAGAGAGGAGGAAGATTTATATGGGTCAGGAAGATGGAAAGAAGGCACGGAGTGTGGAGGCAATGGATACGCATTGGGAGTCATAGCTGGAGAAAGGACAGGAAGAGCATGAATTGGACAGGAGGGAGGCAAGGCAAGAGAAAAAATGGAGCCAGGTGGTGGTGATGCACACCAGCACTTAGAAGGCAGGAGGATCCCTGAGTTTGAGGCCAGCCATGACTACAGAGTGAGAGATAGGACAGCCAGGGTGAAATAGACCCTGTCCTGAAAAACAGAGGGGGGAGAGAAGAAGAAGAAGAAGAAGAAGAAGAAGAAGAAGAAGAAGAAGAAGAAGAAGAAGAAGAAGAAGAAGAAGAAGAAGAGGAGGAGGAGGAGGAGGAGGAGGAGGAGGAAGAGGAGGAGGAGGAGGAGGAAGAAGAGGAGGAGGAGGAAGAAGAGGAGGAGGAGGAAGAAGAGGAGGAGGAGGAAGAAGAGGAGGAGGAGGAAGAAGAGGAGGAGGAGGAAGAAAAGGAGGAGGAGGAAGAAGAGGAGGAGGAGGAAGAAGAGGAGGAAGAGGAGGAAGAAGAGGAGGAAGAGGAGGAAGAAGAGGAGGAAGAGGAGGAGGAGGAGGAAGAGGAGGAGGAGGAGGAAGAGGAGGAAGAGGAAAGGAAAGAAGATGATGAGGAGGACGGAGAAGTGGAAGAAGGTGGCAGAAACAAGCAGGAGAGAGCGTGGGAGAGTGTGGAGGTCTTTGGGAACCCAAAGACACCCCAGTGCACAGATTCTGGTGAGCACCTGCCCCCTCAAACCCCCATGGCAGGATCCACTGTGAAGGGCATTCTTGCAAGCCTGTGTTGCCTTTTGCAGCCTGAGGACTAGTGCACAGGGTACCGACTCCCCACTCCTTCACCAACCATGACTGAGAGTGTGGCAATGGCAGGCAGACATTGTCCCCAAAGTGCCTATCTCCCAGAAGGAGCCTATCCCAGCAAACTCAGTGGCCTCAGGAAACATGGCAGCCTGCCTCCTCTGGTTCCTAAGAGTGAGTATACATCTGTGCACTGGAAAGAATTTATGTGGTCTCTTACGTATACACATATACATTTGTTATCTTTCAGTACAAATATATTGAGTCTTAGTGTAGGCTGGGCACCAAGGTAGCTGGTAGGAATATTAGAATGAGAAGTAGGAGGTGCTTCTTGGAAAGAAGGAGGGGCTAAGTGGGAGAAGGCGGGACTGAATGGGAGGAGGGGCTAAGTGGGAGAAGGCGGGACTGAATGGAAGAGGGGCCGAGTGGGAGGGGAAAGGACCAGAGATGATAATGAGGGGCATATGGCCAAAATACATTGTATTTGTATGAAATCAAAAGAAGACATCATTTGTTGGTTGCTTGCTTTTGTTTGTTTGGGGTATTGAGACAGAGTTTCTCCTTGTAGTTCTGGCTGTCCTAGAACTCACTCTGTAGACCAGTCTGGCTTTGAACTCAGAGATCCACTGCCTCTCAGTGCCAGGATTAAAGGCATGTACCAACATGCCTGGTGAAGAAATAATTTTTTAAAAAAGGAGTGAGCTGAGCTGGAGAGGTGGTTCAGTGGTTACAGAGGTCCTGAGTTCAATTCCCAGCAATCACATGGTGACTTACAACCATCCATAATGGATCCAATGCCCTCTTCTGGTGTGTCTGAAG
Source organism: Arvicanthis niloticus (assembly GCF_011762505.2). Classification (NCBI taxonomy): domain Eukaryota; kingdom Metazoa; phylum Chordata; class Mammalia; order Rodentia; family Muridae; genus Arvicanthis; species Arvicanthis niloticus. The sequence goes on along the minus strand of NC_047670.1, from coordinate 75,372,267 downwards.
ACAGCGACAGTGTACTCGTATAAATAAAATAAATAAATCTTTTTTTTTTTTTTTTAAAAAGGGAGTGAGCTGGGCATGGTGCAAAAATCTTTGATCCCAGTTCTCAGGTGACAGAGGCGATCTCCTCGAGTTTGAGGTCAGCCTGGTCTACATAACAAGTTCCAGGCCAGCCATAGTGAGACTCCACATATGCTTGTATGTGTCTCTTTAAGTGTGGAATGTCTTGAGAAAAAACAACTCATCATCGTCAACAACAACAAATTTAGGAGAAATTTAGCAGAGACTCTGATTCTCGCAGGTGAGGTAAAAGGTTCTGAAATCAGATTAACTGGAAGGTCCAAGCAGGATGAAGGACTCACAAGCCAGATGTGTGGGAGGGAATACCGAGAACAACCCACGATCGATCCAAGAATCAGAGGTTGTACAGCCAAGAACTCAGAAATTCCAGCTGAGAATCAATCTCCACCCATACCAGCCCAGTCCCGCCCCAGTCCGGCCCCAGCCCCAGCCCAGCCCCACCCCAGTCTCAGCCCAGCCCAAGTCCAGCCCCAGCCCAGCCCCAGCTCCAGCCCCAGCCCAGCCCCAGCCCAGCCTCAGCCCAGCCCCACCCCAGCCCCACCCCAGCCTCAGCCCAGTCCAGCCCAGCCTCAGCCCAGTCCCAGCCCAGCCCCACCCCAGCCTCAGCCCAGTCCAGCCCAGTCCAGCCCAGCCCCAGCCCAGCCCCAGCCCTGCCCCAGCCTCAGCCCAGCCACACCCCAGCCTCAGCCCAGCCCAGCCCCAGTCCAGCCCCAGATCCAGCCCAGGCCCAACCTCAACCCCAGCCCTAGCTCAGCTTCAGCTCAAGCAGAGACCTTACCGGATCTGCAGCCAGCCTGTTAGGGATGATGGGGGTCTGCTGGTCAATGCACACCACCTTTTTCATGTCCTCAAAACTGGGGTCATTGGGTACCATGTCATAGAAGGGCGGCCTGTAATCCTCCACAATGCCTGGGGATTCAAGGGGTGTGGGACAATTACTTGGGACTCAGAGCACCCAGAGGATGACTTGTCTGGAGCTAGCTGCCTGATTATATTGCTCGTGAGAGGGATCCTATCCTATAACATAACAACTGTTCGTATAGCTCGGAACTGCTGCTTGTGTTTCACACTTCCCCAGTGGGTAATAAGCACATTCCATGATTTCCCTGGTATCTCTTTGTGGAGAAACTGAGGCTCAGATGCATGGGATTCGAGTTGCCTAGGCAGTCACGGCAGAGTCAGGACTTGAAATCCATCTTTTGGCTTCCCAGGCTGGATCTTATTTCCATTTTGCTCAGCTGTCTTCCATCCTGGGCCTGGGTACCACTCCCTGACCGATGCCTGATAACACTAACAGCTGGTGTCCCAGAGCTCTTCCTGTGTGCCAGATGGGGTCCTTAGTGCGCTGCTGGAAAGCCTCACAGTGGCCTGTGGGGACTGTAACATTGTAGCTTCATGTCAAGAACCAAAACAGTCCAAAGGTTCAGAAAGTTTGTCTTCAAGGATCAACAGGTAGCAAGTGACAGAGCTGGGACTTGGGGCAGAAGTCCAACTCCGAATTCCACGATTCCGCTCTCTCAGCTGCATTTATGGAAGGACTGGATTCTGCTCGTAATAGGGACAACAAAGACCAGAAAAGCACCCCTCCTAGAAGCAAAAGATTTACTCCCTGGTCCAAAACAAATGTGCTTACCATCAGGAAAAGCTCATTTCTCTGCAGACCCCACAACCAACGGTGTTCCCACCCCATGTCAAGTTATCCCGAGTCTCTTTTGAAAGGTGTGCCTGTGGGGTCAGAGGCAGCCCCATGTCTCCTCCTGCTTCCCAACCCCAGGCTGCTTCTGTGACCGTGCAAGCCACAACCTCAATAAAGCCCTCAGCAGCTGTTCTCCCCGTGGCGGGCTTCCAGGCTGCCCCTGTGCTGCTGGCGCCCTAATCAGTGATTTGCAGAGGCCTGAGCGTGTCTAATGAGCCTTTAATCAGTGCCGGGGCTGACACCAGATTACAGTGTTTATAATGCACTAGGAGTCTGTGTGAGGCTGACAGAGCTTCCCCTCCGCCCCAGGAGCCCAAGGCAAGCCCATCGGCCCTTTCTTTCCTGCTTACAGCCAGGCCTACTTCTTTGGTTTCATCCAGGTACCCCTTCCCCAACTCCAGCCACTCAGAGCTGACTCCACCAGTAAATGCTCAGGGATCAGAACCCCCCCTGGGGGGGCTCTCTGGTGACACCTGGGTCTCTGCTGTCACAGATGACCACTGAGTAGAAATGAAGTTGTAAAAGGCTGGCTCCTGGTAGATGCTCAGGAAATGAAAACATCTCTGTTCCCAAGGAGCTGGGTTCTAGTCTGCAGAAATTCCAGCGTGGGAGGGTGTGGCATAGGGGCTGCACAAAGCTGCATAGGGGCTGCATAGGGACTGAACAGGCCAGCACAGGGCTGCACAGGGCTGCACAGGGCTGCATAGGGGCTGCATAGGGGCTGCATAGGGGCTGCACAGGCCAGCACAGGGCAGCACAGGACTGCACAGGCAGGTGCTTCTACAGCCTTTCCAGGTTATGGTCTCCTGTGGCAATCCTCTGTGATAATGAGGTTGCAATAAGCAGGCAGCACAGAAGCCAGATAGCTTACACATGAACAAAAAAAACAGGACCAACATTTAACCGCCACAGTAACAGAGAGCACTGGCCCAGAATCAGATGGCCTGACTTAAGATAGCCAGCCATAATCCTGCATTTGTCTTTTCTTTTAGAAAATGCAATAATATTATGTCGGCGCTCTTTCATCATGACTACTAATATTCAGCTCTAAGCACTGATTGCCTTTTTTCTCTGTGTAGCCCTGGCTGATCTGAAACTCCATGTTTGTATAGATCAGGCTGGCCTTGAATTTGGAGCAATTCTTCTGTCTACTGAGTGCTTAGATTACACCAGCTTGTAGATATTGTTCTAAATACTTGATTTGGACCATATCTGCAACTATACTTATTTTTTTCCCCTAATTTCACAAAGGAGGAAACAGGCTGAGGCTAAGTCCTCCCTGTCATGACAAAGCCTGAAACTGAGTCCAGGCAATCTGACTGCCCAATGCCAACCCTTAACAGAATAGGAGACTGCAACAGCTAGAGAAGACATTGCAACACATACTTAAATTCCACGAATGCTAGCTTAGCTGCTCCCCTGCCCCACCCCCACCCCCATGCTCAGGATCAAAACCTACAGCCTTGAACATGTCTGGCACGTGTTCTACCACCTCGATCTGAAAAAAAGTTTTTTTTTTTGTTTTTTTTGTTTTTTGGTTTTTTTTTTGTCTCTAACTCAAGATTTTAAGGCCACATCCACACCCTCGAAGGCTCAGATGAGCCTTAAAGTCCATCTGTGCTGAACTAGTTGATTCACAGAAGTAAAAGAAAGCTAAGAGGTCTAGTCTCTAACCCTCAGATCAAGGGCACCAGCCACCACAGAAAACCCTGTCTCCATATATCTACACACACACACACACATACACACACACACACACACACACACACCACACACAGACTACACACGGTGGGTGCTCACCATTAATAATAGTTCGCCGGGCGATCTCCCATAGCACTAACCCGAAGGCCCAGATGTCTGTCCACTTGTACGACTCAAAGCAGTCTGTGCGGATCTGCTCATCCAGAACCTCGGGTGCCATGTATCTCTTGGTACCCACTCGGGGGTTGTTGCCGATGTCCAGGTAATCGCTGCTTTGTGAGTGCATCACTGCCAATCCTGTGGGTGTTTGGCTTGTCAGTCCTGCAGGCTCCCACACAGGGTGGCCACTTCCTTACTGGGGAGCCAAAGCAGGCTTTATATGGTCAGATACAGTGAAGGTGGACACAGACAGACATAGAAGAACAAGGCACAGGAGACCTGCTCTGAGACACCTGGAATACAGCAATGGCCTTTGTTGCTTTATAGCATTCTCAAGGGTCCCAAAGACTCGGCATGATGATGCCCATTTCACACAGTAGAACTTCCATGTGTGTTGGAAGGAGCCAAGTTCTCAGAGAAGTCAGGGTGAGATACAGGCTCTTACGCCCCGCCCCTTTTCTTTAGGTTGCACGAACGGTGGAAAGAGTCTGGGCTGGAAACCAGTTCGTTTCGAGACAGGGTTTCTCTGTGTAGCCCTGGCTATACTGGAACTCACTATGTAGACCAGGCTAACCTTGAACTCAGAGATCAACTTGCCTCAACTTCCGGAGTGCTGGGATTAAAATCCCAGTTTTTAAACAGGCAGAGCCAAGCATGCAAGCCCCGCCTACAGGTGAAGCCCCACCCCTTTCCCCGCCTGCTCACCCAGGTCTGCGATGCAGCATTGTAAGTTGCTCTTGACCAGCACGTTGCGGCTCTTGAGGTCACGATGGGCGATGGCTGGTTTGCCTTGAGTGCCAAAGATCTCTACGTGTAGGTGCGCCAGGCCGCAGGCCGCGGACACAGCTAGCCTCAGGGCCAGCTGGGGTTCCAGCGTCTGCCTCTGCAGAAAGTCATAGAGGGAGCCGTGTTCGTGGTAGTGGGTGATGAGCCACAGCTGCGTGCTCGAGTTCCGCGAGGTCATGTCGGAGGCGATGAAGCCTGTAAGCAGAAGGGTGTGACCGCTCAACCAAAGTGCCCAGGAGGAAGGTAGGGATGAGAGGGACAGAACGGGTGTGGAGGAGACTGAAGGTTGAAGCGGTCTGGGAGTCACTCAGGGTTACATCAATTCGTGTGTGACTTCGATGTATTCCAGCCCTGAACTAAGGGGGTTGAGATGCCTAGGCCTGGAATAGCAGGCGAGTCCCCCAGCTTGCCTAAGATGTTGTCGTGTCGAAGCAGAACTGTGTTGTAGATCTCCGTCTCCCGGAACCAGGACTGCTCATCTCGTGAGGAGAAAATCTTGACCGCCACACTCTCGCCGTGCCACGAGCCGCGCCACACCTCGCCATATCGGCCCTTTCCTAATCCGTGGCCAAGAGAAGAATAAGGACCACACACTAGACACACACAATCCTAGAAGCCCCCGCCCCCACCCCCAAGTCTGGATGTTATGAAGATTCACTCTGCAAATATCTGATTTTTTTTTAACTTTTTTTTTTTGATAAGGTCTCACTTGTCTGGCTGATTTGGAACTTGCTATGTAGACCAGGCTGGGATTAGAGGAAAGTGCCACTGCCCAGCTGCCTTTTAATTTTTTAAAAAAATCACATTTATTTATTTATTCATTCGTGTGTGTGTGTGTGTGTGTGTGTGTGTGATACACTCTAACTGGGATCACATATGGAGGTCAGAGGACAACCTGAGGGAGCCGGTTCTCTCCTCTTGCCGTGTATGTCCCAGAGACTGAATTTAGACCATCAGGCTTGGTACTAGTACCTTCACCTGCTGAGTCTTATTGCTCTCCCCAAACCTGAACATACCTTTATCAATATCTTGTCCCAGCTTTTGGGCTACCCTAGCTTAGGATAGCTTATCAGCTCATCCCTGTCCTTGCAGAAGGACCTATCTAACCTTGGCCCAGAACCAACCCACTCCCTGCCCAGCAGAGTCTCTTACTCTGGCTCAGGCTGGACCCATCTGTGATTGATCCTGGAAGCCAAGAGCTTCCTGCCTCTGGTCCGCACCCCCAGCTCACTGAGTGCTTACCCACACACTCCACCAAAGCAACCTGCCGTGCTACTGTCCTCTGCACCAAGAAGGGGAGCCCGGATCCGCTGCCTGTCGTACAGTCGCTGTCCAGGAAGTCCTAGGGATACCGAGTGGTTACTCAGCGGCTACCCCCATCAGCCTTCTCTGTTCTCTACCACTGCCCCACTGCTGTATCACAGCTTGGTTCTCTCTGTCATCCTTGGGGGACCCCTGATACCGTTCCTCCTATCTACACACCCATCCTCCACCCATACCCAGGTCCCAGGTTGCCCCAGACCCATACCCCCAACATGCTGTCTCCCTGTTCAGACGCCTTCAGGATGAGACTGGACTCGCCCAGGTCACTGTGCAGACCCCGCTGCTTCTCCTGCCTTCGCCGGACACGCCACAAGCCCAGAGCGCCCAGGGCCACCAGGACCAGCAAGGCCAGCACAGGACCCAGAATCAGAGGCAGATGGGCATCTACTTCTGGCTCCTCCGAAGGAATTTGAGTGGCTGAAGGAGGGGGACATTGAGTCCCAGCTCCACCAGGCCCGCTCTCCTGACCCTGAGCCAGACCACTTACAGTCAGATCCCAGCATCCTGCCTCCCCTCATCCTCTCCGTGCGGGGCCGGGCATGAGAAGAAAGTAGGGAGGGGGTGGGGGTGGGGACAGAGTTAAGAAGAGGAGGAAGAGTGGGAGAGCCACCCAACATACCCTCCAGCATCAGGGACACGTTGTGGTTGCAGAAGGATCTATAGCAGCAGTGATGGTTGACAAACTCTGTGGGACGTCCTAAGCAGAGCTCCTGGTTCAGGCTCCCGCAGCCCCGATAGACCTGGGGGTGCCCGCCCTGCTCTCGGACCAGCACCACTGTGCACCATGCCCCCTGGCAGATCGGCTTCTTGCAGTGTGGGTTCTCACAAGTGCAGTTTACCAGCTTGGAGGGCTTCACCAAGTCTCCTGGGGGACAGGAGGGATTCAGGCGCTCTTCCCATCCCTTCTGATCTCACAGGCAAACCCCTCAGGCCTCCAGTGGAGTCTTTGAACTCCACTGCCTAACTGTTCTTCCTCCAGAACCTTCTCCCTAGCTACACAGGCAGTGGAGACTGAGAAGCCAGGTCCTGTCTACTGTCTGAACTGGAACCTCCTCTCTCTGCTACAGGCTCCCCCCAACCCCCCCTGGTCTCAGGCTCAGAGAATAATAAGAGAATAATAAGCCTCCCCCTTATTCTCTCCACCCACGATGTAAGTTCTATCCTGGAAGGAGCCTCAGCTTGCAAGTCAGTATCACTTAGATATAAAGGAAGGTGGGAGCAGCGGGGGAGCCTGGTCTATGGGACTACTGTCACCCCCTCCAGCCGGGCTCCTGTTCTCAGCCCCCCAATTCCAGTTCCTAGCAAAAGCTGAGCTGAGCCCAGATAGCCTTCCTTTATTCAGGTCCCGGTTTCCATGGCGCCCCTCCCATACTCACCCCTGGTTAGGCCCAAGGCCACCAACAGCATCAAAAGGCCCCTTCTGAAGATCCCCAAGGTCATGGTCTTCGGAGGTAGGAGGAGAAGCGATGAGGTGAGATCTGCAAATGTGATAGCTGTGGTGACCAAGGTCTCCTCCTACCAGGAGGAAATCACTGAGAGGTTTTTGGGGGAGGCAGGGAAGCCACCTCCCAACTCCTACGTCTGGCTTTAGGGCGTGGCCTGCAAGGGAAGTCCTGGTTCACTTCCCCATGGAAACCATCTGTTGGGGGTAAAGGGTGGTGAGCTGTGTTTAACTGAAGAGAGGCAGAGAGGACGGGGCTCTGTGCCCACTGCTGGGTTCAGGCTGGAACAGGCCGGGAAGGTTGCAGACGGACAGAGCTACAGTGGGAAGAACATCTCTCTCATAGCTCATCTCTCCTCAGCCATTTGCCCATGGCTCCAGCCTCCACCCCTGCCCACCCTTTCCCAGTGCCCTCCCACCCCCCAGCCCGGCTGCTTCAAACATAAACAGGCTCCTGTCCTCACTTCCTGCCATTCAGGGTCCCGCCAGGCCGGCTACAGGAATCAAGATTGTTTAGATTGAGGTCTGGATAGAACAGGCTGGAGTCACGCACAGCAGGGAGCCCAGGGCAGGATGGAAGAGGGACCGACAGGGTCTAAAGGGGCCACCAGGAGCCGAGACAATCATATGATGTCTGTGTGGTTACCTCACACAGCTCTGGGATTTTTTTTTTTTTTTTAAATGTAGTCATCATTATTGTGTCTGTCTGTAAGAATCCTTGTGCCAAAATACAAGTGTGAAAGTTGGAGACAACTCTGTGCAGCCGTTTTTCTCCTTCCACCTTTACGTAGGTGCTGGGAATCAAACTCAGGTCACCCAGCTTATGTAGCAAGCATCGTTACCTGCCGCACCATCTCTTTGTGCCCTTCCCCTCTGGTTTTAAAGGAGAGAGTAAGGCTCGTCCAGGGGAGGAGGCTGGTCAGATCCCATTAGAATTCTCTTGCAGCAACAGAAGTCCCACACAAGGGTCTAGACTCCACCTCCCCAACCTGTCCCTTCTTCTCTGTGTCCTGAGCCGGTGGGTGGGGTCAGTCCCTGCCTGCATCCCTGGGCATATATCAGCCTGACAGTGACTAGGTATAAAAGATCTGTGTCTCCCTCAGAGCCTTCTGGGCCCCCTTCTCTCTTCTGGTTGTCCTGGGAAAGCGTTGGGGGAAAGCCAATGGTACAGGAAGTGAAACATACTCAGACAATGTTTGACCTCCAAGAGTTGCCCGGAGTTTCACTCTTCCAGAAGTTTGATGGACGTTGGTAAGAGACGTGATTCTCGTATGATGATATGGATACTCCTCAACTCAGGCAGGACCCAAACCAGCTATTGCTTCAGAAGCTGTACCACTCTTCCTTTCTCAAAACCTCAGAGCCAGAAGAGAGTGCTGAGCCTGTAGCAACAGATACCCAGGTCAGACAGGAACACAGACTTTCTGAATGGCAGGGTGTGCAGGCTGGATCCTCAGCTGGGGGACCAACACATGAAGTGTCCTGTGAGAAGACATCAGAAGGCTGGAAGGACTGGTTATACAGTCACTTAGACGACAGAGGTCTGTGCTCCTATCTTCGTACCGAACGAAGACCCAAGATGCTGAGGCTTTTGGGGGCAGGATGTCTAGGGTCAGGCTGGGGGGCTTGGTGGACCTTTCTGGCTAGTGGAGGCCCTGGCCTTCCTGCCTGGGTTTCCTCTGCCCCAGAGGCCCGGTCTGGGGGAGGAAATAGAGACCTGCACTGTTGCAGCTGTGTCCCAGTTTCTGCCTGACCTCCCGCCTCTTGCCCCTGCTAGTAGCCAGTTAGGACTCTGCAGGGCTTCTGTGGATAAATGCAGACAGGGCATGTTCCAAGGCTGTGGGCAGGAAGCCATTACTGGCAGACTTCACCTGAGGTGGGAAATGGCTAGCAACAAGACATCTTTCTGGGACATGCTACCAAGCTTCCTCCTCTCTAACTTGCCTTTCTTCTGTGTATTGGTCTGTCAGCCACTCCAGGCTTCCATTCAGCCTGTGTGGGACAAGCAAGAAACATACTCAGGGTTGGGTACAGTAAGTAGAATATGCTTGTAATCCAGCGTGGAGACCGGAGATTTGGGAATGTTAAATGACGACTTAAGATACTGGGTCCGGCCTCAGTTATGTAAGAATACATGACTCCAAAAGTCAAAAATGAAGGGGATAAAAAAAAAAAAAAAAAAAAAAAGAAAGGAAAGGAAGGAAGGGAGGGAAGGCATGTATTTGTAAATGGTTCTCCAGGGAATTCTGACCCATTTGGGTGGGCACCAGGCTTTGAGAAATGTGTCTGGCACAGAGCCGAACTTGTCTCCTGTGCTTTTGTTCATTTCACAGGACATCGCCGGGCGGACGGACAGATGGAAGGGACTCTTAGTTCCTTCCCAGGTGCCTCCCTATCTCTGTGGGAAGAAAGAGAACGACACAGGACAAGGGAGTTGGTAACACTGCAAAGTGGGGGTGAATATGGAGGCAGGGTGAAAAGAACCTGTTCTAAACATAAGTGCATAGGGAAAGGTTGGCAGAAGTCACCCTGGTCCAACCCTGGGAATGTGACGGAGCTAACCATGTCCTATCTGGGGTTAAGCATGAGGAGGGGATGGGAGTATATCTGGGTCTTAAGCTTCTCTTTTCCTCCTTAGTAAAATCACATGCGAAATCTCTGCACACAGAAGCACCACCGCTATTGGCCAGAAATCAAAGACGTTAAACGACTTTCAAAGATTAATGTAAGCAGGGAAGCAACAGCAGGCAGGAGAGCTCTGAGCTCTCACCCTGTGCCAGGCACTGAGCCTTATTGGCTTCTCTCTTCGGAGCCTCATGAAACTCCTACAGAAAACAGCGCTAAATATGGCGTGATGGTAAATCTAAGTGGCCAGCCACAAATCCTTCCTTAATCATTGCTAATCCTCTGGAGTTAGGTGAGGCCCTCAAAGGGGCAAACGGGGACCTGGTCTCAGCAGACATTAACAATATACCCATGGGAGGAGTTATACTGATGCCCTTCTCCCAGTGTTGTTGCCCAGAAACCACCCACTCATTGCCAGACTTCTCAGTGTTTGAGCCTCAGGTAAGGGCCCAGGGAGGAGGAGCCTGGACTGTGCCCGTCAATCTTCCTGTTTCTATCAGCAGCAGGGCTCTGCCACACTGCGATTGTCCCAAGGCAGGGAAGCATGGTGATAATTCTGCTTATCTTTCACACTGTGCACGTACTGGTCTCCCACACCCAGCCAGTCTCAGTATTCACCTGCATATTCCCGACCCAGCCAGTCACATGGCTGCCTCTGGTATTCACCTGCATATTCCGTTAAGCCTACAGTGGTAGAATAGGGTGGGACAGCCTGGATTTTAGAGTTTTAGGCATCTGTAAACTGTACAGCACAACAGTTCTCCCTCATCTGAGGGCGATGCATCCCCAAATCACGTTGGGCGCATGAAACCCAAACTGCATGTCCTGTCCCCTCTACCTATAACACAACTATAATAAAGTTTAATTTGTATATTAGACACAGGAGACATTAACATTAATAAGAAAATACGATGCCCACAATATACTGTAGCCAGGACCTCTGCCTTTTTACTTAAAGGAAGCACTGTAAAGCATGTTCTTGGTATACTAAGTCACCAGCACCTTGGTGTACTGAGTTGCCAGCACCCCTGCATTTGCACTCAAAGCCTTTGTTAACTGAAATAAAGGTTTCTTGATCAGTCTGGTAACCCTGACAGCTACCAGGTGACTAACAGGTAAAGTATACAGCATAGATGTACCGGACAAAGAGATGATTCATACGACAAATGAGGTGTGTGGGGGGAGGGTGAGATTTCACCACACTCTGGAGACAGTATGGATTTAAATTTTTTTTTAAAGGTCCCAGCTGGGCAGTGGTGGTGCATGCCTTTAATCCCAGCACTTGGGAGGCAGAGGCAGGCGGATTTCTGAGTTCAAGGCCAGCCTGGTCTACACAGTGAGTTCCAGGACAACCAGGGATACACAGAGAAACCCTGTCTCAAAAAACAAAACAAACAAAACAAACAAATAAACAAAAAGGTCCCCTAGTTCTGGAAAATTCCATTGACTATATTCACACTATAGTTGATTGTAAGTAACTAAAATCTCTGACAGGGAAACTGCAGATAGGGGAGACTCTGTCTGTACAGCACAGAGGCCAACACACTGCCTCTGATCAAGCACAGCTTCTAAGAGATTGGCATAAGGAGCGTTTCCCAGGTAAGATGTACGAGAGTTACTCGGCTGTATGGCAAATGGCACAGAGCAAGCTCAACGGTAGCCAGCTGTGCTGCACTGACCTGTATCTGGCGCTCAGGGGCCTCCTGAGGCAGGGCAATCAAGAGGCTAAAGCTGAAGTGGGTGGGCTGAGAATCTGAGGCCAGCTCTGTATCCAAAAACAAACAAAAACAAACAAACTACCCAACCATGGTGTCTCCTGATGTCATTGGCTGGTGCTCTTTACAGAGTTGTCCAAAGCCTGAAGCTGACGTCTCTTCCACAAGCTGGGCACAGTCATCTCCCATGTGATAGGTTGTGTAAGAAAAGACACCCACAACATAGAAGGATAATTGTGAAGAATAGGGTCAGGGGCCAGGAAGAGTAGTGAGGGTCCAGAGAGGACAGGCCCTAGACAGACAGAGTCGTGAAGGGTCAGAGAGGACACCCGAACTCACCCAGAAGCAGCTCATGAGCAGGGGAATGTGTCCTTAAAGGAAGGCCTAAGAGAGCAGCTAGCTCTGAGCAGTTCTCTCCAGGGCTGACTGACAATCTGGTCTCAGCCTGGGGAAGGGCTAGGAGTCCCTAAACGGGAATGTAAAGGACACCCACGGCAGGGGGATTCTATGACCATATAGAGGTAAGGGGTGGGGTGTCAGGTTCTTTAAGCAAGAGCTGGTCTGGGGCAAGTGGGCTCTATGAGGAGGTTCATGGGGAAGTCACCCCTAGGTCAACCGAGCACCCTGGAGGGACGTGGGAGCTCATCAGGGAAGAATCCCTCAGGCCCATTTTACCTTTATAGTTAAGGGTAGAAGAGTTAAGAGAGTGGATCGGGCGGGGAAGAGAAGCTAAAGGCCTCAGGTTACCTAGAAAAGAAAGTTTTTGATTCCCCACCCGAATTCGACCCGCTCCTTCCACGCTCAGGTCGAGGTAGCAGGTAGGTGTGTGTCCACAACCGGGGGATTGCTGGCTGTTTTGCCCAGCTAAAACTGATGCTGCCACGCGCCGTCTGAGAGGTCTTTGAGATCCATACGAAGGAAGAGTCCCTTGAGACCAGGGACAGGTCCTCCTGCTACACCCAGCGCGACCCCGACTCACCTTTGGACCGGGCGACAGGACCCCTGCCTCTCCTTCCCGGAGGCTGCTTGGTTTCAGGTCCAGAGCCGGCCTGTGTGGATCTGTGGCTGGCGCGGCGGCCTCCCGGGACTGGGAAGGGGCTGGAGCAAAATGTTTCTTATTCTAGCTTCTTCCTGCCTGGCTCGGCTCCACCACTCCCTCCTAATAACTCGTTTCCTATTGCCCAGTACGTCTCCCAGCAGCAGGGCTCGGCTCCAGAGGGCCACAGACCCTAGCGCGACCACTTCGGCCCCCTCCCCTCCACAAAGGGGCGGGCTTTGAACCCGGGCTTCGGGGTCCTGTGCATCCTGGGCAGGATCACAGGGACTGAGCTGGCTGCCGGTCAGGAGAGGGGATGAGGGTAGCGTGCACCCAGAGGCAGAAATCTGGATTTGTGAGGGTTTCAAGGGCGGGACCTGCGCAAGGTAGCAGCCAACTTACCTGTGCTCACTCTATAGGAACTGTGAGTGCAGAGAGCTGAGTTTGGGCTGGGAGTGTCTTCTCAAAAGTTGGCTCCGCCCTTTGGACTCTTCAGTTGGCGTAAATCTTTCTGCCTCCAAGTCCCAGCCCCTTCACCCTTAATACTTTTGTTCCCTTCTGTTGTCCACAGTGTCGGCCATCAGCGCTCAGCCTAGGGCTAAAGAGGCCCAGATAGGTCTGAGTCAGTGTCCTGTCCATCGGGTCAGAGGTGGCCAGAATAGAGGGAAAGGCCTCCTTGTCCTTTCTGTAAGAAGCGGTGGGACCCCAACCACGGGATGGGGGAGAGGCACAACTACCAGATGGAGCTTCAGAATTTGGGGCATGGAACCTTGTAAGGCTGGTATCTGCTGCTGGGGAGTTGGGCAGAGAAGACAGAACAGTTTTCCTCTTCCTGCACAGGCTGGGAGTGGGTGAAAATCTATGCCTTCCTGGGCAGGACTTGTTTTCTCTTAGCTTTGTGAGTATCCAGTATACTGACCTTGAAGTAGGTCCACCGGCTGGAAATCCAGGCTAGTTGCTGTGACCCCCACTAACACCTCCAGGGGCTTCAACCTCAGCTATTAATGAGCATGGTATGTAGTGGACCATCTTACAAACAGAAAGAGATGGTGCCAATCTAAATTCCTCAAGGAAGGAGTCTGTCGGCTAATATTTGAGAAGGCTAGGGAAGGGGTGACCCTAGTGCCCAGTGGGAGAACACAGAAGCAATCTCTAAAGTGTCATGTCTGACACGCAGATTTTTGCAAGATGGGGCAGAGATCCCTATCCTTCGGCAGGAATAGGGGCTGGGGGAGAGAAAGGCCCAAGGCTCACACTGATTTCACTTCCTCTGCTGAGCCCCTCCCTCCCCCACACACCAGCAGCTTCTTGAATTGTGAGTCCCATGACCTTGCAGAGCCCTGGCTCAACCAAATTTCAGAGTCAGAACAGACCGTGTCTTGCAGCCAATAGGAAGTACTATGGGATTACAGTATCTGCTTTTCCAGATTGTGGCGGCCACTTTGTCACACTCTATTGCTATAGAGCAGGGAGCCTGGATACATGGCGGTCTTCACACCCACTCTTCCTCCTGCCTGCTATGACTTCCGGCCAGTCTTTCTCACTCTCCAGCCTGTGGCTCTCTGTCTTGAGTGGGACAGGACCCATGGGACCTCTGCAGTCCAAGTCCAAGGCCTGCCTCCTTGGGAAGGCGCATCTAGGAGATCATGGATGGGTCAGGCGCTCAGAGTGGCTGAGGGGAGTCATCGAGAATGGGAGACTGTGAAGTAGAATGAAGAGGTAGATTTGGGAGGCTGAAGAGAAGCTGTGGGCAGGGGTGGCATCTTCCCCCTCTTAGCATTCTGGACACTGGCTGGTGCCTTGGTGGCTCTTGTGAACCCAAGCCTCCCATAGTGCATGGGGAGCCTGGGGCGGGGGAGGGGGACGTGGGAGGAGTGACACAGAGTTGGAGAAATCACTAGGGCCTCAGGCCAATGAGGACATAGAAAAGGAATTACAGACTGGGTCCAAGTTTACAAGAATTAGTTGCTCACGGGCCCAGCTGTTCCCTAGACTCAGTGAGGACAGAGCGAGATGAAACAGGCCCAAAGAATTCCGATTTAGATCCAGGGACTCAGAAGACTTCCCAGCAGGGTCTGAAGCAGAGGGCTCCAGATCCTCAGAAGATATTGTGAAGAACTTCAAGGAGGTCCTCTCTAGAGGCAGGTGACAACAGTTAGACGCAGAGGCTGGACGATGAGCTTTCGGGGACCAGTATTCAGTTCTCATCCATGTGCTGTGTTTCGTTTTGTTTTTGAGGCTGGTCCCTAAAATCCTATGCTGGCTGTGAACATGGATCTTGCTGTTTCCATGTCCCAGAGCTAGGATTCCAGGTGCCTGCCCCAAGCCTGGCTCAGGCCCCACTCTTAAGAAAGACCAAGGCCAAGCACAGAAGCCGTTCAGAGTCCCATGCTTGGGTTATGCTCTGCAGCTGCCATCATGAAATTCTTCATAATATTCTCAATGGCGTTTGGATCTAGGACACGTAATTTTCGTTTTGCACCAGGCCCTACAAAGTACATACCCCATCTGCATCAGGGTGCATGGAGAAGAGCAAAGGAGGGGGAAGCAGGAAGTGAGCCAGGGTTTGCTCCTCTGTAATTACAGAGTGTAAGAGGGGCGGCTCAGGAGTTGTGCACTTCCCCGGCGTGTGCAAGGCTAGGCTTTTCAAACTAGAAAGATAAGGTGGATGACAGAGGAGAGTTGTGGGTCTCCTTTAGGGAAGACAAGGAGCACATATCTGCAGATTTCAGTTATCCCTCTATTAAATGTGGGAGAGGTCCTCAGAATGGAGGATGAATGGAACCCTGAAGAGACAGGCATCCTTGGCGCCTGGCAGGAAACACCACAGTGTCTTGCGAAGGTTAATCATGTGGGTCATAGAGTTGGGTTCCAGTCCTGGATCACCTCTTCATCCCTCAATTCCCTTCTCTGTACAGTGAATGGTGTGAACTAGAAAACCCCGGAGTCTCCTCCCAGCCTGCATGGCATTCTTATTAGTCTCAGACCCTGTCACTCTAGCCTAGATCAAAACACAGCTTGGCTACAGCTAGGTTTTGGAGATCCCTGAAGCCCTGCTCCTCCAGAAGAGACTGGCAGACCCCCCATATCCCCAGAGTTGGACCACCAAGGAACCTTCCTCCTCAGGACCCCCTTGAAAGGGCTGCCCACTCCTCACCCACCCTGAATGGTCAAGGCCACTCATGTCAAGGGACCCTTGAGCAAGGATGGCACATCAGGATGAAGAGCATGTCAGTTAGAAGGTGGCATGTTTGTCATAGGGGTGCGTGAACGTGATGAAGCTTGGTGTCTCTTGGGAAACTGGTCTAACCTTGCCTGCTTCCAGGCAGGGCATTGAGCTCTGGGTTATCCTTCCCCATATGCTTCCAGAGCCGTGAAATCTTACCAGCTGACCTGACCGCAGGAGAGGAAAGAGCCCAGGCTGGGAGTTGGGACAGCTGAATGTGATTCTCAGTTTCCTCCCCAGTAGAATGGGTCAGTAATGCCTTCTCAAACATATTAGCATGTGGGAAAGTCATCTAGCAGAAGTAACCTGCACACTGGTGTTCTGTTTGTTAAGGATAGAGGCAGATTGCTGAGAGAAGACACCATGCTTAGACTCCGGGCATGACTGTGTGTTAGCAGAGTGACCCAAGTCAGTACAAAATACAATGTTTCTGCATAAGAATCATCTTAGTTACTTTTCTATTGCTGTGAAGGGATACCCTAGAGTTTATGGTTTCAGACTGTGAGTTCATGACCCTTGTGCTGAGGGTCATGGCAGAGTGCAGACAGGCACGGCACTGGAGCGGTAACTGAGAGCTTACGTATTGACCCACAAACATGAGGCAGACAAAAGCTAACTGGGAACAGCTTAGGCTCTTGAAACCACAGAGCCCACCCCGAGTGACACACCTCCTCCAGCAAGGCCACGCCTCTCAATCCTTCCCAAAACAGTTCCACCAGCTGGGGACCAGCATTCAAACATATGAGTCTATGGGGACCATTCTCACTCAAACCACCATAAGAATTTATAATAAGAAGCTGAAAATGCTGGCATGGGTGATCCCAGGTACTTGGGAGACTGAGATAGGAAGGTCATACATCCCAAGGCTTGCCTGAATTGCAGACTGAGTTGAAGACCAGCCTGCATAACTTAGTAAGACCCTGTTTCAGATATTATTTTTATTATATTTATTCAGTGTGTGTGCATATGTGTGCGTGTGTGTGTGTGTGTGTGTGTGTGCGTGTGTGTGTGTGCATGCGCATGTGTGTGTCTGAGGGAGGAGAAATACCATGCTATGTATGAGGAGATCAGAGGACAACTTGTGGGAGTTGGTTCTCTCCTTCCTGGTTCCTGGGGATTAAACCCAGATCATCAGGTCTACATGCAGGTATCTTTACTCAGTAAGCCATCTCTCCAACCCAAGAGTCTATCTCAAAACCTAGAAAACAGCCAGGTATGGTGGCACATACTTATAATCCCAACACTTGGGAGGTAGAGGCAGGAGTATAACAAATTCAAAGTTATCCTTGCTTACATAGCGAATTTGAGACCAGCCTGGGCTACTTAAGATTCTGTGTCCAAAAAGCAAGCAAATGGAGTCAAGCCCACCACCAAGCCTAACAACCTGAGTCTGATCCCTGGGACCCACAGTGGTCCTGTGGTATGATCCACGTGGTGGAAGGAGAGAACCACCTCCCACAAATTGTCCTCTGACTGCCACATGAATGCCCACACACATATGCATGCACATAAATAAAAATGCAATAGAAAATTAAAACAAACAAAAAACTTTTTAAAGGCCCCAGGGATACAGCTCAGTGGTGGAGGAGCTGCCTGAGGCCTGGTTTGCAAGCATGCACAAGGCCCTTGTTTATTGTTATGTCGAATTATTGATTGATGTGTGTGTGTGTGGTGTGTGTACATGTTCACGTGTATGTGCACATGTGTGTGCCTATGCGTGTAGAAGTCAGAGGTTGGTATGAGGTGTATTCTTCAATCTCTTCTTTACATTTTTATTATTATTTTGCTTGTTTATTCTTTTATTTGAAGCAAGGTCTGTCACTGAACTTGGAGCTCACAAAGTGTCTAGACTGACCAGCCAGAGAGAGTCTCCAGGGCCTGGCTGTGTCTGGTGCTGAGACTATAGGCAGAAAGCACCATGCCTGGCTTTCCACATGAATTCTGGGGGTCTGAACCCGGGTCCTCACGCTGTCGAAGTTAGCACTTTACCTATGTAGCCTTCTCCCTGGACTTGCGATCATACTATCGTTTTGTACATTTAAATAACATAGTCATTTTGCAGTTCCTATTAGCATTAGACAGGCTCTTTGGATGCTGCAGTTACTGACGGCAGTGGCATGCTACCCCTTCCCTAGAACTGTAACTTGCTATTAGCACTGGAAGACGCGTCAAGTCACTGGGGTGAGCCAGTGAGCTGTCTTTTGTCTTCTTCCTAATTCCCATCCTTATGGTGCATGTGTCTGGGGTCTTACTGAGCATTTTGGACAGCACAGAGCCTTCCAGGAACATCTAGACTTTTCCTCCCCCAGTGAGAACCTGGGCCTGAGCTCGTAGAGGGAGGGCCAGGCTAACTAGGAAGGGCTGGGAGGTGGTGTGTAGAGAATCTTGCTTCCTGGAAGAGACTGGAGGTTAAGGTAGCCATCGCTAGTGGAAAGGAGAGGGTCTCTGGGATTTGAAACAGGAATGGCTCAGGCTAGGAGAGAGACTGTTTGAAAGAGGAGCCGAGTGACTGGGTGAGGCCAGAGGCCAGCGGGATTTCCTTCGGCTCAGTCACTTGGGAGGGTGGGACCGGATTGCTCATGCAAGACACAGGAATCTGCCTTTGTTTCCAGCTGGAGGGGAAATGCCACAAATCCTTCCCTTCTCCTGCCCCTCCAGCATCCTTGCCCAGCCTCTGCCCTTCCCAGGACTGAAGAGCCCTCAGGAAAGCCCTTGTCTCCAGGATCCCCAAGCCATAGGCCTCTGTTCTGTCCTGCGCCCCGCCTCCTGCCCCCTGTATAAGTCTGGAGTAAACAGGCTGCAAAGAGTTGAGCACAAGCCTGCTCACCGCTCTCCTCTCCTTAGCAGAGCTGTAGCTCTCTGAACAGTCAAAAAGCCACTGGGGTCTGCAGGAAGATTTGAGGACAAGCTCTGGGTTTCCTCTGAATGACTCAACTCTGGCTTCACATGGTTATGTAGACTCTGAACTCTAGCCCCTTATTCAAAGAACAGAATAATTTTCATAATCAGAAAATGTATTCATGATTAAGATGACAAAATTTTCTGTGCAGAAACCCAGAAAATTGGTGTTCAGGTTGACACTGGGCCTCCCAGGAGCTGGAGTGTGACTCCTGCCTGCTGGGTGTAAGCTTCCTACAGTAGCCTCCCTTCAGAGAGTGTAGAAAGTGAGGAAAGAGTTAAATTTAGAAGGAACCAGACAATACCTCAGCCAGCTGATCAACACCAAGAAGCACCCCAATACTACCTGATGGAAACTTACCTCTCTATATGACCTTACCCTGAAAACCCCAAACCCAGAGCCCCAGGCTAGACCTAAGAAAAACATCAGCCTTGAGCTATAGAGCAGAGTCTAACAGCCTCGGGCTACAGAACAGGATCTAGCTGAGAACAGGAGAGAAGAGGAAGAAGAGGAGAAAGAGGAGAAGGAGGAGGAGGAGGAGGAGGAGGAGGAGGAGGAGGAGGAGGAGGAGGAGGAGGAGGAGGAGGAGGAAGAGAGGAAAAGGAGGAGGACAAAGAGGAAGAGGAGAAGAAGAAGAGAAGGGTGAGGAGGAGAAGGAAGAGAGGAGGAAGAGGAGAAGGAAAGGAGGAGGAGAAGAGGAGGAGGGGGAGGAGGGAGATTCAAATATTCTAAGCTGTCTGGTTCGGCAACAAGGAATGTGGTGTAGTATCCAGTTGTGACTGAGACGGGGGTGGGAAAGCTCTGGAAACGTGAACCAGCTGGGGACCTGAGCCACTCACAGTAATGAGCAGCTCGTCCACTGTGATAAACACGGCAATGAAGGCAAAAGTGAGCGGTCTGTGCACTTTTGTGCCTTTTCTGTAAACCCGAAACTGTACTAAAAGTGCAGAGATGCTTTTGCTTTTGATGAGACAGGGTCTCTCTATGTAGCTCCAGCTGGCCTGGAACTCACTTAGTAGACTAGGCAGCCTCCAAACTCTGAGTCTGCTTACCTCTGCTGGGGTTAGGCATGTGCTACCATACCCAGGCATACTGTCTGTTTGTCTGGTTTGTTTCTTAAGCCAATATGTGTGTGTGTGTGTGTGTGTGTGTGTGTGTGTGTGTGTGTGTGTGTATGTACATGTACATATACAAGGAAAGAACTTCTCTTGACATCCTATTTATTGTCAATGGGTTTCCATTTTTTTTTCTCTCTCCCTTCCTCCCTTTTTCTTCAGAAAGGGTCTCTGTGTTACCCAGGCTGGTCTCAAATGTACAGGCTGAAGCGATCCCCCTGACTCAGCCTCCTGAGTAGCGACAGCTACAGATGTGCATCCTATGTCCAGTAAACATGGTAGTTTCTACTTGTTAAAGTCCAGACTTTATAAAGTCAAGCAGTAGATAATTGTCAAACAACATGTTGTTATTATTATTAACTATTTTATCACTTTTAAAATTTAATCTTTTATAGATTTGTTTATTTTATGTATATAAGCACACTGTATCTGTCAGACACAACAGAAGAGGGCTTCGGATCCCATTACAGATGGTTGTGAGCCACCATGTGGTTGCTGGGAATTGAACTCAGGACCTCTGGAAGAGCAGTCAGTGCTCTTAACCACTGAGCCATCTCTCCAGCCCCCAAATCATTCTTGTTTGGCAAAAATAAAGTAAAAACAATTCAGTTTTGTACTGCCAGTTGGGAATTTATTTTCTTCCAAGTTTCCAGCATTATTCCTGAAACCCTGTTCTCTGTTAGCTGTCTCTCATTTCTGTCTTTGATCCACGCTGCTGAGCCACTTATTAAGTAGTCAGATAACTTTTGGTACCCACGATATGGCTGCAGGTACCTTCACTACTTACTTATCTGGCTCCTTCCAGGATGTGGGGGGAGGCTCGCCAGCAGCAGCCCTGGCCAGGGTCTGTGCCACCTCCTTCTTTCCACTGTTTGGGGTCCCCATTAGCTGATGATGCTTCTCATATCCAGGTGGCTCTCTTTTTTCTCAGAGCCCAGAGGCATGTCTCTTGTGTGTTTCCATTCACGAGAAGTTGAGGATAAAGATGAGCCGACAAACATGACTACATGTACAGCACGCCATGCACGCCTCTCTACCCTCAGCTATTTACCTGACACAACATGTAGATTTCATGTGAGAGCAGTTTGCTTTCTCTTGCTTTATTTTTTTTTTTCCCCTTCCCTTCTCCCTCTCGATCTGGCCCTGTCCTGCTCACTCCAGCCCCGCTTGCTCCGGCCCAAAGTTTTGTTTATTTATTTATTTTATTATTTATTTATTATGTAAGTACACTTTAGCTGTCTTCAGACATCCCATAAGAGGGCATCAGATCTCATTATGGATGGTTGTGAGCCACCATGTGGTTGCTGGGATTTGAACTCGTGACCTCTGGAAGAGCAGTCGGTGGTCTTAACCACTGAGACATCTTGCCAGCCCTTTCTCTTGCTTTATGATGTCCTACACAGAATACAGTGTATGAGTATTACCACCATAACCACTGTAGCCAGTCAGTCCCCTGCCGGCAGATATCAAGTTGGTTCCTTCTATCCTGCAGACAGTTCTATGGACAACCCTGGACACTTGGTGGAAGCAGGTTCCCACTGGCAGAGAGAATTGTGAAGCAGAAAAAGGCCCCAGACAGGAATGTGTCTTAGTTGCCTCTAGGTTGGCCTAGCCCACCTCCTTGTGGTTCTATGTGGCTTCCTCCTTCTTCTTTTTCTTCCTCTCCTTGAATCTCCAGACAGGAAGAGCCAGAGTTTGCTGCCCTGAAGGCTTGAGTCTCAACTCATACTGCCTAGGGGTTGAAGGTGCTTTAGAGAGAAGGATCTTAGGGACTTGGGTCCTGGTACTGTCCCTGGACTGTAGCCACTGGAAGAATATACTCTGAGGGCTCTGGTAGGGGGAAAAGACCTGGGGGACAGGAACTTCCTGAGGAGGCTGGGGTGCTGGGGGAGGTGGAGGGGCAGTACCCAACAGCTCTGGCACTGACTTGCCTCGAGTGCCCAGCGTAGGTGTGTGGTCAGGGCACAGTGTGTGGCAGGCAGTGGTCAGGAAGGGACTGGCCAAGCTGGTGGTGACAGTCACCAAGTGGTCCAGGACACCCCCTTCCTGTGGAGACTGAGCAAAAGAGAGGCTCAGAGTAGCCTGCAGCCTTTCTAGGAGGGTTGGGGAAGCCTGAGTCTGAGCCTGGGCCACAAGTTGGGCCAAGGCTGGCCACTCTGGCTGGTAGTGCAGGCTGAGCTGCTCTGCCTGGGGCCTCCTCAGCAGCTGCCGGATCCTCCGAACAGTGTCAAAGCTGTCAGTCAGAAAAGCCCATTCCAAGGCTGTCTTGCCCCTGACAGGATCCACAGAGCTCAGGTCGGCACCTGCAAGTGGCCCAGTGTGACAGATTGGTTAGTGAGCCATGGGCTGTACAGGGCACAGTCTTCAGCAGCAGGGCTGATTTAAGCCAGATTCATAACACCTCCCAGACTGGAAGGCCGGGCCTGCAGCCTTCTGTGTAGGAGACAGGAAGCTACCAAAGTCAGGACTGGGGGAACCTTGCAGTGAGCTCATGTGAGCCCACAGGGTCTCCAACAGGCTCATAGAACCACCCGAGCAGGGGGAGCATAGGTCAGTCACCTCAGTGAGTAAGGAGGGCTCCACAAGACCACACACAGAGTGGTCCTCCACACAGAGTGGTCCTCCACACACAGAGTAGTCCTCCACACACAGAGTGGTCCTCCACAGAGAGTGGTCCTCCACACACAGAGTGGTCCTCCACACACAGAGTGGTCCTCCACACACAGAGTGGTCCTCCACACACAGAGTGATCCTCCACACAGAGTGGTCCTCCACTAAAGACTCCAGCTGCAACTGAACACTGCCTAAGAGTTTGGAGTCAGTCCTCACGGGTGCCCCACCTGTCAGCCGTCACAGTGCTGTGCTGTCTTCTTCCACCTGGGTCCCCAGCAGAGGCATGGCTCAGACTAGGACTCAAGCATCTGGCTTTAGGTACCACCTCACCCACACACCTTTCACCATCTCATGTCTGCACTCTTTGCTGGGACCTCCATAAACAGCTATAGCTAGCGGCTCTAGTAGACTGTGAGAGGGTGGTAGCAGGGCCCTCCTCCAATAACTGCTAAATCAACTGTAGCTAAATGGTATCTGGTGGGGTGATAGTGGAGAAAGTGCAGCTGCACACTTGCCATAGCACACCTGCCATACACACCTGCCATAACACACCTGCCATAACACACCTGCCATAGCACACCTGCCATAGCACACCTGCCATAGCACACCTGCCATAGCACACCTGCCATAGCACACCTGCCATAACACACCTGCCGTAGCACACCTGCCGTAGCACACCTGCCATAGCACACCTGCCATAGCACACCTACCATAGCACACCTGCCGTAACACACCTGCCATAGCACACCTGCCGTAACACACCTGCCGTAACACACCTGCCATAGCACACCTGCCATAACACACCTGCCGTAACACACCTGCCATAGCACACCTACCATAGCACACCTGCCATAGCACACCTGCCATAGCACACCTGCCACAGCACACCTGCCATAGCACACCTGCCATAGCACACCTGCCGTAGCACACCTGCCGTAACACATCTGCCGTAACACACCTGCCATAGCACACCTGCCGTAACACACCTGCCGTAGCACACCTGCCGTAACACACCTGCCGTAACACACCTGCCATAGCACACCTGCCATAACACACCTGCCATAGCACACCTGCCATAGCACACCTGCCGTAACACACCTGCCATAGCACACCTGCCGTAACACACCTGCCGTAACACACCTGCCATAGCACACCTGCCATAACACACCTGCCGTAACACACCTGCCATAGCACACCTACCATAGCACACCTGCCATAGCACACCTGCCATAGCACACCTGCCACAGCACACCTGCCACAGCACACCTGCCATAGCACACCTGCCGTAACACACCTGCCGTAACACACCTGCCGTAACACACCTGCCATAGCACACCTGCCATAACACACCTGCCGTAACACACCTGCCATAGCACACCTACCATAGCACACCTGCCATAGCACACCTGCCATAGCACACCTGCCACAGCACACCTGCCATAGCACACCTGCCATAGCACACCTGCCGTAGCACACCTGCCGTAACACATCTGCCGTAACACACCTGCCATAGCACACCTGCCATAACACACCTGCCGTAGCACACCTGCCGTAACACACCTGCCGTAACACACCTGCCATAGCACACCTGCCATAACACACCTGCCGTAACACACCTGCCGTAGCACACCTACCATAGCACACCTGCCATAGCACACCTGCCACAGCACACCTGCCACAGCACACCTGCCGTAACACACCTGCCGTAGCACACCTGCCGTAGCACACCTGCCATAGCACACCTGCCATAGCACACCTACCATAGCACACCTGCCGTAACACACCTGCCATAGCACACCTGCCGTAACACACCTGCCGTAACACACCTGCCATAGCACACCTGCCATAACACACCTGCCGTAACACACCTGCCATAGCACACCTACCATAGCACACCTGCCATAGCACACCTGCCATAGCACACCTGCCACAGCACACCTGCCATAGCACACCTGCCATAGCACACCTGCCGTAGCACACCTGCCGTAACACATCTGCCGTAACACACCTGCCATAGCACACCTGCCGTAACACACCTGCCGTAGCACACCTGCCGTAACACACCTGCCGTAACACACCTGCCATAGCACACCTGCCATAACACACCTGCCATAGCACACCTACCATAGCACACCTGCCGTAACACACCTGCCATAGCACACCTGCCGTAACACACCTGCCGTAACACACCTGCCATAGCACACCTGCCATAACACACCTGCCGTAACACACCTGCCATAGCACACCTACCATAGCACACCTGCCATAGCACACCTGCCATAGCACACCTGCCACAGCACACCTGCCACAGCACACCTGCCATAGCACACCTGCCGTAACACACCTGCCGTAACACACCTGCCGTAACACACCTGCCATAGCACACCTGCCATAACACACCTGCCGTAACACACCTGCCATAGCACACCTACCATAGCACACCTGCCATAGCACACCTGCCATAGCACACCTGCCACAGCACACCTGCCATAGCACACCTGCCATAGCACACCTGCCGTAGCACACCTGCCGTAACACATCTGCCGTAACACACCTGCCATAGCACACCTGCCATAACACACCTGCCGTAGCACACCTGCCGTAACACACCTGCCGTAACACACCTGCCATAGCACACCTGCCATAACACACCTGCCGTAACACACCTGCCATAGCACACCTACCATAGCACACCTGCCATAGCACACCTGCCACAGCACACCTGCCACAGCACACCTGCCACAGCACACCTGCCTGCCACAGCACACCTGCCATAGCACACCTACCATAGCACACCTGCCACAGCACACCTTCCATAGCACACCTGCCACAACACACCTGCCACAGCACACCTGCCATAACACAACTACCATAGCACACCTGCCATAGCACACCTGCCATAACACACCTGCCATAGCACACCTGCCATAACACACCTGCCATAAGGAGGGCAACCACACACTCAGAGCGGTCTTGAATGGCAGCCTTCATCAGAGCTGTTAGTCCCCGCTGGTCCCTGCGTTCCAGGTCCAAGCCAGCAAAATAGTTGAGCAGGAGAGACACCAGAGATATATGACCTGCAGAGACAGGACCACAAAGTCTCTCAAGGTGCGGGAATGCTGAAGCCTGCCTGGGAGACTCTTGAGTAAGGTTTGAGGCTGCTGGGAGCAGGGGGATGGGGGGATGGAGTTGGGGGTGAAAGTGGGGTTGGTGTGGGGTGGGGGTGGGGTGCTGTGTCTCACACCTGCTTGAGCAGCCAGCATGAGGGCTGTGTTCCCTTCTTTGTCCTGTTGGTTCACATCCAGGAAAGGACAGCAGCTGAGCAGAGCCACAATGGAACCAAAGCCACGGTAGCATGCGACCATGAGGCCTGTCTGAAGACAGAGCAGCTTGGACCCCCACTTCCCACTAAATTCTCCTTAGGACTCCCTTCCGCCCCCCAAATCTGTACTTCCCTAGGATCTGTCCAAACCCCTGTGAAGATTGTTTTCACTCATCTAAAGAGTGGGGGACAACTCTGGGACTCTCTGGGGAACCAGACCAGGATGCTATGTGTGAAGCACTGGCCTCAGATGCTCTGCCGAGCCCTGGGGAAGCTCACCCTCCCGTTGCTGTCCACTTGGGAGGCCTCCTCTGGGGACACACCAACGTCCAGCCTGGCTTGGAGCTCAGCAAGGTCATTGTGGACACATGCCCAGTACAGTGTCTTTAAACTGCATCCAGGGGTTGGGGTATTGTTGCTGGGGCAGGGCAGTGCCTCAGACATGTCCAGTCCTCTCAGGGGCAATAGTGGCTCCTCTGCATCCAGCCTGAGTCCCTTCTTATTCAGCAAGCAGCTGTGATAGAACGCCAAGAAACAGTTCCTCCTGCAACCCCAAGCCAATGTGTCCCTGTAGCTGTAGTATGTCTCCCCAGGGAAAACCTTTACCCTGGTGGGTGTCTCACCTCTGCCATGGCAGGCAGCCACGCACCTTATTTTATGTAGGTTAGGTCCCCAAGGAAGCTCACTGACAGGGGTTATCATTCCCCCTCCCCCAACCTTACCTGGGGCTCTAGAGACTCCAAAAAAAAAAAGACCATCACGGCAGGGGGTCAGTCTGTGGCTCAGCGCACCTCACACCTAGCCCTTCTGTGGGGTAGCTGATGGACTGTCTGTCACCAGGAAACAAGGCAGGTGACAGATGGCCGTGCCTGGAGAAAGCTGCCATAAACACCTCAGAGCGAGCCAGGTCAAGCGGGTTAGGAAGGGATTGGGGGTCTGGAGAGGTGGCTGCACTACCTGCCATTGCCTGATCCCTGCCCTGAGATCCTGCTCATCTTGGCTGGTGGCAGCTTCTGCAGGCCCAGAGCTGAGTGGGTCCACCTGGACGGATCTTTCTCTCCTTCATCGTGGGGAGTCAGTTGTACTCAGATGTGGCCTTGCAAGAGATGCATTATGGGGGTCTTGGCACCCAGCTGCGGAGCCTGAGATCCATTCCACTTTAAAGGAGCAGATTTGGGGAAGGGGCTATGGCTCTGGTGTGGGGGAAGGTGTGAGCATTAAATAAGGGTGATGGAGAGGTGGGCTCCAGAGTTTACCCATAGAAATGAAAACATGAAGAGTTTTCAGGAGGCTGGGGAGATGGCCCAGCAGTCAAGAGCGCTGGCTTGCTCTTCCAAAGGACTGCGGTTCAGTTACCAGCACCCACTGGGCAGCTCACAGCTGACTGTAACTCCAGTGCCAGGGGATCTGTTGCCCTCTTCTGGTCTCTGCCGGTACTGCACTCCCATGGTATCCAGACAAAATGTCCTGTTTGTCCACTGGCAAAATGCCTGTAAACATAAATTATTAAATAATTATTAAAATAAAAATAAATTTAAAAAAGAAAATTATGATGTATTAATTTTAATAGATTATATCTGAAGTGTTAAGCAAAATATGGCATGTCTAAATGATGTATTAAAGTAGTAATACTTTAGTACTGTCATTTTTAAGATTAATAAGTTGGGTGACTTAGAGCTCAGAGTGTAGTGCCCTCCACACTGCGGGGCTCTGCTTCCCAGCGTCGTTTTGTTTTGCTTTCACGGTCTGGTTCCGGCACAGCCCCTCCACTTCTACCCATTGGTGCTGATCTAATAATCATTTACATGTACATTTATTAAAAGTAAAATGTTGATTTGTGTTTGTGTATTGTTATTGTCTGGTTTCTTGTGTTTGTTTGTTTTACTGTTTCTTATGTTTGTCTTTTGTTTTGAGAAAGTCTCTTATATAGCCCAGGATGTCCTGGAACTAACTATGTACCCCAGGATAGCCTTGAACTCACGACTCTCATGCCCCAACCTCCCAAGTGCTGGGATCACATGCAACCTGGCCTGTGTGTGTATTTTTGTTTTTCTTTTCATTCCTCCTTCCTCCCTTCCTTCCTTCCTTTCTTTATTTCTTTTTTCTTTCTTTCAAATTTTATTTAATGTATGGCTGCTCTGCTGCATATACATTCACATGCCAGAAGAGGGCGCCAGATCCCCTTATAAACCATGCGGTTGCTGGGAATTGAACTCGGGACTTCTGGAAGTACTCTTAACCTCTGAGCCATCTCACCAGCCCCATTTCTTTCTTTTTTTGAGGATGGGTCTCACTATGTAGACCAGACATGTCTTGAACTCACAGAGATCTGCCTGCCTCTGCCTCCCGAGTGCCACCACTGCCTGGAAACTTTATTAAGTTTCTAATTATGTTACAGAACTTTTTAAAATTTGTTTTTCCACCCCACCCTGTATTTTGAAGACCTGTTCTAATGATGTCACATGCAATTTGGGAGTTAGTATCTTGATGAGATAAGGCTGACCTGGAGAGTAGGGGTTTCTGTCTGGGCTGGGCTCAGCCTTCATCCAAAGCTACCAGTGAACTTTCTCTGGAACTGCCAAAGCTGAAAAGGGTTTTTTTGTTTGTTTGTTTGTTTTTGTTTTTCAAGACAGGGTTTCTCTGTGTAGCCCTGGCTGTCCTGGAACTCACTGTGTAGACCAGGCTGGTCTCGAACTCAGAAATCCATCTGCCTCTGCCTCCCAAATGCTGGGATTAAAGGCGTGTGCCACCACTGCCCGGCCAAAGCTGAAAAGTTAAGTGAGTATTTCCCAGCCTCCCTGTGGGTCTGGGCTTTATGTTGTGTAAGTAAGTCTGGAGCAGAGCTTTGTATTGTGGGACACCCACTTGTCTGAGTCAGACGGTGAGAGCATAGGCAGGCTCTGTGAACAGCTTCCTGATTTACCAGCTTCCTGTGGTCCTGACTGTGATTTCTCAATCACAGGCAGAGGTCATGTGACTGTCAAAGCTGGCAGTAGTTTGGGACCTAGAGCCTGCTTTTCCAGCCCTTTCTGTCTGAAATAGCCAGTGGTATTTCTGCTGTCTGCCACTGCACTCTAACGGATGCGCATGGTTTAGCAAACAGAGTTTTACTTTGCACACACAGTTTCAGCAAGCTGATGGTCTTGGTTAAGGGATCTGACCTTATGGTCCCAGCATCTTGGCTGGAGTTCTCTTATTTTTCCTCTCAGTCACAAGATGGCCACTCTACCCCAAGCCATCAGTCAGATGTGGTGAACGTGCAGTGTAGAATTCTATGCAGTACTTAGAAAATATCTATGACATAGTAGGCCAGACACCTCCGATCATTTATAGAGGCCCTATCCACAGTTTCCTTTTTCTCTAGTTTCCTTTGAGCATCCAGTTGCGTAATACAAGTTCATCTGGTGAACTGTAGCAGAGGTTGGATGGATGGTGACTCTTTGTTGTCTTGATACAAGATGTTGGAGCGTCCTTATCCTGCCCTCACTTTCTCCCTGTTTCTTCTTGCCTTATAGAATCTGAGTGGATGAGCGCAGGTGTGTGCAAGGCATATTTTCCCCGAAAGTTGGGAGGAGCTGAGGTGGGAGGAGTAAGGAGAGGAAGAGGAGGAGCTAGGAGAGGAAGAGGAGGAAGAGGAGCTAGAAGAGACAGAGATGTAGGTGTCATGGATGGCCACGCATGTATTGAGAGCAGTCCTGGGTAACAACTTATATCTAGGTTAGTTAATTGGTTAACACCTCTAATTGTGTGAGCATCTTGTTTATTGAGCATTACCAAACATATAAAGCCTTTGGATAATCATTAAGCATTAGAGTTTCATTCCTACTGGATACCACGTGGATAGTGGGATGGTCTGGGCTCAGCCCAGCCTTGCAGAGACAGCATGGAAGACTGGCAGAGCCTTCTCCCACGCTGGTTGGTGTCTTGTGGATGCCAGGGCCAGTGATTCTGGCTGGCCGTTTCGCGTGTGGATTTTGGCTGCTTCTAGCTGTGGAGTGCTTGGCTTCAGGCCATGGCGCACGGTGCCTGAGCTAAGCAGAGCCACTGCCACATAGATGGTCAGCCCGCGCAGCCCCATTTATTAAATATTAACTGCAGCAACAGGTATATACATACAGGTGTGTGCATCCACCACGTTTAACTTTCCCAGGCTTCCAGAGGTGGATGAGCGCAGATGTGTGCACGCAGGTGGATGCACACAGGTGTGTGCAAGCACCACATTTAACTTTCCCGTTCTTCCAGAGGGGGAAGCACCTTAAGGAACAGTTTATTTCGGCTCACAGCTCTAGGCCACAATCCACCGCAACAGAGAGGTTGTGGAAGCAGGAGAGTGAGACCAGCCTGATCTATAGTGAGATTTCAGCCTGAGCTACATAGAGAAATAATGTCTCAAAAAAAAAAAAAAAAAAAAAGGAAGAGAAAGAAAGTGAGCAATGCCACAGGCTGGTCAGGATGTGGAAAGAGGAGCTGGTGGGAATGCAAAGTTAGCGTTCATTATGGTAAGGGTTATGTGAGCTTCTCAGAAGGAAAAGAGAAGCTCTCACACAGGCCACTCCTGGGCACACACTGTCATGCTAGAGACCCATGCTTCCTGGAAAACTGTTCACAACAGCCTAGAAATGGAGCCAGCCCAGATGCTCGTCAAAAGACAAGTGGATGAAGAAAGTGTGGTCTATGCACACAATGGAGCTTTACTTGGCCATTTAGAATGAAGTTATGTTATTTTGGGGAAAATGGATATAAACGAGACAATCATATTAAGTTAAATAATTCAGAATAGGAAAATATCAAGTGCTTTTTTATCAAATGTGAAATCTACACTATAAATATGTATATATATATATATATACACACACACATATATATATACATATACATATTTATAATGAACACGGAAGGGTCAATTGGGGAGGAGGAGGTAACTAAAAGGTGTGTGTGGGGAAGCAAAAGAAGCTCAGGCACTGTGTGGCTGCTTTCTTTCATATGCAGAGCTAGATTTAGATCTAACTGAAGGGCAGCCACTTACAGAGACCCTGGAAGCAGCAGAGCGAGCGAGATGTAGATGGCCATAACAGAAGCAAAGGACAATGGTGCAGAGAAAAATGTCACCGTGAAACACAAAACCCAGACGTGTGGCACAGGTGGGTGTGGCTTAGTGGTCAGAGAGCATAAAGGCAGGTGGGACCCCGACCTAAGAGGATTACTGTCCTTGGAAGGGAGAAGACACTGAAAAGCTCTGTGCCCACAGGAGAAAATGTCACGAAGACACAGTGAGGGAATCCAACCCAGGGCAAGCACTCCCAGCAGCAACCGAGGGTGCGGGGTCCTGACCCTGGACTTACAGCTTCTAGAACAGTGGCTTCGACATTTTGTTAAGGCTCCCTAAGCCATCTAACCTTGCTTTTCCCCACTGACTGAGTCAATCGCACAGACAGCTGTTTTCTCTCCTGATTTCTGGTGCCATTCAACCATGCACAAACTTGGCGTTCCCTTTAACATTTTGTGCTACGTTGCCAGACCCTTGGAGTGGCAATGCTACCCTGGCTGGATATGCTACCCTGGCTGGGGTGAGCCCTCCACACTTTAGGTTTGACTAAAAGGAAATCTTATTCTCTTGCATAAAATTGCAAGCAAGATCGTTGAATTCTCTTAAAACTTTAAAAATTATGTATTTAGTTAGCTAGTTGTGTATGTGTCTGTGTCTTTGAGTGGTCATGCATAAGACAGGGCACATGTGGAAGGACCTAGAGGAGTCATTTTCTCCTTCCATTTGGGGCCTGGGATCAAATTCAGGTTGCAGGGCTTGGCAGCAAGCTCCTTTACCTGAAGAGGCATCTCCCTAACCCAATTGCTGAAAATGTTAAAACATTTTAATACACTTTTGATAGGAATTGCATTGATTTTTATAGATTAACTGGGAAACAGAGACTACCTCCTATTGTGTGCTCACCATGAACCTGGTACACTCCTTTTTTGTTGTTGTTGTTGTTTGTTTGTTTTTCGGTTTTTCTGTGTAGCCCTGGCTGTCCTGGAGCTCACTCTGTAGACCAGGCTGGCCTCAAACTCAGAAATCCACCTGCCTCTGCCTCCCAAGTGCGGGGATTAAAGGCGTGCGTCACCATTGCCCGGCTAAAAATATTCTGAGCTCTCTCTCTCTTTCTCTCTCTTTCTCTCTCTCTCTCTTTCTTTCTTTCTTTCTTTCTTTCTTTCTTTCTTTCTTTCTTTCATGTATATGAGTACACTGTAGCTGTCTTCAGACACACCAGAAGAGGGCATCGGATCCCATTGCAGATGATTGTGAGCCACCATGTGGTTTCTGGGAATTGAACTCAGAACCTCTGGAAGAGCAGCCAGTGCTCCTAATGGCTGAACCATCTCTCCAGGCCCCTGGTATACACTCCTAAACCACACATATGGTGCTATCTTGTCCAGTATGTCCCTGTCCCCCATGGTATTAAAAGTGCAGTTTTGGGGAAGGGAGCAGGGCTACATGAGTGTAGCCAGAGAATGCTTAGTTTTTCCTTTATTAGGGACAGAGCAGATGAGCCAGGAAATGGATCCTTAGTAGATACTGGAACACTGGTGTTAAACTTTTTAACTTAGGCTCTGGAGACTAAACTAGGGACTTCATGCTTGCCCAGCAAGCCTTTATTGACTAAGCCATCTCCCAGCCCCTCAACAGCTTGGAAATCAGAGCATCCTGTTAGGCCCTTTTCTAGGTTTACTAATTATGTCCTTCACTGGGGTTAGCTTTTTGTCTGGGATGGTCTTACATACCCACCATTGATTGCCAGCTTTTATCAGTACTGTGATCCACGTGCCTTAAAGAACACTGCTGCTGCAAAAGCATCGGTGCCTCTGCTCATCTTTTTCTTACACCACATATTTGCTGAGTTAGATTACTTAGAATCCTTAGTGTCTGACATATTCTCATCTGCTTTGGGATTAGATTTGGGGCCTGCTTACATCAGGACTCATGCTTGGTGCTCTAAACCTGAGCAAAAGCCCACAGCTAGGGAGATCATAGACCCCAAGGGGAACCTACGACTGTCATCTTGCTAAATGAACATGTTTTCAAGCTTCCTTCTATGTATTTCTGTTTATATATAGATCCTCAACCTTGGCCAGAGAAGTCTCTCTGTCAGTGGGCAGCAGTGAATGCAGATTGCTGACCGGTCAGAACGTTGGGAATTTGTGACCACTGAGCTCAGCCCTAAGTGGGTCATTTATTGTAGCTGCCACCCCACAAGGCTCAGAGAACCTTTTGAAAGAACTCACCGCTATGACTGCCTGCCCAAGATCCAGCCAATCAGTCAGACCATCAGCACTCCAAAAGTCAGAACTAACTTGACACAGTGGGCTACAAAAACCCAAATGAATAAAAGATAAAAATAGACAAGGGGTCAAGTTTGGGGTGCCTTCGGGGGGGGGGTTAAGGGAGAACTGGGAGTGGACACCACAATTAAGATACGTTATTTACACGTATAAACGTGCCAAAGAATTAATAAAAGATATTCTACTAAAACAAACAACAGTGGGCTGGAAAGATGGCTCAGCGGTTATAGAGCACCCTTAACTACCCTTCCAAACGTCCTGAGTTCAATTCCCAGCAACCACATGGTGGCTCACAACCATCTGTAATGGGATCCAATGCATTCTTCTGGTGTGTGTCTGAAGACAGCTACAGTGTACTCACATAAATAAAAATAAATAAATAAATATTTAAAAAAAAAAACCAAACAACAGCAACCTCCCCTAATAAAACCATAAAAATTGCAAAAAAGGTAATTGATTCATACAGGAAATACAAATGATCAATAAATATATAAAAAGATCTTTAGCCCTATAAGTAAGTAGTACAAGGCAAATTAAAAACAAAAAAATGAAAGCCAGGCATGTCAGGCACACGTCTTTAATCCCAACACTCCGAAGGCAGAGACAGACTAATTTTTCAGTTCTACATCCAGGGCCACAAAGAGCAACCCTGTCTTAAAAAAAAAAAACAAAATGGGAGCGGGGGGGAAGCTGGAGAGATGGCTCAGAGATTCAGTGTTGGCTACTCTTCCAGAGGTCCAGAGTTCAATTCCCAGCAACTACATGGTGGCTCACAATCATCTGTAATGGGATCTGATGCCCTCTTCTGGTGTGTCTGTATTCTTATACATAAAATAAATTTTAAAAACGTAACTAACTAGCTAACTAGCTAACTAACTAACTAACTAACTAACTAACTAAATGTAGACATAGTGGCTCATGCCTTTAATTCCAGTATTCACAAGGCAAAGGAAAAGATCTATATGAACTCAAGGCTGGTCTGGTCCACACAGAGAGCTCCAGGATAGCCAGGACTACATAAAGAGACCCTACCTCAAAACAAACAAACAAACAAAAGCAAGAATAAAGGGACAGTGGTATAGGACTGTAATGCTAGCAGTTGGGAGACAGAGGCATGATGGTGAAAAATGCAAGGCCAGCCTGGGCTACACAAGGATACCTTGTCTCAAACATAACAGAGAACAATAATGATACAATCATTTTGGGCCATCAGCTTAGCAACAATTAACTGTCACACTAAGTATCTACCCTGAAGAGGAATTCAGTGAGGAAGTTTTGGAGAGCAGTTAACAGTGTCTACCAAAATAACAACTGTGGCCAAGCTTGCTGGGAAGTTGAAGCCGGAGGATCACAGAGCCAAGGCCAGTCTTCAGGCCAGAGGAGGGCACCAGATCTCACTGTAGGTGGTTGTGAGCCACCATGTGGTTGCTGGGAATTGAACTTAGGACCTCTGGAAAAGTAGCCAGTGCTTTTAACCTCTGAGCCATCTCTCCAGCCCTGAGAGTTTTGGTTTCTTGAAAAACCCAGTTACGTTATGTAAAAATGTTTTGGTTTTAATGCTGGTGTGTGACATGGGGCTAATTCAGTTTGCCCACAGTCATTAGTTATATTCTAGGGGAGTGTGATTTTTGCCAGTTTCAGATAGTTTAATTCTGGGGACTCTGGAGAGGATATACATTCTAGATTCCTGAGAGTGCCTGTGGTGGGCTGCTGATCCCCTGCTGCTGTGTTTGTTATTGCTGGCTTGCTGGCTTGCTATTGCTGGCTTGCTGGTTGAAGATATCCTGATGATGGCAATTGGACTTGCCCCAAGGAACCTGATACCTCTAATCAACAGGAAGTAGACTAAAGAGGTCTACACCCTCTTTCCCCTCTAAAATTCGTTTTTCTCCTACCTAGTGTTGGAGGGTTGGAAGGGATTAGGGTAGAATAAGGGTTGGAAGAGTGGTAGATATAAGAACTCAATAATATAACCCCCGAACACACACTAACAAAAGTGACTACACATTTACCTAGAAATCCCGCCTCTGGGAACCTTTTCCACGCAGCACATGCATATATGAGCAGACGTGTATGGTACAGAGCTCACAGCACTGTTTGGAGGACAGTGTGACTCAGAAGTGGTGTGCTGGCCTAACAATATGAAGGGCTCTGTTGGCTCCACTGGTGGGGGGGGGGGGCTTAACAGAAGGATTGGGACAGTGTGAAGACTAGGGCTCCACCACAAAAGAATAAAGGCGGCCAGGACTATGTTAGCAAAATGCTCTCGAAAACACAAGGACTTGGGTTTGATACCCAGAATTCCTCACACAAAAAAGATGATCTGTTTGTGATCCCAGCATCAAGGAAGTGGAAATCTGTGAATTCCTGGGGCTCCTTGGCAACCCAGCCTAGATTACTTGACAAGCTCCAGGTCAAAGAGAGACCCTGTCTCAAACAATTGAGGAATGACACCTAAGTTATCCTTTGGCCTCCTCATGTGCTCTCTCTCTCTCTCTCTCTCTCTCCCTCTGTCTCACACACACACACACACACACACACACACACACACACACACACACGGCGGGGGGGGGGGATTAGGGCTGGGACAGGAGCTAGAGAGATGGCTAAGAGAGAGGCTAAGAATCCTGGTGCTCTTGTAGAGAATCTGGGTTTTGACTCCTACCCTATGGTGGCTCACAACTGTCTATAACACAATTTTCAGAGGATCCAGTGGCTGCTTCCACACTCTGGGCACCAGGCACACAGGTAGTGCCCATATGTACATACATGCAGGCAACACACACATAAAGTATATTTAAAAGTTTTTATTTTTTTATTTATTTTTTATTTCTTACAATAAGGGCTGGGACTGTGGCTCAGTGCCTGAGTCTAGCATGCACTATCCCTGAGTTCCATTTCCAAAAATGTGCATACACAAAAAGAAATTGAGATCCATAAAGAACGTCTTGTCCTGAAAATATCTGTGAGCTAAGCTATGTTGCTACTTTATTTAAAGAAGTAAATGTAAGGCCACACACCTGCAAACACACACAGCCAGTCTCTCAGGAGCACATGTGTGTAAGTGTGAACAGGTTACGTCTTTTGTGAATGAATAGAAGGGGTATAGCTGTTCTCATCACTGGCCTTACAAGGTAATCACCTTAGAAACAGTGACTCGGAGAACCCTGTCCAGGGATTCTGAGGCACCACTCTGGGGAACAACCCCAACAAGAGCATTCCAAGCTCTCCTGGAGTGGTTCTAATGCAAGCCAAGACTGGGAGCCTCTGCCCAGAACAAAGCTCAGTAAACAGGGCGGAACCCAGAGGCAGTTAGTGAGTAAAAGGTGGGGTTTGTGGGTTGCGTTTTAAACTTGAGTGATGTTACTTAGATAGTGGTAAAAAGAGAAAATATTAAGCTGGGCAGTGGTGGTACATGCCTTTAATTCCAGCACTCCAGAAACAGAGGCTGTTTGGGGGCAGCCTGGTCTGACGAGCGAGTTCTAGAACAACCAGGGTTACACCAAGAAAACAGACTCAAACAATAACAACAACAACAACAAAAACAAGACAAAACAAAAAACCCACAATACATTGCTTTTCCCTCTTCATTAATCGCGCCCTTGGCTCTTTTTCCTCATCTTAGGCATCTGCCACCTGCATCCAACAGGGTTAACTAACCGTTCAGCAGTCAGGAACCTCCTGCCCATTTCTCCTAGGTCTGAAGAGAAATGGGAGCATGCAAGTGGCCGCTGAAAGACAAGGAAACTTCAGTCTGTGTGAAAAGGATTCAAGGACACTAATCTAGTGGAAGGGTTGCTTTGTAATTTGTTTGCTTTGTAATTCTCTTCAGTGGTCCAGAGCAGACCACCTCCGGCCTCCAGTAAGCAACCGGTTTCTGTCAGGTCATGTTCAGCCACTAGGGGGAAACCATGAGCAGGAACAGTCAGCGCCTCTGAGCCTCAGAGGCTACGGTGGTCCAAATGTGTAGCAGATAGCCCTGAAGTTGATGGGCAGGTCACCGAGGAGGGAGGTTGCAGCCCACTCTTGCCCTAAAGCACAATGATCAGATGAGTTATTTCCATGGATCAGATTTAGCAAACCTGGTTGTATACCCATGTCCTGCGTCCGGTCCAGGTTTCCTCCCTGAGGAAAGTAGCATGCTGTCTGGCTCCATGTCCTTCTCAGCTCTCTGCCCTTTCTTGGTTCCCAGGATGGGCCTTGGCCTTGCCTGTGTATGTCTCCATTGACAGAGACGGTGGGTGGAAAGTGCTGGTCAGTGGGTAATGAACAACCCCAGGTGATACGTGTTCATTTCAACCAGCAGTTATAGAGTTTCTGTATGGTGGCCTGGAGGTTCAAAAGTGTTACAAACTATTCTTTCTTTTCACTGTTGGTTCTGACAGTTCACCTTACTTTCCATACCAATTTTTCTTTAGCTTCATTTTTGCTAATAACATATATGGGGGTAGGGAGACCACATTTAAAGGCTAATGGCAGGTCACGTCTGAGATCCCAGAACTCCGAAGGCTGAGACAGGAGGGATGCTGTGAGTTCAAGGCCAGTCTGTGTTAAGTCTCTCTCTCTCTCTCTCTCTCTCTCTCTCTCTCTCTCTCTCTCTCCATTTTAATTTAAAATGTTGTTTAGATTTAATGTGCATGAGTGTTCTGACTGCATGTCCATATGTGCACCTCATGTGTGTCTGTTCCTGTAGAAACCAGAAGAGAGCACTGGATCCCATGGAACTGGGGTCTGTGAACCATTATGTGGGTTCTGGGAACTAAACACTGATCCTCTGAAAAAACACCAAGTACCGCACTGAATCATCATCTCCAGCCCTAGGACCCCAAGGAAGGCCCTATCTCTTAAAATGTGTGTGTGTGTGTGTGTGTGAGTGTGTGTTGTGTGCATGTGTGTCTATACTTCACACGTATGTTTAGGTACCCACAGAGGCTACTATGGGCGGTAAGATTAGAACTTGGATTCTCTGAGAGGGCAGCGAGTGTTCTTAACTGCTAAGTCGCTAACACTGTCTCAATTCCCATGCTTTCTAAAGCCCGGCTGGGAGGGTGGCTTTATGGTACAGTACTTTCTTAATATGTGTAACAACTTGGGTTTGATCCCAATTCCCCCACCCTTTAAAAAAACAAATGAGAGAGAGAGAGAGAGAGAGAGAGAGAGAGAGAGAGAGAGAGAGAGCTAGCTCAATATCTTCTCTTTCAGTTTATCCTATTTCTCTGATGTCTCTCACTGGCTGGCTTTCTTCACCTCTCTAGTCATCTAACCACCCTCTGCTAAGCCTGAGAACTCCGTCTGGACAAGGTTTGATGCTCGTCTGACTACACCCTTCCTCTGCCTGGCCTGGGATGCTCTCCTGTGTCTGCTTATGGGATCCTATCAGATAGGCAAGTGGACACTTGGGGGCTGTAGAAGCAATTCTATGGACAAGACACCGAGGGAGGAGCTGTGTGGTTTAGAACACAGGCTCCATCAAGCAACCAAATTCATATTTACCACATCGGTTTTCTCTCTTCTGAAGGCTTTTCCCTGGAGTAGACTCTAGGTAGACATGATGGCAGATTCTGCTGGGGCCACAGGTCAGTACAAAAATGGCCTTGTCCAGTTTAAATATTAGGCCAGGGATGGGACCCAGCAGGGAGGGGCAGAGAATGGAGGAGATGACCTCTGACCCCAACTCTGGCCCCTTCTGGGGGTCCAGTGTGATCTGCCATAGGTCATGTCCTCTACTCCCCAACCATGATCTACATCACAATGCCGACAGCTCATAACTCAGGGCTGGCCAGGGAAGTCTGGGATTGATTTAGGGTTGGCTCCGATCAGCCCACCCTCTATGGACGATGGCCCCAGGGTGTGGGCAGGAGCAAGGGTCATGGGTGAAGTTCAGGCAGGAAGGTCCTAAGCATCACTGCAGTGCACCTGTGACAAACCCTTCAGCACTCCCCATGGGGAAAGGGGAGGTGTCTCTCAGACACTTTCCAGGCTCTCATGACCCTCCCTCTCTCTGCTTAGCTCAAGCCCAGGCTCACCAGGGACAGCATCTTCAGGACTCAGGTACCAAGAATCTTAGGAAACAGAAAACATCATCACCCACCAAGAGACAGTCAACAGACTCTGTGATAGCCCCTTCACAGCCACCAACCTCACTTAGGCTGAGCAGCTTGGTCCCCAGCCTGCATGCCAGAGGCTATGTAGCCCTTTCCCATTAGCACATTTCACAACCCTTTCCCATTAGCACATTTCACATGATACTTTGTATCCAGCCAATGTTCTCCATGGATGTCAGTGAAGAATGTCCTCTGCTCTGGGTGTTTCAGCCCAGTCTCATTCTTCTTCTCATTTCAGCTGGACTCAGGACACATGGGCACACATGACACTAAAAGCAAACTCCAA